>NW_004524578.1:35555816-35570820 GCF_000260255.1 Octodon degus
TTTCTTTCTTTCTTTCTTTCTTTCTTTCTTTCTTTCTTTCTTTCTTTCCAGTACCAGGGATTGAACTCAGGACCTTGTGCTTGCCAGGCAGCACTTAGTCTACTGGACTATCTCCCTGGTCCTAGGTCTTTCATTTTTGTTAAGAAAAGAAACTAAATAGAGCTGTCTTTCTTTCTTTTCCTTTTTTTTTTTTTTTTTTTTTTGGTACTAGGAATCAAACTCAGACCCTTGTATTTGCCAAGCAGGCACTTACACTGCTGAGCTATCTCCCCGGCCCCTAACTGTATTTCTAACCTTGGAAGATGTTTTCTGATATACACAAAAAGCATAACAATCTTAGCTTAATTGGTGGTATTTAACAGTCAGATAAAAATGATCATATCTGACTATGCATTTAGGGTATGAGTTTATCCTGAGGGAAACTTGGAAAACTTGTCTGATTGTTGGTCTCTCCTCGTCCTCCTCTTTCTCTCCTCCCCAGCTTTAGCTGTGCATCCTCTTCATCTTGTCTCTTCCCTGTCCTTAGTCATGGGTGGAGTTTCCATGTGGGTCCCACTGTTGGGCTAATAATAGCAGTCACTGCTATTTATGAAGCCTTTACCACTTGCCAGGCACTGTGCAGAGTATGCTGGATGCATTACCTCCTTCATTCCTCCTGCCAGCCGTCCAGAAAGACGGGTGTATTTGTGCAATGAGCTCGGTTTGACCTGTGTTTAATTTCTTCATTATGTCCTTTGTCAGCACCCCCAATAATAGAATTACTGGTATTCTCAACTATTCATGCTTGACCTAAAATATTTTGGTAAATAAGGTGCTGGATACTGGGGGGGAAAACTGGCAGGCGGACTGTAGGGAACTGGAATCCTGCTTTATTATTATAATTTTTAAATTCTTTCTCTGCGTAGCAATTACTGGTGGTAAATGAAAGTTCTAGAAGCTGTTGTTCATATTGAGATTTCACTGCTTCCTTCTTCAAAGTAAAACATAGTGGTGAGGTGGAGTGAGGACGAGTGAGAGTCTAAGTAGGTGGGTGCTAAATTTTTAGCTCAACTTCTCCTGATAGGTGCGATGTTAATTGTCACTTTCAATGTTTAATCACAGAGGAAATCGAAAGTGCCAAGGATCTAATCTTTTAAGTTGGACCAAATGAACCAGAGAAGGATGGCAGGTCAAGGGAGGCTAGAGTTTTTGTTCTGTGTTTCCTGCCTCCTGCACTGTAGATGCATCTCTGCCTTATTCCCTGGCTTAATCAACCCACCTGCGTGGAGAGTTCTCCAAAGCTCTTCTCCTGTACAAGTGAAGCCCTGAAGGTTGCTTGCAAAGTCAGAATCTCAGGGGCTCCAGGGACTGGTGCATGTTCCACAGTAAGGCAGCTTGGCTGCCACAGGGGGGCACAGAGCCAACTTGCTTGGGCACGAGGGCCCCAAGAGAGCACAGTCTTGCATCAGATGCTGTAGATCTTTCATCACGGTGCTGTGACAATGAGCTTGAGCAGCCATGGTGGTGCACTGATGCAACAGGCCGGAAGAGCCTGGTAGCACTGGGAGTCAAGTTACCTTCACCAAAGGGAGGAGAAAAAGGAAGATTAAAAACAGTTATCTTGAGGCCCTGAATTTAAATTACCAGCTGCATATTACCTGAGACCTTCCCACTTCCTTTAAGATGACCTTAGAGGGAATATAATTAAGTCAGCTGGAGGAAAAGTGATAAGAGATGTTAGAGAACAGAGATTCATCAGAATATTAAACTTTCTTAGTTTTATTAGCATGAACAAGATCTGGCCAGCAGTTTATTATTGCTATTGCAATTAATTTTTAAATGAAAGATTCAAATGTATAAAAAGTATCAACTTATTATAGCAGGCTAATAGCTCCCAAAGATACTGGACCAGCTTGCAAATCCTGGAAACTATAAATTTTACTATATATTGAAAGGGTATCTTTGCAGATGCTGTTAAGTTAAGCATCTTGAGCTGGTGAGATTATCCTGCATTATTCAATATGCCCTAAATATGATCATAATGAAATTACTGTAGATGGGAAACAGAGGGATATTGTACACATACACAAGAAGAGGAGAAGGTCACAAAGCAGAGATTGGAATGATGTGGGCACAAGTTAAGAATTTCCAATAGCCACTAGAAGCCACTAGAAGCCACTAGAAGCCACTAGAAGCCAGGTGTGGCAAGGAACAGATTCTGCCATGCGGCCTTTGGAGGGAGATGGCCCTGATTGTTTTTCACTAATAGTATTAATTTGGACTTCCTATTTCCAGAACAATGAAAGAATAAATTTGTACTGTTTTAGGTCACTAAGTTGGCAGTAATTTGTCACAGTAGCTATAAGACACTAATACACATGCCTTACCTGAACCTAATGAGTTAAATTGCTTCAGGGAAACACAATAAATGGGCTTTGTCAGTGTGAAAATGGGAGGGGAGAAGAGGGGAGAAAGGCAACTTCCATGGTTTGGGCTGTATGTTTCCTATCATTCAAATGTTTTACAAGTGAATAAATTCATGTAGTATTTTTTAAACAGGAGAGCTAATTTGATATATCTCTTTAAAATAATTTAGAACAGTAACGACTGTTCTAATGACTAATTAGAATTTTAGGAATTCTAGAAAAATCTAATGACTTTAAGGGTTTTCCTAGCGTATGTCCAAGACCCAGTCTTGATTATTTAAGATGACCATGAAGAAGGACTGAACTTGCCCACAACACAATATCCTAATCAGATAGCAATGTTAGACCAGGCGAATCTTGCCCAGTATGGCAATTTTATTGTCAAGCACCTATTTATTTCAGGTTTCTACCATTCACATACATTTCTCCCTTCTTTGCTTCCTTCCTCCTGAAACCAGCACATGACTGGGCTACAAACCACGTGGGATATAAAGAGTGTTTACTCAGCTCTTGCTTTCAACAAAATTACATATTGGCTCGGGAGATGAGATAAACGAAAAGGAAGCAGATGATCTGTTACAGAAGAGATAACACCATAAGCCCCACATGTATGTGATTAAGTTCTAAAAGTGTCAACCATAGGAAGTGTTGTGAGGTGTCATTACTGATGCAGATTATAACACAGCTGACCAGGCAAGTGTAAACAAAACAGAATCCTACTTGACTGTCCCTCACCCAGTTGTTCTGAGCGCTTCCCACCATTCTCAAATTCCAACTGTGAGGTGAACTGGCAAACATTTATCCTTGACATAAAGTAGTGTGAACAGAGTCCAACCCGTCTCAATGGCTGCTGTTCCTGCCACAAACACTGGTGTGCTCCGCAGGAGCTGTGTCATGTCCACACTCACCTGTCACTTGGGAATGCTCTTCTGGAATGCATTGTGCTCAGGATCACGTAGCCTGTGAGAGGCGGACTGCAGTTGAACCTAGCAATCTGTTCCCAATGCCTGTAGTTTTAGTCATTGCCTCAGGAAAGGGGAGAACCTAGCACTTGTTAAGTACTGACTATCAATTAGGCACTCTATTAAGCACCTTTCACACCAGTATTTCATTTAATTCTCATGAAAGTACTAAGAAACAACTATTACAATATCCAGCCATGTTAATGAGGAAGAGAATGGAGGCTGAGTGAAGTTAAATAAGTGCCTAAGGTCATATAGCTACCAGAAACGAACATAGGACTCAAACCCAAGTTTTTCTTTTCTTTATTTTTTAAACCCAAGTTTTTCTTATTTCAGAATTTATACTTGTTCCCTAAGGATCAGCATCTTTCTAAACATAGTGGTGGGGTTGTTGGTGATCTTGGGAATCTTCACCCTTTGCTTGCTTGGCGCCACGATGGGTTTATGTTTGTCAGCATTTCCAATATTGCATTTCTCTCCATTTCCTGCCATTTCTCTTCCGGTGTCCTCTCCCACCCTTGGTCTCTTTTTCTTTTTCTCCTCCACTCGTTTACTAACCTCAGGTTTAATTTTCACTGGTAACTCCAACAGCCCCTCTCCGGCTCTCTCCTGATATGTCTCCTTTGCCACTATGGTCTGCATTAACGTGATTTTGTAATAAGTGTTTCTTTCTCTATCATTCTAGTCTGAGTTTCCTGGGAGCAGGAACCACATCTCATTGACCCATCTTTGTTTCTTTCAGGTTTTGAATCAGAATACATGGAGAACAGGATCAGCAATTATTTCACTGCTCAGATTGTCCTGTGGTTGATCACATATGGCTACTGCAGCCTCTCCCCCACAGCTGTTTTCCTTTTGTGCCACCTCACCCCCAACCCCAGCACTTTTATATCCGCATATCAGCTCAGAGACAACTAGAGAGTAAGATTTCCCCCATGATGGCCGTGTTTTTATACAGTATCTGTGCTGTACACAGTCCTGCTAACTAACCACACGAGGTTACTGAGCACTTGCAATTTAGAATCAACTTCTAAATTTCATTAAAAAAAACAACCAATTAAATTCAATAGTTGATTTAAATAAGTTATTTAATTGAAGTTTAAATAGCTAGTGCCACCTAGGGTAGTATAGTTATCCAAACTTGAGCAGAACATCTCCTTTGCCTGAAGCCCAAACTAGAGAGGAAGTTTTTGCAAGAGTTCTGCAGAAGTGTCCTGGGGAATTTGCAGAAATGAAGCCTGATGGAAAGCTGTGCAATTCATTTCCTGGCAGGTTGTGGCTCATGTTTGTTTTTAAGTTGTCTTGGGCAAGTCGTCATGTAGTCAATCCATGGACTAATGTGGGCACCGTCTCTTGTCTGCAGGGCAACAGCTCCACTAAAATAACACTAGCAGCTCTAAGGAAACAAGGGGGAGACACCTAACTGGTCTGTTAGAGAGTTGCCCCCAAATGCTTTAAAGATATTGAGACTCCATGTGCAAAAAATTCCATTTTTTTCTTTCCTTTCACTTCTGTCAAATTTAATTTCCTTATTTTCTTTTCCTGAAACCCGAGTAGCTGTCAAGAATGTATTGCTGGAAGCCAAATTTGTCATTTTATCTTTGGCCAGTTGAAGAGCTTTGATTTTTCTTTCTGAAAGAAATGCATCTCCATTTAGAGAGCAGTTCAGTGAAAATGCACTCCTGAAACAAGATTTGTTCTGCTGGCTTCCTTCAATTTGTCAGGAAGACAAAAATCTCACCAACCTCACTTTGTAATGATGCCCCAAATCACTTAAAGTCATCTTCTACCTATTTTTCTTGTGTCTATTATCTAGTATGTATGGTCAAAAAAGAAGAAAATGAACATACAGTTTAATACTCTGCTTACACATACATTGTCAAGGCTAATTGTTTTAGCCAAGGTGTGTGGTTTTTATTGAAGTGATCAGTGTCCATGAGTGTAAATGAAAAGATGGTTCCAGAGGTCTTTTATAGCAGAAATTCATTCTTAACCCTTTGATGTGCTAACACGGATAAAGATACAGGGCCTGATATTAGGAATGACTGCTCTTCAAAATAGAAAGGTGAATGGCATGTTCATTAAAGAAATCCCAACCGGGTCTTCCTTGCTCTACCAGTGGGAAAAACAGGCATTTCAAAGTATCTCCATTTCAGAGAACTGAGGACACCAGTCGTGTCAGAACTGTTTCTTTCCTACTAAAACTCTGAATCAGCAATGCTGAATATTCAACATGTTTGACTTCTAAATCCCAGCACCATTCTAAAACACATACGGTATCTTCAGGCTTGCCTCTTACTCTCCACCCAGACTCAGTGTCTATAGCTTGTGTGTTTGGTGTTAACAATGGATAATAAGAAAGCAGGAAAAAAAATTATTGTCTTCACAAAGTTTGTCAAGAAAATGGGAAATAGTGTATTATTCCTGTTCTGGCAAAGTGACCAACATTTTTGTCTCTCTGGACTCTTCCATTTTCACCCCTCACTTGGGCAGATTCATCATGTCACTGGTAGGCAGCTCAAGCTCACTAACACCAACAGGGTCTCTAGGAGCCTTGTGACAGGGACCCAAGAAGCAGCAGTGCTAGACATGCAATATAAAAATGTCATAAACACTGTGAATGACTAATTCAATTGAAGTATATAATTTTTGACCTGGGACAGTTTACCCCAAATCATGTGACTTCCCAGCAGATGTTTTTTTTTTTTTAAAAAGGGTATTTTTGTTATCATAGCAATAGAGACAAGAAGATGGGGAATGAGGAGGAGTTATAGGGAAGGTAGAGAGGTAGGGACTTACCAGCATTTGCCATCTGCGAATCAGAAATGCCAGCAGTTCTCAGGGAAGTCCCAACTGAGGAGTGGTCTTCTCCTAAAAGCCAGTAACACCTGTGGTGGATTAACTAATGGTCAACTTGTAACATCCAGATGAACTGAGTCAGCATGGTGTTAGGTGTGGAAGCCCCAGCTGAGGATTGTTGCCAACAGCATAAAAAGACAACTAGAGGGAAGATGGTGTGCTGTTCATTCTCTTGGAGAAGCTTGTCATGGTGACTTTCCTGATACGAACTTGGTTGTTGTCATTGGCAGAGGAACTTGGATCTTCATTGTCCCTGAGATTGGCTGTGGTTCTCTTTGGGGGATCTCTGGTCCTTACTTTGAGCATGGCTTCCTGGCTCCAGTGCAGATCCTTCAGCTTGCTACCACAGATCCTTCATTCCACTAGTGTGGACTTTCTCACTTTCACCACCTACTGTTGGGCCTTTCCAGTACAGATCCTTGATACAGACTTGCAGGAGACAACGCCATGGACTCTAGGTCTTCAGCTGGACTCATGCAACTGGATTCTTTAGGTCTCTACTGTGTGGACAGATCTCCTGAACTCTTTTGCATTTGACTCTTCAGTTGAATATTATAAAACAATCCTACAAATTATGTGTCATGTATTAAATCCATTCCCTTGTAAATCCTGACTACAACATACCTGTACTGAGAAACATTGGGAAGGAGAATGACTTAGTACCTAAATAGATGCCATCACTGTGGCCATCTGTAACTCATCATGACATGTATATACTGTGCATCCTAATAGTGATCAGGTGGTCAAGGAGCATAAAAGAGAGGTCTGGGAAGACTTCCCAAGGTCCATACTGCCTCCACTGCAGTTGGGACTGGAGTGAGGAAGGAGCAGGTGGGGTGCGTGTTTGGGGGGTGGGTGTGGGAAGACAGCTAGAGCAGGTTGGCAGGCTTCTGGGTAAGAAACAGCATTTGTCCCCAAGGCCTGGGGCTAGGAGAACGGTGTCCTGAGCATAAGGTAAGAACTTCAGGCAGCTGTCACTTCTAGCCTGATATGGTGAGAGCTGAGAATGAGGTTGGGGAGGATAGCAGGGGTCCAGTATGAAAGGTCTTGGGACTCTGTGTAGGAGTTGGATGCTATCATTGAGTTGTAAGAAGACACTGGAAGGTTAAATCAAGCAGCAACAGGAGCCGTGTTAGGGATGGTTGCCACTGGATTGAGAGCTCTGTTACTATCAGTACTGTTGTCACCTGCCTTTAGACCCCACACAAGAAAGACACTGACAGTCTGCTGGGCCCACCTGTTTATCTCTCCTTGGTGTTGCATGATGGTACAGCCACAAAAGCTGGACTGGCTTCCTTTATCAGCGGGGTCTGGTCGCTGCCACTGTTGCCAGCCATCTGGCAAGGAAATGTCTTCTACAGGAAGGACTGTTCTGTCTGCCAGACTCTAAAACTAGATTGCAGTTTATCTGTACCTCATGACATTGCCTAAGCCATCTGACCTCCACCATATAACTTCATTTATACAATGAAGATAATTCTAAGAACTATTTCATAAAGATTTTGTAAAGATCAATGAGAAAATACACATGAAGAGCCCCATATTTAAGGATTCAATAAGAGGCAAAGAGTCCAGCTTAGCTCAGAGGTTAAAAGTGCTGTCTGGAGCCCCACTGTTGAGTTTAAAAACTGAGTTCCAAGACTTGATGGTTGGGCATGCTATTTAATCTCAACCCCAACTGTTTTCCTTATCAGTAAAATAGAGTGAGGTAATAGTCTATGTCATAGGCAGATGTGACTTCCTTTTGGCCATGTAAATCTCCCAGTATACCTGGCTCATAGTAAATAAATATGGTTCTCCCTAAATATTAGCTATTATTCGAGTAAGCAACCATGGTAAGAAGCAAGGCTCCAGACTGCGAAGGGTGAGAGTGCTTTAAATAAAATAATGGAAGGGGATGGAAACAATGTCTGATACTTAACATGGAAGGAGTTGTTTTGAGCAGAAATAAGATACTCCAAGTCCCACTGTCAATTGTTTTCTTATTCTGATTTTGCAGCTGAGCTTATCCAAGGTCCAGGGATAGGAGGGACCCTGCTATATGTGGCTTCAAATCCTCCTGCTTCCCCCTACCTTATTCAGTCCAGTTGCATGGAGGAGGAAGGTGGTTCAGGAGGAGAGTTGGGATGCACAGACTCAGTCCTGCTGGAGTCCCGGCTGGTACCTGACCCTCAGGGCCATATTTTCCTTTGAGCTTAAGACACTGGGGTGTGGTGTCTAGACAACCACCAGATGTCAGTGCTGGCATGGGATTCCTCTGCTGGGTTCTGTTCCAAAGCTTTGTGAGAGTACACTTGTGTCCTCATTGTCAAGCATCACAGGGACACGGCTGCCTACAAGAAGCTTAACCTGGTTGTGCTGCCCCTCTTCAATGCACTAGAACATGAGGCAATTTTGGGGGACTGGGTCAGAACAGATGTTAGCACAACTGGAACTGAATTTATAAAATGCCTGGTGAAGGAATGCTTGGCTCTATAAGTCAAAGCAGCCCTTCCTAAGGGATAATTTGTATTTAAAAGATGAACGTTTCTTGAAGCTGGTCAGTTCTGGAAACCGGAAGGCACTGAAACTCTTGAATTTGTGAGATGAAAAAGTTATTGATTGGTTATTGATCAGCTGTAGCTTTAAATGTGTTACTCATGAAACGTAACACAAAATCAAATCCTAAGCACACAAACAGTAAGAATAACTCCAGGGTAAATGCCTCACTACATGTGATTACCCCTTCTTTCAGTAAAATATCCTGGAGCTGAGAATGAAGCTCAGAAGAAGAGCTCCTGCCTTGCTGCGTTAATCTCCAACACCAAAATATTGAAATAAATGAATAAATGAGATGCTGGGTGGGACCTACAAAGCTGATAACCTACAGTTTTAAAAGCACTAACCTAGCAGATTGTCCCACTGTATGTTCTGAATGAAGGTCTGCAATGTGCGGTGCTTCACCAGAGTTAGAGTAGCCAGGCAGGGGGACACCTGCTGGGATTGGCTGTGGACTGAGGTCATGACTTTCCCTTGATTAAGTTATTGTCCTCTGAACCCTAACATTCTCGGATATGAAGTGGATAGAATAATCCCTGTCCAGGGGGCTGTCAGGAGACGCCTGACTTGTGACAGGCTCTCAAAATATGCGTATACTTCCCTTTCCTGTTTCTATATTGTATGTGCTAGGAGAACCTTCTAGTTCAAATAAATGAGGACATTTCTGATGTGGAAGAGGGACTAAGCCCTCAAACCAGTGGCTGAAAACCCTGAAACACAGAGGAATCCTGCTTTTAGTTTGGTGTTCTGGTGCTCACAGGCAGAGCTGCCGGACCACTCGCCTTGCAGAGTGGGAGAGAGGAAGACAGTGTGTAACGTGGCTTCTCTGTGATGCCCTGTCTGACCTGCTTTGTACTCATCACGTGGATGTCCTTACTCATTTAATTGTGTTCCCTCACGGGATCTCTGCTGGGATGGTACACAGCACGTAGCCATCAGTGAATTAAGGCAACATTATGAAGGAGACTGGGACTGGCGGGTCACATGTCCCACCTGAAGCATCAAGCCCTAGGATCTGGGAGGTGAGGGAAGAGCTGCCAGGACTGACTCAACTTTCAAGGTAATAAATACCACTCACTAGGGAACTGAAACAGAGTTTATGTAAGCTGCTTTTCGGTCTGTGCGTCTCATCTTTCTCCAAGGAAGGGGGCAGGCTTCTTGCACTCCAGCTCTTCGGAGTCCTGAGCATCTTCTCCACAGCGCGGTGGGCATTGCCTTATGCGTAATCCTTGGACCCGACTTATGATAATAATGCCTGCTGTTTTGCGACTGCCTGCTCTGTGCATGGTAAGTATTAGGATCATGTCCGTCTTACCCATCGGAGGGCTGGAGAAGGTGTAACGCTCCCTCATGTTGCGGTGCGCACTCAGTGAACAATGCAGCACGTAAACGCCCTCCCTGAGACTACAGCTGCTCCGTGGGTCACAGCACTCCTAGCCTCCCTTCTCTGCCTGGACACACACAGCTGCTAACTTAGTGCCCAGGACGCTTGCAGCATTCAAATAAGCCATATTCATCGTGACCTGCTTGGTAGACTCGACTCTGGTCCGATTCCATGTAGACAAGTAGGAGTCTGAGTCCAGGGTGGAAATGAGTGTTCCAGGGTGGAAATGAGTGTTCCAGAACCGTGGCCTGGCCTGGGAGTGGATGGTGCTTTAGGCAAAGCAGAAATAGAAAGCCAGTAAGTGGTCTGAATCTTGGTCTGAGGACTAGGCAGTCGGGAAGAGAGAAATGCAGCCGGCGGACTCAAGAGAGGGAAGAGAAATCAGGAGCAGAGAAATACCATGTGTCTCACGAACAGAGCCCCGGCCTCTACAAAGGACCCCTGAAGATTTCTGCTGTGGATGGGAAGGAGCAGGTGAGGCTGCCCCTTGGGGCTCCAACGACTGGCCTGCAGAGCGACCCTCTTTAGGCCCACTTCAGTCCATATGATGCAGATGGAAATATTTGGGCAGCCTGATGACACTTCAGAGCTGGGAAGCGCAATGGAGGGGGTTTGCTGCCCTCTTGCGGCCAGATCTTTTCCTTTCTAGACACAGTCACAGGAGACAAACTGAAAACTTAGGTACTGTTGACACCAGTGGTAACAATACTAAGACATGATAGTGTAAAAAAAAAAAAAAAAAAAAGCTTTTCCTGCCAGCTAAGCAGAAGTGACAGGACAATTGAGGGGCCAGTGTAGCTGTGCTGGTGCACTGATTTTCAGCCCTGGGGGCACTGTGTTTATTGAATACACGTATGTACTGGGCATGGGCTAAGTGTGACCTGATTGTGTTCCCACTAGTGTCTTTGATTCTACTACTGTTTCCATAGGTAGGCAATACTAGGTTTACAGGAGCGAAGTTACTGTCCCAGGATGTACAGTGCCTAAGGGGAGGGGTCTGATTTGCAGCAGGAAGCTCTGCCTATGAAGCCAGGGCACAGGTTTAACTGTCTGGGGTGACACCTGGGGTGACCCAGGTATCAGCCGCTCAATCTGCAAAGTCTGAATCTGAGGCAAATATGGAAGGCTTCTCTGTGCTGCTTCAATCTGTTCTTTGATTTTCCTTTTCCTGTCTGAGTGGGAATCAAAGAGGAGATGTTATTGCCGTCCTGCTTGCTCTCTGCTTTCCATATGGCAGGAAGTGGGTGGTAAATGGTGACCTCTTTCCTAGGCCAAGGATTTCCTTGATCTTCAGGGAAGAGATTTGAAAAGACTTCCATTAATTTTACCTTAAGCCTTTTCTCTTTTTGTAATAAGGCTCTTTTGTGATGAAAGGACCAAGCTCCATTGAGGCTTGATCCTGCAGGGTCTACAAGACCCTGTCCCTTCCTGATCCTTGACTGTCTGAACCCCACACTGCCTCCTCTTCTTCCCCAGTGGGAACTCTTGTCTTTTCTCTATGGGACCTCAAGAGTGCATTTAAGAGGTTCAGGGTGACCTGGCAGCATGGCCCGGAGTGGATTGCACTCTTAGAGGAAGAAGTGGAGGAAATTATGGGGGGAAAATAAGGCCAGGCATAAAAGGCAGAAAGAGTTTGAATTTATAAATGAATTTTATCTCCAAGGGAGAAACAGGAGGAGGAAAACCAGTCTTTCAAAAGTCTGTCATATGAAAAAGAACCTGAATGAATATCTCCCCATTACCGGGTCTCATTTTTCTATAATGACATAATATTTGGGAAAGGAGGTGTGATATGATTTTCTCTTTTGCTTGTCAGAACATACTTTCTACTAAGTTAGTCAATGCCACTAGTTTGTCTGAAGAAGTTAGGATAATTACAGCAGAAGGACAATGACAGTGTTGGAGTTCTGATTCTCAAACTCTGTGTGTGTGTGTGTGTGTGTGTATGTGTTGTATACCTGGGATGGAAAAGAGAGCTTCATATATGTTAGACAAGTATTCTACCAGTGGGGTATGCCCCTGGCCCTCAAAATAGGATCCCATTTTCAGGCAATAAGTTTGAGCAGGCTGGGTATTGTGAAGAAAGAAGATTTTCTAAATTCTTTAATCTCCTCCTTATTTATCAAAAGCCAGGCCTAGTGAGCCAGACTACAAGGTTTTCACTGGAAGATTCAGATAGGAAGAGGAGTGGACTATAGAAAAATAGAAAATTTAATCCTTCCAGTGTAGGGGCAGCTGGGAAAAGAAGGGAGGCTGTGAGGGAAGTTTCTGGTCCTAGAGGATGAGTATGAGAGAAGCTGAGAGCCCTGTGGTCAGAAGGACGCTGGCTCCACTCTGTGACAGTGCTGAGTGCCCTGTGCCAGAACAGGAGAGGCTTTCATATCTGAGCTTTCGCTCTCCTATCAGGTGAGGGTGTCAGCTTGAAAGCCAGCCTGTCTGACAGGACCCTTGTCGGGTGGGCTGGGAGAGAAAGGAGAGGGAGCAGAAGGACCAGGGCATTGTACTGAAAGGTGCCAAGTGCTTAGATAAAAAGTGGCTGTGTCACCCACAGGAGGCTACTTGAATGGGGAAAGATGGGGTGTCAGCCGGGAACAAAACACCTGGGAGGGGATCCTTTATAAAGAACAGAAATTTATTTTCTCACACTCAAGGCACCAGCAGGTCCAGTTATCTGATGAGGGCCAAATCCTCCAAAAGAGAGAAAGGCTCTGTCCTCGACAGCAGAAGGCCAGAGGGCATGGTGCCTAATACTGCCTGGAGTCTCTCATGGAAGAGCCTTCGTGCCACTCATGAAGGAGGAGCCCTCCTTACCTGAGCACTCCTGAAGGCCCACCACTGGAATCCACCACATCCACCTCTTACATCCATCACGTTGTTGACTCCTGAGTTTTCAAAGAGACACATTCAAACCAAAATAAAGGATTGCTTAGCTCTCAAACCTCCAGCATCATTGTGTCATGTCTAGAACTCTGTCCTCTTCCTCCAACCATGCCAACCTCCTCTTCATATCTATGTACAAAGCAGCCTGTCCTGCACACTTGGGTCTTGGACAGGCTTTTTCTTCCCTCTGAATCCACAGGCTTGAGGTCTGCCTTCTCCAGGTGTCTCCTCCTGAAGTACCTCCTCAGAAAGCCTTCTTTGAACTCTCATTACATAGTGCCCCTGTTCCTCACCAGTTCTTAGCCAGCTTTATTGTTCTTCATAACAATGATAACACTGGACCCATGCATAACAATGTGCCACACCTGGGAGATTCAAACCAATACATATTGACTCCCCAAAGTTCTGGAGGCCAAAAACCCCAGGTTAGAGTCCTGGTGAGACTGCTTTCTCCGGGGCTCTATTTCTGGCTGTCTTCTCATTGTGGCCTTCACTTGGTGCAGTTCATGAAGAACCTCCTCCCCCATAAAGCCAAGAACCCAACTGGATTAAGATCCTACCATTAGGACTTCACTTAGACTTAATCACTTCTAAACGTCATTCTCTGTCCAAATGCAGTCCCACGGAGGGCTAGGATTTGGACATATGAATGTCAGCAGTGGGACATCATGTAGTACACAGCATCTTATATTGTCCATGTACAGTATTAAAATATAGGTCATGAAGGGAGGGTTCTATTGACAATTGCCTACTACTGTCCCTGGGACATAGTAGATCCCACACATGTGCGTTAACCAAACTAGGGAAGGAACCTCATTTTCCCTCAGTATCCTGGTGACAGGGCTGCTGGATGTGGCCTTGCTCCTGCGTGGTCTGGCCTGAGTCACTGTAGGCTGTCAGGCCTTTGCCACAGGGTGGCAGCAGCAGCCCAGGCATGGAGTGCGGCCTCCTGCTCCAACAGAGCTTCAGCACCAGGTCCCCTGGGTTCCCACCAGCAGGCCCTCTTGTCCCCTTGGCCAGAGAAGACAGGCGGGAGGGGTCTGGGCAGACTGGGAGGTCGCTGGGACACAGAGGGACAGTTTTGTACTGGGGAGACTCTGGGAGAGGAAGCTGGGTGGTCTCCTCAGAGTGTCGAATTGTGCCTGTCACAAAACCTCCACGCAGTGAGGCTGCTGGGAGAGCCAGACTTGACAAAGGCCTGGGGGAGACTGGCAAGAGCAGCCTGGGCCCTTGGGGAGAGGCCTGGCAGGCTCGGAGGCCAGTTTCCAGGGTGACGGCCTGGGCCAGGAGCCCTCCCAGAAGACGCAGGACTGTGGTCTCCTTCCCAGCTCCTCCAGGCAGTGGGCTCCATCCAGCTCCACCCCCAGGCTCTTCTCCTTTCATTGAATCTTTTTTGTTCTAAACTACTAAAAATCCTCCTGAATGTCAGGAACCAGGCTGAGGATTTTATCTATATTATGTGCACACATATATAGTATATAATATTATATGTTGTCTTTAATTTTCTTTGCAGCACCATGGAAAAGATATGGTCATACCCCCTTCTGATAAAGAAGGGATAGCTTAAGCCGATCCCTTGTGAAGCTTAGTTAACTTTGACCTAACATCCCCTTCAACACAGGGGAACCCAATGTGAAAGGGTAGGGAGGTAGCATCCCCACCCATACAGATGGGGACACTGAGGTACAAAAAGATTACAGTACAAGGCCCTCCTGACAAATTGCTCAAGAATTCAGATCTAGGCTGGGTGAGGAAGCACATATCTGTTATCCCACACTCTGTGAGGCTGATGCAGGAGGACTGCGAGTGTGAGCCTCTCCCAGGCAACTTAGTGAGTTAGCAAGACCCTGTCTCCAAATAAAAAAGGGCCAGGGATGTAGCTTAGTGTGAACGCCCTGGGTTTAATCTCTAGTATGAAGGAGAGAGGGAGGGAGAGAGAGAGAGAGAGAGAGAGAGAGAGAGAGAGAGAGAGAGAG
>NW_004524578.1:35570920-35612770 GCF_000260255.1 Octodon degus
AGAGAGAGAGAGAGAGACAGAGACAGAGACAGAGACAGAAAGACAGAGAGAAGAATGGAGAGGAAGAGAAAGGAAATTGTGTTTAGCACTGGGAAGTCAACCCATTGCTGTATGCAGGTCTAGACTCAACATCACTTTGTAGCTGGAGACCTCTAAGCTTTAGGAAGCATAAAGCTTTTTAAAGTCTAGATGCTGACTTTCTCAATTTATTTTCCATTTTGTTGCTTAATAGTCCCTTAGGGGCTTGAAGAAAAAGTGCCTCTCTAAGGCGCTGTGGTGCCATGGCAGTGGACTGTGGTGACAGTTTTCAGATTTGTGTTGCTGACAGAAACCTTAGGGGGTGAGGGCTTTAGACACTGGGTTTGGGTTAGGTCAGCTGAGTGGTCTTTATTTCACCTGAGTGAACTCTGCCTCGAAGTTTCTGGCTAGCTGCTTTTTAGGTCTTTTTTTTGATGCCTGATCCTGTAGAGTTGGAAAAGAATCTGACATCATCCTCTGTGTCAGATGTGTTGTTTTGCGTCTGCTCTCCGCAATGTAGTTGTGTCTGGGTCGTTATTGGGAAAGAGTTTGCGATTTCGTGATTTCTTCCTCAGTACTAGCTGGGCCCTGCATCTCAGGTTCCTTCACCCACGGCTTACAGAAGGGGCTTTCTTAGGGATTATTCCCATCCATGGAGGCTGGAGTTCCCCAAAAATCTTTAAGTGCCTCATTCCTAACTTCATAGTGACCAGACAGTGATTATCTTTGAACAGCAATACATGAAAAATAAATAGCATGGGTGCTTTTCTAAAAGCTGCCCCCAAATGAAAAAAACAAAAAGTGTCTGTCATTGGAAAAGAGCATGTGAGTGGCAAATTTGTCAGCTCTGTAATGGGTTAGTGAAAATACTTGATCTGGGGTTGGGGTGGGGTTGAAGAAATAAGGCATGCAAGGAAGGATTAAGTAGGAAAGGGAAGAAAAGAAAAACAAATGCCAGCCTTAAAACATTCCAAGCATGGATAATGGAAACACTGCTGATTTTATTTCAGACAGTTCTGTGGAGTCTTAGAGGCGACTCATCAGGCTTCTAGGCCATGGTGATCACAGAATGAGTGATACTGTCTCCAGAACAAGTAAATAGTAGCAAATGTCGGATCTGGACTTTTTAAAGCATTCTTGAGAAAGTCTTCAGAGAGACCTCAAAAAGTGGAACGATATTTATAAAGAAAATGCCCCCCCCCCAACTTACAGATCCTCTCTCTTGTGTTCTGTCCCTTCCCAAAGCAAACATGAGCCGTTGTCAGCTCTTCCTGTCACTGGTGTGTTGGGTCACCAGATTCACAAATAGGAAGGCATGGTGTTCATACTTGTGTACTAACACTTTATTATTCGCCATTGACACTAAAGCATTATTTTTACGTATCTGAAACTCAGATTTAACTAGGTCTCTCGTATTGTATCTGACAACCTTACTTAGAAAGTGCAGAATCTGACAAAATGTGACTGTTTCTAAACTGAAGGTGGAGACAGCAGTTTGCCGGTAGGACGCGAGCCCGGCTGGAAAAAGTTACTGTGCTGCCTCCGGAGTACCTGCCCGGGTGGGGGGTGGGGAGCTGGGATTTCCCAGCAAGGTGCAGAGAGGTGGGGGACAGAGGTGAAGAGAAACACAAGGGAGCAGAAGACAGAGGGTACCCAGAAAGCAGAGCGCTCTTTTGGAGACAGAAGCAAGGTGACCAGAGGGAAGCGTGAACTGAGGGCCGTGAGGAATTTTTACCTACTTGACTGTCTTCGTAGATTAATGAATAGATTGATGCACCCCTCCTAGGGTTCCAGAGACATCAGCCCTGCGTGAGTTCCTTGCCCCCCCCCTGGTGGCTACTTTAGGTATCGTCCGCCCAGGCCCTGCCTCCCTGAGCCCAGAGACGCTCATCTCTACTTTCCCTTTTAGGACGCTACGCTTCAGTTATCTGTTCTTCCTTCCTTCTTCTTTTTGTGTCGGCTTATTCATTCCGAGTCTGCCCTAGGCGTGACACTTCTCAACTGCTCTGGCCCCAGGACGAGGCCACACAGAGCTGGACATTGTCGCCCCAGTTCTGGGACCACCCTGGTGGAGGGGGAGGGGGGCTGCCTCCAGGAGGCCTGGATGATCCACAGCAGCCTGAGGTCAAGGGCGGGCGGGCTCCGGAAAGGGCCCGAGGGCGGCCCCAGCAGAAGGCACAGAGCCTTCCTCTCGCGGGAAGGGAGCCCTTCTTCAGAGCGTCCTTCAGACCCATGCAATTAACAGCTCTTCAATTTCTATTTTCAACATCGTGTATGCGACTAAAGGCATGGGAAAGAGGATTTTCCTGGTCGTGAGCTTTTTTGGCTTGGGAAAGGGAATCCTGCTTGAGTTGTATAGTGGTGGTCACAGGATAAAGATGAGAATAAAAGACACAGGCCCACAGGGTCTAGGTAGGACTTTAAAAAATTATGAAATGGGTTTGCTAACTTTTCATAGTGCCATTTGTGAACAGATTTGTGACTCCAAGGTATAGGGAACTGTAGCTGCCTTTTCTGTTCTGGTCACCATGGAATTGAACTGCCATGTCCCTTGACAATTGCCACCATCTTCCCCAGGAGGGAGCACGGCCTCACCCTGGACCAGGTGGGCTGCGGGCCTCTTGGGTGGCTTCTCAGTGATAGCGACCTGAGTTTGCAGACGTTGATTTCCTTATGTGGCCTGGATTTTGTTCCTTTGGATTCTGAGCAGCCTCTTCCTAGACCCAAACTGGCTGCGAATACCGCATACTGTATGCCTTGAAAAAAAGTTAGAAATGCATTGATCAAATACAGTGCAGTGGGTTTGCAGTTTGGGGGGGCAAGGTCACAAGACCCTGTAGAGAAACTCATGAAGTCTGAGGAACCAGGCAAATGTGCAGAACTTTCCCCACAATTTCAAGAGCTATAAACCCGTTGAAGTTTTCACAGGGATGACCCAGGGGTCATGGGCCTCACTTAAGAGCCTTTTCTCTAGGTGACTGTCCCCTTCAGGCAGAGGGTCAAATGAAAAGGTCTGTTGGCACAAGATCAACGTGGAGATTTCATGATGCCTGTGAGCTCTTTGTGTAAAAGCAGGTGAGGAAGGACTCACCCATAAGTCTGTCTTAATGCAAAGAGGTTCATTAGCGCGTGGCTCATTCCAAAATACCCCTTGTACTGACTCAGCTCTTTGCACAAATGGCAGTAGTCATCACACAGATCAGTCTGCTTAATGTGAAGGTTGGATATCACTTTTTGGAAGAGTTCCATGGTTGCATTATCCTTTACCAATCCCAACATGAAAACGATTCCACTCATCTGAGAAATTCTGAATCTGACTGGACAAGTAAGCGCAGGCCAGTTTCCTCACCCTTTCCAGTTTCCGCCTCCAGTGTTAGGCGCTGACAGGAGGACGTGTCCTTACTTATTTCCTCATGGCTGGCTCACTCCCTCAGTGCGTCCTGCCACGATATTATGGTGCTGTGTGGCATCCTTCCCCTAGCTTGCCCTGAGCTGCTGGCAATACTTCCACAAACAGAAAATTAAGTTTCTTTCAGGGAAAAGAATAACAACACACCAGCATATTAATGTAAAACTATTTTTTTTTCTTTATTGAAAATACACCTATACAGTAACGCCTTTTGGTCCACACTAGGCGCGTATATATGCAGAGCCTGTGCCGGCTGGCCAGAGAATCGCCCTAGAGGACCTGCTTTCATAAGAAATGGTTAGTATAAAAAACATCACACCGTGTAGCAGAGTTACTTTGACACAATTAATTGTTGCTCTACTGGTGTCACGGCTGCCTTGTACATTAATTTGTGTAGTGTATTCCCCACATAGAGCCTCAGCATTAAATGGTTACTCTATCACAGCCTAATGTTAACTTTTACATGCACATAGTGCTCAGGGGCTCTATAAAATAAATTTCTAATTGTATATCAGAGGGTGTAGGTCTAGATTTTCAGTTTGTTAGCATGATTAAATCTATTCTTTGCCATTTCTAGGCAGAAACTCAAACACAGCTGGTACCGTCTGACAGCTCCTGCTGAGTATCTTTGACTGAATACTCTTTTAGGGGACAAAAATGAATCTCTTCAACCTGGGAGCTGTCTTGGCTGAAACTAATGCCACTGCTGTCTTTCCTTGCAACCTCATCGACATTGTCTTCCTACTGATTTGTCTTCTGCTGTATCTCTTAGGCACACAGAAAAAAATAAAGCAAACCCTGCTGTAGCTACAAGTTTTGAATAATTTGCTAAGTGGGATTTCAACTCAAATAAGTATTTCATTTCTGTAAGACCTGATGAAAGCAAAAACTATTTTCAGAAAAGAGGCCACCAACTCTGCTCTTGGACCTGCATTAGTGCATTCATTTGACTTCTCCAAAAATATGTAAGAAGGACTATTTTTGTGTGTATGTTTCCTGGGGGAAACAACTCAAAACTGAAAAGAAAAACTGTGTTGGGTTAGAAAAAAAAGGGCCCAAATGAAGCTCTTCCTTTTATTTTTCCTCAAGGAAGATCTAAACCCTTGTCTTAGAAAATCCTTTCTGATATCAGTCATGTTCCCCTCTTCTCTAGCTCTGTAGTGTTCCATAATAGACCACCAGCACCCTTGTAGTTGCTACTCTGTGTATTTCCTAAGGATCTTTAGTCAGTTGAGTGGTGGGAGGCATCCTCCCCAAGCAGTCCCTTCAGGTTGAGGAGAGGAGGAAAGAAGGGAATACTTCTCTTGTTGGAAATAACTAGGCCAAGAATAACGTGCATGATCCCTTTCCTGGAATGGCCTTCCCTCTGCAACTTGCCTAACTGATGGTTAGAAGCAGGAGCTGGGGAACCAACCGCACTCCATCCTGTCCCATTGCAGAAGTGTTCACTTCCATGAAGTGCTCTTTCTCAGAGCTCCACACTCCATCGACTGATCCTGGGTGCAGGGAGTTCCATGGGGGAAGTGCAGGCTGGCTCTTTTGTGACGTCACAAGAAGATTGGGCCCGAGAGGCCACAGAGGCACCTAGGGAAGTCATTCATCATGCAGACGAGGACGCTGAGGCCTAGAGATCCGATGCAACCTGCCCGCAGCCACGTGGAAGTCTCACTTGCTGTCCCTCCTCCCAGCTCTGTGGGATACCTTTGTACATTTTCTCACTTCCAGTAAAATGAAGCCACAAATCAGGAGAGGGGAACAATTTTTTCTACTATCCAACTGACAGCTGATTGCTTTTCAGTGTGTTGCTGTGTTTTGAGATGAATGTTCAGAAGGCTTTTTGTAACTTGAAAGTAGACTTAAAATATTTTAGCCTAGTTGTTAGACTCTTTAACTTATAAAACAGTCACATTTGTGGGGTCCTATTCCACATAAATTGGGGAGACCTGATCAAGATGAGCTTTGATCCTACTACCTTATTACGTAAGACTAATAGGAGATGATTTTCAAATTGTTAATGTGGGATGAAAACGATACATTTTGGCTGCCACAAAAATCCTCCCTTTTGGGGTGAATTCCTTCCAGTCCTACCAGAGTGGGGAGAAGAGGAGGGAAAGGGCTCACTGGAAAGATTGAGCCTGACGAGAGGGACTCATTTCATGATGGTGTCAATGCCCTGGTGCTCAGGAAAGCATCTCTGTTAGTCTACATCTTGGTCTCGCTGTCAAGAGGTTTCTCAGTTTCACTGTCCTGGGCAATCAGCTGGTACGGTTTCTTCATTTCATTCTCTTCAATCACTGAGTTACCCATTTCCACATCTTTGTTCTTCAGTTCATGTCGTGACAAATGCTCCACGATGCCAGCTCCCAGGGAGTCACCCAGTACGTTGGTTGTGGTTCGGAGGCGGTCCCTGGGTGGCGGGGAGGAAAGAAAATGAGGCTTCTGTCAGCATGTGGAGATTTCAACCTACACTGTGAACTGGCCAACAGAGTCCTTAGGAGCTCACCCTTCCCGCCTCCTTATATTTCTCCTCTCCTGCCCCTTCCCTCCCCTCCTCACTCTTCTCCTTCCCTCTCCTCCTTTCCCTGCCTCCCCTCCTTTCTCTGTCCCCTCCCCTCCTCCCAGTAATTTCTTTCCCTGGTGGTACTTGGAATTGAATCCAGGGCCTTTGTACTGAGACTGAGTTACATTCTCAATCTTTTTTTTCCCCCTTATTTTGAGGTAAGGCTTTGCTAAGTTGCCAAGTTGCCCAGGCTGGGCTCGAACTTGCAGTCCTCCTGCCCCAGTCTTTCAGAGTTGTGGGATTTCAGGCATGTGCTACCACATCCAGCTACAAGCATCTCTTAAAGTTTAGTGTGGTGTATCTACCCGCTGCATGCTTACCTACCAGATGCATAGGCTTCCGTAGCTATGAAAATTATTAGGACCACATGGACAATCAATTTTCAGTAACTAAGGTGACTGTAGGTAGAACACCAGTAGTGGGAACTGACCCTTCTCTTTCTTCTTTCATTTAAGATTTCTCTTTTCTCTAACTCACCTTCCTTTATATCAGCAGTTCTCAAAGTGTGATCCAGACACTTGGGGGTCCCTATGGGGAAAACTATCATATAATAATACTTAAGTGTCATCTGTCTCTTTTACGCTCATTTTCTCAAGCACGTGTAGCAGAATATTGCAAAGGTTACTGAGCGATATTAATGAATTGGACATAGAAGCAGTTAGGATGACTCCAGGTGTATGAATAGTTAGTAAACTTACAGCGGGTTGTGCGCTGACATATGCGTCATTGCATTTAGTGCTCATAGTGCCAGCAGGGAGCAGAAGATGTGACTATTCCTGCTATACAGAGGTGAAAACTGCGGTGATGGGTAGCCTGCCTTGTGTCATGAGGCAAGTGACCGAGAAACTCGTGCTGGGAGCTTCGGCTTACTGTACACGCGTGGCTCTCCATGGCTATCTGTTCTAGTAAAGTCAGCATGTGGACTGTAGTACCCAGTGTGTTCTAGGCATAGGCTTTGGGCATCCTGGACAGAATTTTTTTGAAGGTGGTAGGAAACTTGTGAGAGGCAAAGGTCAGAGAATGTTAGCTGAAATCACAAGGGAAGAGGACACAGAGATGAGCCCCGGCGGTTAGAACTTCCCCAAGAGCCTGAAATCAGTTCCACTTAACAATGCTAGGTGTCTTCCCACTGTCTGTATGGCCAGCGCTCAGCTTGTGCGGCTCAGATGGGAACATCCACCCTGCATTTCACCACTGGAGTGGGAAGTGCAAGGAGGAAGGGCCAGAGCCAGCGAGTGGGACCACCGAGGGGATACGCTGTGCAATTCAGAAGGGGCCTTGCAGATTCACACTGGCTTGCAGAGAGCAGGTTTCCCAACTCTGAATGGCTTATGGGGTGAGAACCGTGGTAGCCAGATGTTCCCAGCAGGCTGACAGGCGAGTAAGCGCACATGGCACCTCAGCCAAGGATCAGTGAGGAGAGTTTCATTTCAGACTGAGCTGGGCCTCTTCTCCAAGGTCTCCTGGCAGGCACGCCAGCTGCTTGGCACGCTGGGGAGTGAGGCAGAAGCAGAGCATGGGTACTCACAGGAACCAGTCCACTGCGATGATGAGCGTGATGTCGTCAGTGGGCAGGCCCACCGATGTCAGCACGATGACCATGGTGACCAGGCCCGCCTGAGGAATCCCAGCTGCCCCTATACTCGCAGCGGTAGCTGTGATGCTGTCGAAAGAAGTGTGGAAACAGAAAACGTTTTTACAAATCCCACCCTGGGGAGAGCACCTTGCCTAGCAGACCTGGTAACAATGCCTGCTGTTGTCAGAAAAGTACACACCCGAAAAACAGGAATGAGTTTAAAAAGAAAAATGATTGCATTACTATATTACTAGTCAACACATGATTACTGACTGTGATCTACTACAGTAATCATGGCTTATTTAACGTAATTTTCACAACAACCCTCATGAAGTTGGTCCTACTATTTCAGCCCTCTTTAATGAAGGAATTGATGTCTATATTCTTTTTGATGTTCCTGAAAGTGTCTGTATGTATATAATGCCATAGAATTACAGCAACAATTTATTCCTAATAATTTGCCTATCCAAGTGGAGAGTTATAATAGGACTAAACTTGTCCAACTGATGTAATCATAAAAGTTAAATTCAAAAACAAAATGATTGCTAATGTTCTGTAGATCTGTATGGGGGGGTATGGTCATGTGGACTGGTTTGTCAAGTGTGTAACCTGCTGGAAATCTGGTTCAGTGCCTACTTGAGAGGGTGATGTGAGGGTATAAACATGCTTTATGAACATTAAGCCATGTAGATCTAAAGTGGTATTGATAAAGCCCTAAGTCCCCACAGAGGCCCTAGCACTTCTAGATCCTGTATGGCTACTCCAAATGAAGCCTACACTCCCCAGTCTCCTTTAAAGCTTAGATTTAGTTCTAGCCTAGGAGACATGGGTAGAAGGGATCTAGTTATTTTTTTCTATGTCAATATTCTGTGACATTTATTTATTTAGGAAGTGATCTTGTAACTTAAAGGTTAAGCCACATCTCAGCTTTCCACTGGCCAAAATTTGGGGGTGGTGATGAGCCGTTTTAGACCACCCAGGTAAGGGTAATACCCCAGAGATTGTGAAGTACCCTATACTCTTGGCTCCTTACACAGCAGAACACCTAGCAGCTCTTGGGGGCTTTGTGGAGCAGGGACATATGACAGAGAAGTGAACTTCTACTTTGTTTAAGCCATTAAGACTGTTCTCATTATTTTTAATTCTGTCTGTGCAGCTGAATCTTTGTCCTGACTTAGGATTTTTCAATCAATATGCCAAAGTGTGCTAGAGAATAGGTTACAAGTGAGCTGAGATAATGATGTTCCAGTTTTCACAGTGATTAGACTGGGCTTAAGGTTCCCACAACCTCGAGATCAGTGCATGATCTCTGGCCATGACCAGACTCATCTTTTTCATTCCAATGCACCCTACAGCTAATATTCTTTCCCAGTAACATACAGTATGTACACAGAGCCCAAGATAACTTATTTCTAAATAAACATAACAAAAATGTGAGGTTACTGATAAAGATTACCAGAAACCGTAAAACCAAATGTTTTGCATAAGCCTGGATTTGGTCTTGCTCTGGGAAAAAAAGCTATAAAAGACATTTTGGGATCAACTGGGAAAATCTGAAGATTAGACTGGAAAACCTGGAAGTATTTTCAAGACGCTTCCTGTTGTGGCTATGTAGAGGATCATCCTTATTCTCAGGGGCTGTACAGTCAATGATTATGGATGAAATATCATGATGGCAGGGGTTAGGGAGGCAGCAAAAATGGAAAGTGTTAGCAAGCTTTAGGTCTAGGTAGAGGATATCTGTCATAACATTGTTCCAGCTTTTCTATGTGTATAAAAGCTATCACAATTAAAAACTGTGACAAGAAAAAATCTGATTTATTTTGATCCCCAAAATATATTGTTCATAATAATTGAAATCCAAATGCACAACAGTGAAAATCAGAGGCAGATCTAGATCATGACGCTTAACGTCTCCAGTGGCAGTTAGACTTCCGGGTCCCTTGTACATGGCAACTTGCAGTAGGCAGAAGCAAGTTGTGCTCCTGCATGGATATCCATTCCCACGTGGATATGCAGGGATTATCTTTGAAAGGAAATAAGAGAAACTGGCAAGTAACATTGATTGTCTCTACAGAAGAAAACTAACAGACTGGGAAAAGCTATAAAAAGATTACTTTTCACTAAATACCTTGAACATAATAATTTAAAAATTTTCCTGTAAAAATTAAATTCTCAATCTAACTTGCCAGTTAGAACTGTCACCTTTCTCTCTCTCTCTCTCTCTCTCTCTCTCTCTCTCTCTCTCTCTGGCGGAACTGGGGATTGAACTCTGGCCCTTGCGCTTTCCAGGGAAGCACTTATTCCACTGAGCCATATCCCCAGCTCTGTCGTTTTTCCTATAGCGCCTAAAAACCTACCACAGTGAAAAAAGTTCCAGTTTTCCAAGTGCATTTTATTTCCCAATATTGCCTATAAAAGTTAACGTACTATTGAAGTATAACAACTTTTTTAAAAAGAGAAATATTCACACTATATTTTGTTGGCATTAATGAACTTGATTTGTAAATGATATATTGATTAAAAAAACAGATGAAAGGTATACAGTATCTATAGTATGATTAATTACCAAGAAAGAAATGACTGAAGATTTAGCTCAGTGGTACATTGCCTACTTGGCAAGTACAAGGTTCTGAGTTCAATTTCCAGTACTAAAAACAAATCAAAACAAAACACCTGAAGTGGACCTGTGTCTATGCATAAGCAAAATTCTTTCCAAGCCAAACATAAATAATGATTGCTTTAAAAAAAGATGCAACGATGTGGTGACAAACAAGCTATACTTTGTGCTTTTTACATTTCTGTTATTCATTTTTTTGTTAATGAGCACATGCATCTGTCACAGCTAATAAAAATATCTATCTATTCCTTCAATCCATCCCAACCTCTTGTTAATGTGGGATTCTCTTCTCAACTATGTCTTCTTCCATCCTTGGTCTTTATGCTATTTGTTAAAAACTCATTGCTAAGAAAATATTATTTTGAACTCTTCTCTTGTACCTGATTGTGATAATCTGTCCAAAGTTCAGGTCAAAGTTGTTGACTTGAGCGATGAAAATGGCGGCCAAAGCCTCATAGAGGGCTGTCCCATCCATGTTAATGGTGGCCCCCACAGGGAGCACAAATCTGGTGACACGTTTGTCTACGCCATTGTTCTCTTCCAGGCACTTGAAGGTGATAGGCAGGGTGGCAGAACTGAGAACAGTAAAATAAGGCATGTCAGCGGAGGGTCCTTCCTGTCATTCTGTCTATGTGGCCTTTTGGACAGACAGTTCCTTCCTCTCCTAACTAAAAGGGAACTAAGTCAGCAGTTGTATAAAAGGGGAGCAGGGTCAGGAACAGTGTGGGCCCCTCGTGGGATAATTTGGCAGCTGTCCCGCTTCCAGGTTCCTCTGAGGCATCACTCATGCTTTTTCCCCATTGAGTACCCACTGCCCAGTCACTCTGCCATTTCAACTGCAAGACAGTAATGGCAATGGATAGGAAAGGACAGGTGGCTTCCATTTTGCCCACCCCCATGGAAGAACATGCAGCCAATGGATTTAAGAATTCCTTGTATCCCAAATAGGGATGAAAAAGCAAATTCATTATTTCTTAAGTTTAAAATCCAGCACCGAAGCCTTCATCTACCTCTCATCTGAGAAGCTCAAGTTCAAGGTAAAAGTTTAGACACATTGTCCTGGAGGAATGTGATGGCTAAGCTTGACTGTCAATTTGATTGGCTTGAGAGATGATGCCTAGATTGGTAAAGCCCACATAGGGTGTGTCTGGCTGGGGTGTGACTTTGGTGACTCTATCAGGTCCTTAGTCCCCTTCTCTCTGAGTTCTTCCCTTGTGTCCTGTTTCCTGGTCACCATGAAATAAGCAGGTTTGTTTCCCTGTGGGTTCTCCCCATGCTATTTCTGCCTGGGGGCTAGGGACTATGCACTGCAACCTCAGAAACCATGAGCCAAATTAAACCTCTGAGTTGCAAGTGTCAGTTACTGTGTCTCAGTGACAGAAGTGTCCAATCCAGTCATGCCTACCTTGAAGAGGTCCCCAGTGCTGTGATGAGTGCCTGCAGCAAACCTCCAATGAAGACCCAAGGGTTCTTCCTGGTTACCAGGAAGTATAGGAGAGGTAGGACAATGACGGCGTGAATGAGGAGGCCGATGATGACAGTCACCGTGTACATGGCAAGCTGCCCTCCAATCACGCCCATATCTTCCATCTCAACAATTTTCCCTGCAATCAGGAAGAGGATACCCAGGGGGGCATACCTAGGGAGAAGCAACACATGCATGATCAAGAGTCTGATTTCTAACAAGCTATTCCATGGCAATTCCCTAGGACATGTCTAGAATTTGTAGGAACTATGAATTTCCTTAAAATAAGTTTTCCCTGGATACTGTTGAATCAGGCTTTCCTGTCAGCCAGTCTTACTCTAAGACACATCTTTAAAACTCTTACATCTTTGAAAACTTTAGGGAGAGTGGTTATCCTTTCAGTGCATGTAGGATACTTTGCTGGTCTTTACTCCTCTCCTTACCTCTGGATATCGCCAAGTACCTGGAACTGCCACAGCCCACCTGACCTATCTCCACAGTCTTGGGTGTGTTTTCCACATCTCAGCCTGCTCCCTCAGTTCAAGCAAGAGCCACATAATACCATGCTGCAGATTTATATTCAGTTCTCTTATTCCAGGGCCACTTTTATTACTTTTTTTCGTATCTCCAAATCACCTAAACATTACTTAGTATTTTTCTTCAAGTCATCATTTTTATTTAGATAAACTTACTTTAAGAGTTTTTTGTTACAGTGCAAATGGAAAACTATCACTTGCTCTATATAGTACATAAATAAATTCAGTTATTACAATTTATAATGTGCAAGCATGTTCTAACACAATTAGGTTATAGGTGTAATTAAGTAATTATTGTCTCTAGGCTGCTCCTGCCTTTTCTCTTGCTGACTCTGAAGAGAATGAACAACTCATAACAAAATGACTTGGACCTAGTGACATAACCGTCGTTGCCCCAAGGCTCTGCTGCCTGTCTTTTAATCCTTTTTTCTGCTGTGTGCAATAAACTACCACTAAACTCACATTACCCAAAACAGAGAAGCTATCCTCCTTAAGGAGGTGGACTTACTGGGAACTGAACAGTACAATGTTTCTTTCAAAAATCCCTTAAAAGTACAGACCAGGAAATTATAGGAGTACCTGTATGCAGGAAAGTAATAACTCAATGTTGAATGTATAGGCAAATGTACAGTCAGAAAGACTACATGTGAGGTTCATTCAGTGGCCTTGAATGAGTTTCTTTCATGGAAGAGGTGAACAGTGAAGACATTTTAATAATGTGAAGATAAATGTCCACTTTCAGCCCTGCCAGGATTTCAAAGGAGCTTTCCAATTGGAGGCCCCATAGAGATCACATTCTGACCTGTCTTTGTGCCCAAGTTCATATCTGTCTTGTGCAAACTCCTGAAATGTGGATTTCTTTGGGCTTTGGTGGCATTAGAGAAAGGGCGTTTTTAATCATGTTGGGGAGTGAGGGTTTTTCATAGCAATGGAAGCCTTTCTGCCTCAGGTGCCAGGAAAGAGTTTGGATATTAAAATTAAAGGATAAAAGGAAAGCAACCCCTACACAAGGCCTAAAGCAAGCAAAGTGTTCTCTCCCTGCTGGGGTAAGTTTGCATTCCAAGGTCAACGTTCCTCTTTGGATTAGTCTTTTCTTTTGTCTCCTGCTCTCAGCTTTATTTTATTTTATTTTTTTTTAAAGAATTATTTATTTATTTATTTATTTATTCATTCATTCATTTTGTGTGTGTGGCCAGCTCAGCCCACCAGGGGGCGGGGCTGTCTGGCATATGGTGCTGGGGGATTGAACCGCGTTCCCTGTGTTTTGCTTAGCTTAGCTTGCTCTAAGTAGGTGCTTTAGACCACTGAGCCATCTCACCAGCCCAGCTCTCAGCTTTATTAAAGGAAGTTCTGTTATAAATCATGGCTTGAGGGCTGTAGTACTCTCCTCGAGGCCTTCTGTACATTGCACCAATGCTGGTGTGCACACTTCTTTCTTAAGGCTCACTCAGATAGAGAGAGGAGACCTGAACTTTTCTGACAGTGTAGGGTTTCTGCGTTCGCTTTTCTCTCCAGTGTGAATGCAATTCTTTGGGTATTTGTGGGATTGGCCTAGCCTCGGCATTCAGGTCTTAGCAAATTTAGAGGTCTTTCTTTACCATTTAGGTTACTTTATATTTTACAGCAGTTGTAACTGAAGCATCTTGATAATTTATTTTGTTGTTTATGTTTATCTTCTTTATTTTTATTTTATTTTTTATAGGGTCTTACTACACAGCTCAGACTCATAATGATCCTCCTGTTTTCAGCCTCCCCAGTGCTGGGATTATAGGCATGTACCACCACGCTGGCACAGCATGTGGAACTAGAAATCGAACTGTGGTCCCTGTGCTTGCCTGGGCAGGTGCTTAGTCCACTGGGCTATCTCACCAGTCCTATGTCTATCTTCTTTAAAAAAATTAAAGACCTAGAGGATGCCCTTGCATGTTGTTTTCACTGCTGTATTCGGAGTGCCTTATGTGCTCTGCTTGCCACATAGTAGACAATAAATATCTCTGAAATTAATAACTGTGCTGATGCAAAGGGGGCCAGTGAGGAGTGGGATTCCACTGGCACAAGGGAAAAGGAGTTGATATCTTTTGAAAATGAGGAAGGAAACTTGTTGAGAGGCTTACATGTAGGCTCAGAAGGCTCAGAAGTGCACTGATTTCCTTGTGCTTACCAGAGTGCTTACCAGAGTGAGGTCACCACAGTTGGTCTGGTGGTGTCTTCCTCAGTACTTAACACATTTTGATACCCATCTTACATGTATGTAGTTACATAGCAAACAGAAACACATACCACATTATCACTGCGACCAATCTCATGATGGCTTCGTTAAGAGAATCAAAGAACTCCCGCAAGGCTTGCCCTTGCTCCTTCATGTTTCCAATCACAAAGCCGAAGCACATGGAAAAGACAACCAGTCCCAGGGCGTTGACCCCATTCACAGATCCCGGCACTGGGACCATCTCCTCCTTGATCCGCGTGAGTGTCTCCATGGCCTCTGACACGTTGTTTATCACGGCACCCAAGAGAGACTCGTTGGCCTGGATGGGTACTCTAAAACTTTTCTTCTCATAGTTGGTTTTAAACTTAAAAATAAAAGCATACCAGGATTGGAATGATTTTTGTCTTTTTCTTTCTATGGTACTGTTTTCCAAATTTTCCACAATAGTAAATATTACATTGTATTCAAAGCAGAATGCTAGCTGGGGAGATAGCTCAGTAGAATAAGTGCTTGCCTGGCAAGTGCAGGGTCCTGAGCTCAATCCCCGTACTGGAAAAAAAAAATAATCAAAGCAGAATGCTATAGAAATGGTCCATTTGTTATCTATTAATTCATCTACCTAACATCTATTTCTCTATGCATATGTGGTAAAACCCATATTCCTTGACAAAGACAGAGAAGCAGGCATATCTATGTACAGATACATACTATACATACACGCACTCAAGTACCTAATTAGTCGTCGTAGGAAGGAGATACCTAGCCAAAAGTATTGGACTAACCACACATATGGGAGTCCACTTTCTCTGAAGTCCCAGTAAAAAAGACAATACAGAGGGATTTTAAAAAGCCATAAATTCCAATATTCACCAGAGTCCTTTTACTTTATGGTGGTCTGATGCTACAGGATCACTGACCAAATACATGCCCCCCCTTCTGTCATATTCCATAGTAGTTAAACAAGAATAACTGTACTTCATAGAGTTGTTGCAGTGACCAAGCCAAAAATAATATATGAGAGCCTCTTACAAATTTTATAGTACTTTGTTAATGTTGGCTAATGATGCTCAGTGACAAAATCCTTCTGGAATTAAACCTGTTTGGAGATTTCAGTGGGTAGTAAAATAAAAAGTCCTAGATGACCACTCATAAAGTCATTCCTGATATTATCAGTCTTAAGAATAGGTGCCTAATGAATAGCTGATGATGACAATTTATTTTCTTCAAGCCCATAAATGGCCTTTCTGCCATGGTTTTGCATAGATGCCCCTCGCAGGAGATGGTGAAAATATTGCTCTGACCACACGAAACAATGAAGCCCATCCCTATATAATTTTAATTTCCTGGTCTTAATAGGGGTGGGTGCAAAGCAACACTAAGAGTAATGGTGCAAGGGTGTTGCCTGGACTTAGAGTGCAGGGAGAGAATCGCCAGACATGAAGTGCTTGGCCATTTCTTTGCCAAGAGTAAGCGGGAGACTTTCTGGTCTGTTGGGAATCTATTATTCCCACACAAGGGCAAGGCTAGCTGTCAATACTGCAGACACAACCCTGAACAATCAGCGGTACTGCTAGTAATTTCAAGCAACAAAGAATCTAGTCAACTCCCAAATCTCATTACTCTGTTGGGTGCTTATGCATTTTATAAATTGTTCATGGTAGATTTTCTACCCCCACCAGCCTTTCCTGTGTCTCCAACTCCTTCCCCTTAGACACAGTTTGCAACCTACTCAGAAATTGCAACCTCATTTGAATTCTGATCTAAGCCAAACAGGTCTGGGGAGATACTTTTGCTTTCTCTTCAAAATCCTGTGAATGCATTCCCAAACTAAATGCAACCAATACTGCTAAACAGCACTTTTCCCACCTGAAAGATCTGGAAATCAGCATTTTTGACATCACCCAGAGGCAGCTAAATAACTAGAATATTAAGATCCATGGTACTGTATAGGGCTTATTATTTATAGTTATAACTATTTTTGAACAAAAAAGTTCGACTTTGCCCTCCTAAGATTTTTCTTAAAGAAATGATTCCCCTTTAATTTTGCAATATGTGCACATATTACCTGATAAAATAATCTTAATTTTTTTTTAAGAGCAAAAACAAAGGAAACTTACATGTGTACAACTGATTTTCATGAGGTTGGGATTTTGTCTTGTTTGCTTTGAGATTCCATGCAGAAAGGTTAGAGAGCTGCCATGTAGGTGAATTGGTGGCACATGGGGAAGAGTTTGGGAACTATTATTTACAGAATATCGATCTCCCTTTTCATATTGTGGGCAACAAAGCTATTATAGTCAAGTGAGGTTAAAATGAACTCTGCTGATTTTTATTCCCTAAAAGTAAAATGTATTTGTGTTCATAATTTTGTGAGCCAAGAATTGCTTAGCTACAGAGCTAAAAAGAATGGACTTCACAATAACCTCCAGGTAAGTGGCTCATCAACCTGAACATCACTTTCTGGGAAGCAAAAGGAGTAGAAGGAAGTGGGTAGAATCAGTAGTCAGCACCATAGTCTGAATTCTGGGTTGGTGTGGCATTTTCTATTTGTGAGAACATGTGCCTCTTGCATACTTTCCCTATTCTTTCAAATGAGAACCTCATCAGTCCAATGAAGATATAATCCCCACAATATTTATATGGAGATTAAATATAATATAAGCACATGGCACACAATAGGCATTCTGTATATGGTAATGGGTTTTATTTCTCATATTTAGAAATATTTCTCATATTTTGTTTCTCTTCTTTAGAATTCTGAAAGTCCTGAATAGATTTTTAATGAAAACAGTTGTGATTTTTAAAATCAAACCTAGAAAGTGGAATATCCAATTCAATTTTGTTTAAAGTAGGTTGTTAGTGCATTATATACTGGAGTTTGTTTGCTTGCTGGGTTTTCCTGTGTGAGCACTGGGGAAAGGAAGAGGAACTGGACCTCTTGATTAGCCCTCTTCACAATGGCAGGCACCCATGTGCTATTTTGGGCCAGACCCACTGCTTACTATCTGATAAGTAGTAAGCATTCAATGTAAAGTAAGAACCACTTTCCCGAATTCCCTAAATTTCCATGAAAACTCTGCTGTTTTCCATGTGGTTGCACAGAAACTGCAATGGCCGTGAAGGCTTGGGGGACTTCCCACTGGTTCTGTAAGCCAAAGAAAAGTTTTCAAAGGTGAATGAATTGCTGTAGTGTTTACCTGTTTAAAGCAGGCTTCTACCAGATTTGGAGGGAACATGTTCCTGCAAAGAAAACAGCAGTTACTTGACAAATTTCTCAAATAGTGTAGTAAGTTTGTTCTTTCAATATTATTTGATCATGTCTAAGGTAAAGATTGCATTGAATTGAGTAGCAAGTGAAAAAGACAAAGATTTAGGATTTTATGACTTTCAATGGAATAGATAGTTATCGGTAAGTGTGGCCTGTACAACTCATTTTTCACGAGACACAAATTCAACTCAATAGTCTTCTTGCCAGCCAATGAGACTTCTTATTTTGATATTACATAATCAAAACACTCCTAGAAAGATCGAAGTGAGACTAGAAATACCTTTTATCATTAGTAGTGTGACTGACTGTGGTATTATTCAGTAGTGGTTCTTTTAGTTATTGTGCTATGTGTTCAGGAACCAAGAGTTCTGAGTGAAAACTCATGGTTGGACTCTAAATTTTACTCTTCAAAAAATTCTCCCAAAAGAGAGATTTGGACATTGGCACTGAACTGCAGTAGCTTCTGAGGCTGTTTGGTGGCCAATGGAGAGATGGTCCACAAAAGCTGATCTTGAGGCCCACAAAGCAGGGATTGTCACTTTCTCAGAGACTGTGTTGTGTGTCAGAGCAGTGTGGAGTTCATTCTGGGAGAGAGGTAGCACTGCGGATGGGAATATGACATTGTTCAAGTCATGACACCTATTTATGTTTCAGTTCACTCATCTGTAAAGAAGAGACTGGATTAAATCATCATTACCAATCCAAGATAGAAGACTGGGAGGATGTGATCCTAAATTTGCGATTCTAGAAGTCACATGCCCTCAAAGTTATAGGTTTAAGGATGTAAATTCTTATCCTTCTCATTCTACTATCTAGAACATCATATTTCCTTTTTGTTCTCATCTACGCTCTATGGACTTATTTCCGTGATAGATGTTTGCGCTCAGGAGCTCCTAGGATAAATGTGGAAGCCAAGTAACTCATTAGTGGCAGGAGTCATGTTTTGTTGTTATGGCAAAGAAGGGGACAAACTCACAGTGCTCTGATGGACCAATGAAACTACAAATAAAAAGATACTAATTGTTCAAGTAAATATAGAAACTTACAGGAAAATTGACAGTAATAAAAGACTCCTAACCCAAACTACTTGAGAGTAAAGTTCATGAAAATATGATGGAAAGTTTCAAGTTACTGCATGAACTAAATAAAAACAACTTCTAGGGTGACAACTTGGTAGAAAATAATATTAGAAGGTGACTTGATACTTTTAGATCACTGTTCTTTAGTCCCCTGAGAAGGACTTTTAAGAAGAAACACCATGGGATTGGGTGATGCCTATGGGGGGACTGAGAGTGCTGGTGACAAGGCCCTCTGGATCCCAAATCTCTTGTGAATCTTACTCACACAGACCCACGTCTTGCAATGAGGTCAATCCTTTGAATGAGCTGTCTTCAAGTGGCCGTGGGAAACCCTTTCCTAATTCTTTGCTGCTAGGTTTCAGGAGGACAGGCGGGGTGGGTTACATGGTGAGTGCCAAGAAGATGGACGATGTGAGGGCCTATTCTGGGAAATCTCTGGAGCTAGAAAGAGTTTTTAGACCTACTCTCTAGTTTTCTTTGTGCAATGGTTGACTCCTGTGGTCTCCCATGGATCTGTACATGGATTCTCTTGCCTTCTGGTTGCCTGTGTGTTTGTCTGGTGGTACTGACGGTAGTGTAGAGAAAGAAATTCAAGTATATATTTTTTAGCTCTCTTTCAGAAAAATTTGATGGCAGCTTCCTTATTCCAATTAAAGCTAGAGCTCTTACCCTGAAGCCTCTCTCCCATGGCTATATCTCTTTTGGTATTCTATCAAAAGCACTCCCTTTCTACCCAGGAGAGAGACAAAATAGCTCTATACTGCTGTTAGTTCTCAGTCTCTCTCATCCCTGGGAGGTTCTGTGAACAGTGTCTAAGCCTTTGCAAACCTTCTTCAATGTTCCTTTTGAGTATACAGAGTTCTTCTTTCTAAGACCTGATAGTATAGGGCAGATGCATAGAAAAGAAGGCAGGAATATGCCAGGATTAAACTTGGGCTTACTACACAGTTCTGTTGAAGGCTATCTCTTACCAAGTTTGCTTCAAAGGCCAAATGGCTCATTTATAATCAATATCTGGTTTGTAATAAAACAGTGATACAGAATTCATCCTTTGATATTCTAACTAATCCACCAATTCCTTCATAAATGATTCAAAAGGAAAGGCTTTGGACAGATATGACCAAATGCTCTGCAAAATCCCTTAATCAACTGTGTTTTGTATAATGAACAATGAAATACATTCCAAATTAGGGGTTCAATGGTTAGGCTAAAAAACAGCCTTAAAGTATGAGACTTAAAAAGTAGGTTAAATGTTATTTATATTCCAATGTGAGCTTCACAGTGGAGAAAACTTAGTGATGAGATTCTGAATTCAGGCCTCTCAAAATCTATCTCTCTTTTTATCCTTCTGACCTATTCCATACAATACCAGAAAATAGTGCCTTATTTCAATTTCTTTTAGAAAGAAGTGAAGATGTGGCCTTCATTTCAAATCAGGCAAGGCTGGTTCAGTCAGATACTTCTTTCAGAGTTTGATTAGTTCCCCAAAATAAGGGGGTTGGGTAGACAGAACATACCCAAGGGACAGGACCTACCTGATTAAGTCGAGGAAGGCATCTGCAGCAGTCACCTGGACAATTTTGCCTTCTCTGTACATGTTTTCCTTTGTGCCCTTCCCAGGATGGATGATGATGACAATGATTATGCCAATCACCACAGCAATGATGGTGGTAGTCATGTAATAGATTACAGCTCGCATCCCCATCTTCCCTGATGCCTTACTATCTAGGGCCGCCATTCCTGGTGAAGGCAAACAGAAGGAGATTTCAGGAAGTCAATCCAAGGAATTCTCCAGTGGAAGGCAGTGGGAACAGTATTTCCTTTTTCATTCCCTTCCCCTCATCCCACTCAGTAATATAGTTACAAGAAGTTGGCCCCAGATTTATTCAGGGACCACAAAAGGTAGAAGGAAAAAGCCAGGATGGCTAGGAATCTGCTATGCCAGTGAGCATATAATCTCTTCTTTTAAGCCCCAAGAATTGACTTCACATGGCCAAATAAAATCTGCTCTCTAATGATGTGAAATTGAAGTGGAAATCTTTCCTTGGTTACCACTAGTTGGGGAACCTATAAATGTGAGTAGTGTATATGTGTTTACGTATAGAAATATTTACAATATTTTTCAGCAGAATAATTTAAATTTACTTCAAGACCACGCACTGTGGTGATTCACACAGATTAACCACTGTTAAATTCTTTCTAAATAATTATTATTTAATAATGTTTTGGGTGAATCTTTTTAATGCATTTTCTTTTTTAATTTTTAATGCATTTTTCATGTAAAATTTAAGTTATTATAATCACCTGCGGATTTATCTCTAATTTGCATTTCAGGTACACACTGGATTCTATAGCAAAAGTTCAGCTCATCTCATATCATTAAAAAAATCATTTTGGTGATATTCTTCTCATTCTTGGGCCCTGTCCTCCTTTACTTTGTCCCATAGGACTAGGACATCTTGTCAAATGTTAAAAGTACCTCTTTATCTCATTTCAAGATGCCTTCAAATTCTATCTTAGGCAAAAGAAAAAGAAAAAAAAGGACTCACATCTTGAATGGTGCTAGCTAGGTGGATAAATCTCAGTGCTCCTTGGGCAGGAAAACAATTGGAAATGGAAATGGAATAAAACTCCCAAAAGCTAAATTATTTATAATAAAATAAACCTTTCTGCTTCATTAGCTGTTTCCTCACTTCTTTATCTTCCCCAACCCTTGATAACACTAATATCCAAGTAGAATAAAGTCCAATTATAGTTAGACTATTTTATTTAGTATTCAAAATTGTGTTTCCGGGCCAAGGAGATGGCTCAGTAGAATAAACACTTCCCGGGCAAGCACAAGGGCCTGAGTTCAATCCCTGGTTCCGCAAAAAAAAAAAAAAAAAAAAATTATGTTTCCACAAATGCATTAAACATTATACTATGTGTCAGTGGCAGATATCAGATTCTCATAGTGGTTTAATATTAGGCAGTGACCATGTTCACATAAACACATATAAATTAAGATAAAATATTGAAAAAATAGTGTCCATAATTGCCAGATGATTGGTTGGATTTTCCCCAAAATGTTGATTTGATACAAAGGTATCTGAAGGTGGGAATTGAATCTATGACCTTTGATTTATAATTCCACTTGTGTCTGAATCATATCATTTACAATCATTTACTTTGTTGTAATGGTACAGGGGATTAAACCCAACTCTACACCGAGGTATATCCCCATCTCTTTATTTTTAATTTGAGACCAGTTCTTGCTAAGTCACTCAATTGCCCAGGCTGGATTCAAAATTTTGATCATCCTGCATCAGTGTGCTGGGATTGCTGGTGTGTGCCACCACACCCAGTTACTTAGCATTTAATATAGCTTTAACAACCAATATGGCAAACTAAAAAGCAATTAAGTCTGAAGTCTTAGTTAACATTAAACAGAATGAAGTGGGAACACAAACTCAAATGTTAGGTAACTGAGGTCAGGGAGCTAGGAACACCAAATGCGGCTCCCACAAGTCAGAAGTGCATGAACATTTAAGTGCATGAACTTAACCCCTTTGGTTTTGCCAGTATCCCTGAAGCCTGGGGCTGAGTGTCCATTTATTGTGGTGGTATCACTTCAGTACTTCAAATACATTATAAATGGCCTAATCTGCTGTCAGCAGAAGTAGCCCATCCTCTTTGCCCCACCCACTTGCATTCTGGAATCTGAATTACATTTCAAAATATCTTGACTGTTCCCTGCTTGCAAAAATTTCCCTTGGGAGGAGCCCACTCTCTCTGCATGACTGACTGAACTTGTGGACACTGAAGCCTGCTGTTCTTTTGCTTCTTTCCCTGTTAACCTAGTGATTGGAGTAAACACACGAGGCCATATAATTCTGTTAGGAGGCACCAGGCAGTGCTATTTTCTTCCTCCAGTTTCCTTTCTTTCCCTTTTGCCTATTATCCTGTGGTGCTGTTCCATTCTCAGCCAGTTCTTCTCTGATGCTCTTGCCCAATAGCTATTCAGAAAGAATGCCAGGTGGTAGATAGATAGCTCTAGAAACCAAAGTGGTAGACAAAGCGGAAAGAGTCATCATACTCCCCAGCCCCTGGCCAGAAAGACAGGGTAAGTGATCCCAGTACCTACTGCTGCAGGGCTATCATTCTGGGATTATAGATTATATGCTTAAAAGTGATTTATTTCGATGAAAACTGATATGAAGGTATTTTCTCCGTATTCCACAATAAAGTAGCTGATAATAACCATCAAAAGCCATTTTCTTAGCAGTAAACACAGAAGAATAGCCAAACAACAGGCCTCATTCAGTTCTGCATATGGCCGTTTTCCTTTCAAATAGATAAGACCACAGCTGTTGTTGCTTCAGTCAAGGAAGGGGAGGGTGTCTTGATTAACCATTTCTCCAAGTAGGTTCTTCTAAAGGGGAAGGCTCACATCCCACACAAGATCCCTTGCTCACCTCTGCTCCCGGGGTACTCCAGCTTGTAAAACTAAAGAAACCACCAGGAACAAGGCCACACATTGTCACCAGGGCAACAGCAGGACAGATGTGTACCATCGGTTACACATCCAATGGCCTTGATACTGGTGCAACCAGGAAAACGGAGCAAGAACTCTGGAAGACAAAACCCCAAGTGAGCAGGGCATCGTTCTTCCTCTCACTCCCCTGAACTCTGTGACCATCCTCTTTTCCCATCCTTATGAAACACAAGAGCCTATGCTTCACACTGGGGACTAAACACATGTGTTAGGTAGGGGGTCTGTAGCAAGGTAGAAGTACTAAATCACTTCAGCAGAAAGGAAGCTTTGGCAGAAATGTCCCAATATTTGCACTGAGATTTGTCACTTATTTTAAAATATAGGGGAGAAAAGAGAACTGGGGTGATGAGGACACAGAAAGTCACTTGGGTACACGGTACTTGTGAGAGTGTCTTGCACCAGCCACTTAAACATACATTTGAGAAACGCATCACAGAACAAGTAGCAAAGATAATCATTTTGACTTGTCTCTTTTTCTTAATTTGATCTGGACTAAGCTAAGCCAATGAAAACATTCTGATGTCTTTACCATGAAAAGAATATCAGGGTCAAAACTCTTTTCAAACCCAAAGAAATTCTATACTGCACTATTATTGCACCATAATGACTCTTCCAGTTACAAGGACATGTTTGTTTGCTTGCATCTGCTCTATAATATGACTTAAATTTATGCTGGTCTGCTCATTCACTTACCAAGTTTACCTCTGAGTGGTGCCATAGATTCATGACAACTGTACAATGCAGATAGTGTTGATACTATTTTACAGGTAAAGTAAAAAGAGGCCAGAGAAGTTAAGTAACTTGCACAGCGTTGTGCATGGCAAAAGACAGATCCACATGTCCAGAAGAGTATTTTTACCACTATACTTCCCTTATCACGAACATGCAAGGAGCTGTCAGCACTGCATCTGCTTGTTATCCACACTAACTTTCTTGCATGGAATGCAATGTCGAGAGGAGGTGTTTGGCTTAAGGAAAATTCTATGCAGGATGTAACTGCGGGAAGTATCTGATCCATTCTCCTGCATTTCTTAAACCTCCATGAAGATAGAGCTGAGTAATGCTAGTTTCCAGAAAGAGTAGCTGAACTATCAGAGCAAACTCTTCCCCATTTTTAAAAAACAACTCTAAGCATACATATTTTAATGAAGGGTAAAAGACCATGAATTTTTCTGTCTGTGAGCACTAGAACTTTATTTTTCTTTTGCATGATCTATTCTTTAATAGCCAGTCATCAACCAAGAAGTCATTTCTGCAAACCCACTGTAAATTCACCATGAGTTAAGCATCAAAAGGAGATTGAGCAGGAAGCTTTCTAGAAAATAAAAAATCAAAAACTTTGCTTCAGATACTTGAATACTTTAGGCTGTAGTCACTTGGAAGAGAGAGGAAAGGAAGAGAATTTCTTGGAGCAAATATGTAATTATTATTTTATTTATGAAGACAACCTTTTGGGAATCAGTTTAGCATAAGAAATATTCACCAAATTAATGGGATTTTGGAGGAAGGAGAAAAAGGAATTGTTTCATAAATATGTATGTATAACTCTGTTAGTCTGTGTTGTAAATTACATTTCTTTTGTATAATATTTGGTTTTACCTCTTGAATAAATAAAATATACAATCAGCCAAGCATTAAAGGGTAACATCAATAATGCCAGGTTCCCAAAGTTTTACCATTTGCCTGGATTTTGCTCTCCCAACTGATGAGAAAATCTGTACCTTACATATTAATGTATTTCAGTCTACTTCCCCCAACAATTCTTGTCTCTGGTTTGGAACTCAAAATCTAAAGAAGCAGCCTTCTGTTTTGAATTGTCTCTCCACTTAGCCTCATGATGTTTCATCGTTTTTCCAAGGCCCTTGGCCCAGGCCCAGAAAGACAGAAAAGGGTGATGTCAAATGCTGATTAAAGAATATTGTTCTGCTTCAGTTTTTATTTTATTTTAGATGTATTCCTTCTCCATGATATGCTTCCCAGACAAGCATCTAATGAAAGCCGCCTGTTCTGAGACCTCCTTGAATTTCAAGATGGGAAAGTTTACAAGAAGAAAATTAGGAAGAGCTCTGATATGTACCACACTCATGGGAATAGAAGGAGAGGGAGGGGGGTGTTTTAGTAGGAAAATTAAACTTTCAAAAGATAGTACTTCATATGTATGGGATGAGAAATGGGTCCCTGGGTCCTGAGTAGATGCCTGCTGCTGAACTTAAGGTACACTATCTCTCCAGGAAAGGCGGAGGGACCAGAGTGCCAAATAGCTCACAGAGGACAGGCATGGAGGGTGGGGTGTGTACACCAAGCAAATCATTTTAAATCTCTGTTTAAAATTATAGCTTCCTGCACTAAGGTAGATTCTACTGGTACCTTTATAGACTAGATTGTAAGGGCCAGTGAGATAGCTCAGTGGACTAAGCACCTGCTTAGACAAGGGCAGGGACTGAGGCTTGACCCTCAGCACCACATGCTGTGCCTGCCCCATCCACAGGCTCAGGTGAGCCTGCCACTGAGTCTGGGCGTAGTGTTCATGTCTGTAATTCCAGCACTATGGAGGCTGAAAACAGATGAATCACTACAAGTCCAACCTGAGTAGTGAGACTCTGTACCAAATATAAAAAAGTAAATAAATAAAAAAATATAAGCTAGATTGTTAAAAAGCAATTTCTATGAGTCTATGAGTTCTGGAATTGAAGGCAAATATTTAAAAGTTAGGTTCCAAATTGTTGGCAGTGAACAACTATATCAGGATTTTTAGTAACTGTTTTTGGTATTGGGAATCAAACTCATGACCTCTCACTTGCCAAGCAGGCACTGTGCCACTAAGCTATATCTCTGGCCCTGTACCAGAATTTTATTTTATTATATGTTATTTTATTTCCATAATTTATTGAGAGATAAATAGTAATGAGACAGTTTCAAATCAAATTGGTATGACAGTTTCAATAATTAACACATTGCACACTCTCTTCCTAGTGGTTATTTGCTGTACAAGATGCAGACATGATATCCTATTTACAAACACTATTACAACAAATCTCTCTATTCATTAATAGAATGCAACTATATATCTATCCTAACCATTTTGAATACACAGATGCAAAATGGACATTCATCTGTCTCCTCTTTTTTGTTTAGTTCCATCATTTGAATATTATAGGTGTGTTAACTTAGCAAAATATTCTAAAAGAGTCCAGTAGTCCATAATAGTATTGGGTCTTCCTCTTGACTGGCAGTGTCAGAAATTGTTGACCTGAGTCCCCTACAGCTCAACAAAACACCATGACTTTACTTCTTATACTTTGTTTTTATACTTTTCTGCTGGATGGTTAAGACCAAGATAAAGCAAGACTTATGCAACAAGAATTGTAGCTTTTGGATCTGATAAGGTCAGTCAAATTCCCTTAGGATTTATCCTGGGATCCTGTACCTCAGATTGTAGAACCTCTGTCAGTGTCAGCCATGTGGATGAGTCACAATGAAAGAGAGCAAAGAGAAGAGCTAGGAGAAATGACAGTGGCAAGCCATATAGTTATGTGTAGAAGATGGGTAAAGCAATGATCCTAAGAATCTTCAGAAGATTTTTGAATCTAGCAGTTAATTGGAATGATTCTCACCCTGACTAATATATACAGACATCTGTGAACTAAGCAACTGCACTGAAGATGGCAATTTGTAATAGTAGGTTCATGCTTGGAGGGCCTGTCATTCTGGTCTTCTGAATATGGGCTGCTTGTCATGACATGCCAGTAGCTGCCATGCTGTCTCTCGGGTAGACTATTGTTCAAAAAGAAGGGGGTGGTGAATGAAGGCAGGAGACAGGAAAAAGAATGTTGCGGGACTGTCCTGCTACAAGGTTGTATGGTTAGATTTCTGGACTTATGTGTAAACATAAGAATTATATAATTCTTTATGCCTATTTTTAAAATATATTTTAATTTTTAAAATATTTTTTCATCATATTCTGTAGGGACTTAAAGTTCAACATATCAATACTTGATGAAAAATACCTGTTCCATGTTATGCCCAAGATGTTTGATATTCAAACAGATAGTGAGGTTAAACTTAACAGCCTAAGTTGTATGGTAATAACAATAAGCTTGTCTTCTGGATGGTTAACAACTTAAGTTTGCAGACCAAAATTAGAGAAAAAGGAGGGCTGCAAGGAAAGTCAATATTTTGGCCCTAGTCTTCCAAGGTCACTTAAGGCTCAGGACATATGAGAACTTGTACTGTAACGTCATGTAACTCAGTAGTGTCCCAAATTTTCTGATCAAGGAGATTATGGGGCCAAAGAGGAAAGTGATTGATGATGTAGAGTGTGCCTAAGGAGAGTCACATGGAAAGAAAACATTCTCTCAGGCTTTCACAGAGAGCACATTGGCCAAGCAATGTATCAGAATTTTAATTGTAGTATACAGGCTGTAATCTCTGAACTTAATCTAAAAGACAATAAAATGACTTAAGGTCAATATTGGGTATCTTAAGAAGAATCTTCCTTAAAATATACAATAATGGCACCTGTGAAGTTATAGTACCTGAGTTCTACTTCTGGCCCTGAAACCACGTGGGCTTGCTAAGCCTCAGTTTCCTCATCTGTACTGTGTAAGTAATGAAAGCTGGCATAGAAAGGGGCTTTCCTGTGGTGTGTGGCACATGGTAAGGTTTCAACACATGTTAGGGGCTAGTATTACTAATTAAGTAGATAAATTTAAACATACTATTCACAGTGTATTAGTGCACCTTTCTAAGCCTCTGTCTCTCACCGAGGAGATAAGTTAGTAATACCTATATTACAAGATTAAACAATATATCTATCCCAACCACTCTGAATACACAGATACAAAATGGACATTCATAGTTATACCCCAATTATTTATTTTTTTCTTTAGGCTCCATGTATTTATTTATTTTTTTTTTCTTTTCAAAGTTTTATTGATAAACATATAGCAATGAGACAGTTGCATTCTCTTAATGAATAGAATGGTTTTTTCTAATGGTGTTTGTAAGTAGGATCACAAGTCTGCATCTTGTACAGTAATTAACCACTAAGAAGAATATATGCAGTGTATTATTTGTTGAAACTGTACTTTCGATTTGATTTGAAACTGTCTCATTGCTATATGTTTATCAATAAAACTTTGAAAAGAAAAAAAAATAAAATAAAAAAAATAAAAAAATAAAAACATAGCAAGATTTGTAGATGGAAAAAAAAAAGATTAAACACACAAAGATACATACAGGGGCTGGTGAGATGGCTCAGTGGTCTAAAGCACCTACTTAGAACAAGCTTAGCAAAGCACAGGGACCGCGGTTCAATCCCCCAGCACCACATGCCAGCCAGCCCCGCCCCCTGGTGGGCTGAGCTGGCCACACACACACACACACACACACACACACACACAAATAAAAAAAATAAAAAAAAAAAAGATACATACAAAGCAAGCCCTTGATAATGAAAGTTACAATCAGTCTGTGTCTCCCTACTAGAATTTTAGTGCCAGGACAGCAGGACCATCTGTTTTATTCATTGCTGTAGCCTCAGTGAAAGAAACCAAAGAACCATTAGAACAATGCCTGCACATGGGGGGCGCCCGATAGTTATTTGTTGATTCAACAGTCATTGTTGTTATCGTGCTGGGTAGAGGCCACACACAATTTTTTTTAACACTTAGATTGGGTTACTCTATGGGTTACAAGTACTGATGTTGCATTTGTTTAAAATATGTTGAAATTCCAACTCTGCAACTTTTGTTGGCTTTCTCTGAATTAATCTAAAATAGGGAGGTTCTCGGTATCTGGAACAATGAGAGACAGATCTGGCGAAGAAACAGCATGTGGTATCCCTTGGATCTCCATTTCTGGAGCTGGGATGCTGTTCAGTGCAGGGTGTCTGCAGGCAGGTAAAGAGCCCGGGAGCTGGCTGACCTCCACTTCTCACAAGCACGGACACCCCTCCTTCTCACTTGTCCTTTGTCCTCCCTCTCCTACTCTGATACTGTTTTCCCTTCTTTGCTAACACATGTCACTCTTGCAAATGAACCTAGAGAAGTCACTGCTACTCTTCTATCTGTCCACATATTAACAGAGGAGTGAGTGAACAAAAAGAAATGAACAAATGCAGAGACACACTGTCCAAGGTACTTGTTACTGTAAGTTTAGGGTTGCAAGCCCTGATTTTACCCCCACTCAGTTAAATGCAGTGACTTTAAAAAGAAGCCTGAAAGGGCCACCAGACAGCTCATTAAAGCGCCTGCTTAGGCAGACACACGCATGGACTGGGGTTCAATTCCGGGCATGCTGTGCGGGCCCCGCCCTTGGGGTGTGCTGTGAAGGTGATTGAGACTGTGAGTGATGATGTGTGCCTGTAATCCCAGAGTTTGGGAGGCTGAGGACAGGAGGATCACTATGAGTCTGATCTGTGTAGTGAGACCCTGTAGAAGCCTGTAGTAAAATACTTAAGGAAAAGAAAAGAAGCCTGGAGCACCAGTGCTCCTTGTGAAAATGAAGCACACAAAAGCAAAAGAGAAACATTCTCTCGTGAAAGATTGTAAAACGGGAAAAGATCAGTGGAGTAGACAATATTATGAATGGCAGTCAAATAAATCACTTCTGCCCTTCGTCTGATTCGACTAAACATGTAGTTCCTTTGCTCTAGCTACAGATGTCTTTGGCAATGAACTTGCAAACAGTTAAGGAAACTGAGTCCAAATATCCATCACTATATTACTACCATCAAAAAGCTCCTGGTGCCCTTTGGCTTAACCGTGGAGGTGGGCCTCCCTCTCCTGGGAATCCATCCGGTGGGGGCTTCCCAGTGGTTTCTCTATAATGGTCTTAACCATTCAATAGACTCATTACAGCCTAACCCAGCCTTGGGATGGTTCCGGTGAGGGTGTTTGCCAGCGAGCCCACCGCAGGGACTTCCTCTCGCTCTCAGCAAGGTCACAGGAAACTTGGAAGGACGACTCTGAAATTCCCTTCTCAGCAGCCCCCAGCTGCCGGCGCGAGACCCACTGCGAAGTGATTTAGATACCCATTTACCCTTCACATTAGCCCATCCTTCCCTCACAGTATTGGAATGTGCCGCACAATATGCTTTTTTGAAGAGGAACCAGAGAGTAATTCATCTTCTTTATGTGTGCTAAGCAGAGCAAGAGGGAGAGGCGAGCGGGACCCACGACGAGCTGGGGAGTAGTGATTAGTAACAGCTGACAGCCTCAGACCAAGACCCTTTCTTTGGTTACCTCATTGTAATAGCTGAGCACAAAGCAATGACTGTCCTCTTGCCAAGACTGGGAAAGCCAGGACCACAGAAAATGGAAGCAAAAAGAAAAGTGTGTGTTGGGCCGTGGGGCTAACTGGCTGACCAAAGAGCTTCTTGGTCACACCTGGAAAGTGACTTGGGAAAGAAAGGTCCGTCCATGGGAATGTGCGCCTTAGCCCCTCTATGGGGTGGACCCATCCACCAGCAGCCACCAGGAAGGTTAATATTAGTGGGAGAGTAGGTGAATTCACTGACAGAAAGAGCCTGCAGAGAGCAGAGAATTGCTTTGGTTTAATGAGAGGAAGTCCTTTGAGGGCCAGATCCCCAGCCCCCTCTTCTTGTTTTCACCCCCGGAAAGAGTTATGACTTTCACCCAGACACTAGATGAGTAGTTTGCCCTTTCTGAAACAGCTCTCTTTACTTTGGATTGTGTTTCCTGCTAGGGAAAGGATGTTCCCACATGACTTTGCTAGGAAGATCATCAAGACAGCCTGTTTCCTAGGTGGCAGAGCGCTGAATGGCCATGACCGAATTCCACAGCTGGGCTCCACTTGTCCGAAGTTAACCAAAGGCCGTCTAGAGTTGACTGCAGAGCATGTCAGACTTCAAGGGGTGCCCTTTCTTCCCACGGAAGGCCTGTCTCTCACAGAAGAAAGGGAATTGAAATGAAAGGCTCATAGAAGTTGCAAGCACCATATGGGTGCTGAAAACCAATTGGACCTGGCCCCGCTTGTGCAAATAGCTGACGCAAGACAAGTGCTGGGGCTGGGAGGTGGCAGATTCATGGGGCCAGAGAGCTGCACACACCTGTGCAGCACAGTCTACCCCCTTCCACCCGAACCCCATTCCTTGCATTCTAGAGCCACAATGCAACCCGACCGTGCTGAAATGGACTCAGGTTAGGTTTTGTGGCTCGAAACTGAAATTAAGATCTTTCAAAATGACGAATTTCATGTTAAAAAGAATCAGAGAATAAAACACATTCACCTTAATCTATTTTCCAAATTAAATCCAGTGACACATACCTTGTTCACTCTATAAACAAATACTTTTTGGCACAACTTAGGTCCATATTTGGTGAGGAGAGAGAGAGAGCGAGAGAGCGAGTGAGTGAGAAAGAGAGAACACAAAATTAATCTTTGGGGCTAAAGTTGGGGGCTGAGGAGAGAGAAAGAGTATGCAGAGGCAAGAGAAAAGAGGGAGACCATGAAGCCCAGGGATACGGGTGAAAAAGTTCAGTAGGTGCTTTTATCGCCAAGTATTTCTTGGATGGGGGCCAAACAACACTCCCTTTTAGTCGTGATTAGTTTTCTCTGAATTTAAAAGCTCATCAATTGTTCTTATCTAATCTATAAAGGAATAAAATTTCTGACCCAGGGAATCAGAGATTGTAGTCATCCAGCTACCTGAGCCAAACAACATAGCTGCATCTCTTCATAAGAATGAAAATTTGTTCCAAGTTCTGGAGTTCGTTGGCTTTCCTCATCCCTGCCTTATGGGTAGTAAGAGAACACGCTCTCCTTGGAACAGAAAAGGCTGCATTTTTGCCCCCAGGCCTAAGGGCAACAATGGAATCAAATTATTTCTGATATATTCCACAAGTAGTGGCTAACATGTTTGTAATTTTCTTCCTTTTCTGGGAGGGAGTTGTTTCTAAATGTTTTACTTCATTTTTGTAATATCTATGTACTCAATTTATTTAGCTTTTCAACTTTATATATTTTAATGCTTTTTTCAGAGGATACTTAGGAATTCCTGAAATTCCCCAGTGAAAATTGTGGGTGATCCACCTATATTAAACTTCGCTTATCCGGAGTGGACTTCAGGAATGTAAAAGAGTATGCACAGAAAGGATGTAGATGGTGCCACTTAGTTAGCTTGAGATCAGTGCTGCATGGGATAGGTGGTAAAGTAATCCTTCAACATGCAATTTAGGTATTGGGTTGACGATGACCCAGTCACTAGTATTTGGCCTGAGAAAAACCAGTGGATGAGTGAGTTTGAGTAAAATACAACCTTAATAGATATTGTTTAAAAAAATTAATGTAGAATAAAAACTTTATAGAACAGTAAAGAAAAACAGGGTACAAAACACCGGACTTTTAAGTGAATGATTCAGAGGGCTTTGAGTATCCCATCACAAAAGGATCTGAAGGGTCCTTAGATCAACTATGAGAACTCTGTAAATATAAGTACTCCATAAATCAGAACCTATACCCTCAAGGCACTGATCCAAATGCTTTCTCTTTTAATCCTCCCAAGCAACCCGCTAAGGTGGGGACTAACAAAGATCAATGAATGTGTTGGTCAGGTAGCTAAGTTCTGTGAAGGATAACTTACTTCCTCTAAGAATGACTACTATTTCCTTTGCCAATCAAAATATTTTCACTTATTTATGCAGTGATTCAACATTCATTAAGACTTTCTTGATGCTTTGGAAAAAGACACGACAAGAAGGCCTCTGATGTACAGCTATTACTCTGTGCCTTGTATTGGTTCTAGGGCCCCCTGGATGCCAATAAGGGGATGTTCTAGTCCCTTATATAAAATAATGTAATGCTTGTACATAGGTTATGTACATCTCTCTGTATACTTTAAACAATGTCTATATTATTTGTAGTACCTACTGAAATGCAAATATCATGCAATTAATTATTACACTGCAGTGTCTAGGGAATAATAATAAGAAAAATATAGGAATACATTCAGTACAGATAAAAGTTTCCCCTGAATTTTTTTTTTTAATCTAATATCAGTTGTATCTGAGGGTGTGGAATATGGAGACACAGAAAGTTGTTTCTTTGAAGCTACAGTATTTAAAACAACATATTACTATGAATTTCCACAACTAAATAAAACACATAAAAGTATCAAGTTGTGTGATTTGCACTAGAATTGAAAGGAAAAATGAGAAGAAATAGTTGGAGTCACCATGAAATCTAGAGCCACCTTGTTTTGAGTTGTGTCTACTCCACTTACTAGAGCGTCAACACATGCATCTTTTCAGTGTTTTGTCAAACAGGGTTTTTCTGAGAAATAAATAAAATATGTGATACATTAGAACAGGAAGCAGCAGGTACATCAGTGACAATTTTTATTATTTTAAAAAATATATTTAGTCCTGAAGGGTCATTAGAGCAACTATGAGAAGTCTGTAAATACGAGTACTCCATAAATCAGAACCTATACCCTTAAGGCACTGTCCTGAATGCTTTCTCTTTTAATCCTCCCAAACAACCCTCCAAGGTGTGGACTAACAAGGTCAATGCCACTTACAGATTAGCAAACAAGGAGGCTAAATCCCTCACTCAGGAGCACACCACCAATAAATGGCACTGCTGCCACCTGCATTCCAAGAGTTTCTAATCCAGAACCCACCATTGCAATCACACACATACTGCTTTGGAGACTCGGCAAAACAAATGCTTTGCCCTGGGCTTGTATCAACTGTTGATTTGCATTTGCTCCATCTAATAGGGAATCATGCCTAAGATCTGTTCCAGTTAATATTTGAAGGAACAGCATGTATTACAGTATAACAGGATGATACATAGGAAGCCAGGCACTGATGACAAGAACTGCTGCCACAGCAAAGGACCCTTGCACTGGAGTCGGCCCTCACATCACAACACAGTTGGTTTATTCAACAAGTGATACACTAAAGAAGAAGAAAACTCAGCCACCCATACTAACACACTGCAGGGCCTTGGGTAATCCCTGGAACTCACAGGCCGCTGGTGAAGCTCTTCCTCCCTTCCCACCTGCATCCTTTCCCCACTGGTCCTCAGGTCTCCTTTCCAGATGCTCCCAATCTGTGGGATCCCCTTTAGGGATCCAGTCATGCCCTAAAGCCCTGGTGCAAACTTTCTTTTCTCAGCTTCATTTTCTATTCAGGCTCACCCTATGATCCCAGCAAACTAGACTCTTCAGTATTCACTAGATGTGCCTTGGGTTTTCCTGTTTCTGCATCTTTGCTTTCAAGGGTTCCTCTACTGACACCCTCACTTCCTGTAGAACTCCTACTGCTAGTCCAGTCCCTAAATTCCCAGAGCACATTCTTTACGCTCCTTGGCTTCACAATCTGCTTTGCTTTCCAGTCATGTGCGTACTTGTTGGGCTGTCTATTTAAATTTTCAGCTCCTTGAGGTTACAGACTGGCAAGGTCTCTTTGTGTTCTTTTATTGCCTGCATTGGTCAGCACATTGTCTGCCCAAAACAAGAGTCCAATAAATGTATCCTGGACTAGATTCAATACCAACTTAGTAGTAGTTACTCCGCTTTGTCAAAGTCTGTCCTGAATGTGCTTAGTGCTAAACAAATTACTCCCAACACAGTGTGACCAGTGCAGAATACAGTGAACTATTAATATTTTCAACTGAGGAAGCATATGGCTACATTCATTCTATTTTAGCCACCACTTCCTACTGTTGGTTCACATTAAGCTTTTAGTCACATGAATAGCTGCCAACCTCAGTTGCTTTCCATCCTGTAATTGCGCAACTGCCTTTTGAATCTAAAAGCAGCAACGTACGTTTATTTCTTGCTCAACTTCATCTTGTTGGTCTTCATCCAGCATTGCTGCCTACTGAAGTCATTTTGTTTGTGATTATCAGCATAGGTAGTGAAAGCCATCCCTTTAGGGGCTTATGTCATCTGACACCAAGAGTACTTTCTATGTCTTTGAGTCACTGATAAAGAGGAATAGAACAGGGGTTTTGGAAAAGCACACCAAGGTACTTTGCCAGTTGTCTTTCCAGGTTAACATGGAGTCTTAAATACTTCCTAAGTCTGAATGTTCAGTCAGCTTCAAATCCACTTCACTGTTTTTAATCAAGACAATTTTATTGTTAAAGTATTAAGGAAGACTAAAAATATTTTAGAATAACTTAAAAAGTTACATCAAAATGTTATTATAAAGGAGTATTTTTACAAATGAAAAGATTTTGTGTAGTACAAGGAACTATTACAAGATGTTTTGTGACAATATTTTAAGACTGACTTTGTAACTTAGGAAGTTACATTAGCATGCTATTTATAGCCAATAACTCCTGGCAATTATGGCAAGTTAAAAAAAGAAAGGAAGGAAGGAAGGAAAGAAAAGAAAGAAAGAAAAAGAAAGAAAGAAAGAAAGAGGTCACCAATCACTCACACATAATGTGAGCTGTAATAACAATGTTCTCAAACATTCATAGCTTTAGACGTAAGCCGTATGGTATTGCATTTAATAACTGTGTGTGTGCCAAGCTGTGTCCTAGACTAAGTAAAACATATAACATTGCCTCAAACTTGTACTCCTTTAGTTTTTGGTGCTGGGGATAAAACCCTGAACCTCCAATACATTGGACAAGTACTCTACCATTGAGCTATGTCCTCAGGCCCGTGCTCATTGTAACACAATCGAAACCTAATTGCAGAGAACATAATTCCATAGGAAATCTGCAAACACCCTTGGAAACCAACTCTGTCATCAAAAAGCCAAAATTGAATGTTTAAAAATGAGGCTAAGTCATGGCTGAGATCCCCTTGGTTTGGTGAGGAAGGCCAAGGAACCCAAAAGGCTCAATGATGTCCAAAAGGACACCACTAATTAATGGCGAGCTGGGGACAGAGCGAAAGCTTCATGCCCTTTTCACCAAAACAGTCTATAAAGCTCTATGTAAGCAACCTACTTGAAATTGCTTACATTTATATCAAATGTAATTTTCCCTAATCTTGGAAAGTCATGGGCTTTCTTGGCAAAGTAATTTGTAAAAAATTTTGATGTAGAAAGTATACAGTGATTTCACTTATTCTTAGGGGCACCAGAGCAGCTTCTACTTTGTGAACATCTTAGATGCATGGCAGTGAGCCTGGCTCAGCTGGCACTGAGTCAGCTGACAGGGGCTCAGGGATCTTGCAACATAGTCTCTGAACCTGGCTCCCAACTAGGCGATCACTAAGAATGCCATCAGAAGACCAGGCCATGACTGAGGAAACAATTCTCTCTGAGCAAGTGTGAAGAGGGACCTTACATCTGGTACTGTCCAGTAAGGAAGCCAGGAGTGCCTCTGAAGTTGAGGTTCACAGCCCTGAAACAGAATCTAACACTAGTGGTCATCACAGGCATTGGCTCTGTGCCTACAGGTTCAGAGAAGCCACCTTCAAAGCCATGGTCTGCACCAAGCTCACCTGCATATCTCTCCCAAGGCCTGTACAATGAATATTTTCATTGCTATTTTTACTGTGATTTCCACTTCAGAAATGACCCCAGAATGCCAAAGTAACTTTCCCACAAGGATTTAGTGTTGTGACTGGCACAGAAATTAGTCTGGTGGCTCCTAAATTTGCATTCTTTAAAAATCAGAGACGAACGACCACAAATAAGCATAGCCAAACTTGAGTGTACTCCCTAGGTAGAGTTACACCCTAACTTCCTGGTTCACTATCTAGTCTTTTTGCAGAGGAGGGACATCCAGGGCCTGAAGTCCAGGTCCAACAGCTCTGCGACATTCTTCATCAGCACTTCTCATGGTTAACGAAAGAGCTCAATATTGAATGAACTAACAACCTCAGCTAGACAATAGCTGCTGTGCATGACCCAGAGAGCATAGCTGCAGTGAGGACCAGGAACAAAGCATAAACACATATGGCAGATGCTGTCAGGACCATTTACAACACAGCGAGTGCACGTAAGAGTCTGGCAGGAGAATACAGGAAACGCTGCAGTCTGTGCCTATGAGAAGCTAGCGACGGTCTTATGGAGAAAACTGTGCATGGGAAATGCTTCGTGGATGCTATAGAATAGCTTTCCAGTCAGCAGGAAGGTAAAACATTTCAAATGGAGAAAAAAAATGGTATAAAGAAGTGAAGTGAATGAATAGAATACCCACGAATGGAGAATCAGTACCCAAGATACACAGACGAACCTTCATCTGCCATGGAGGATTTTGAAAACTGAGATTTCCACCCGCTTAGCCAGCTTATATTGCACTTTGTGGATTCAAACAACTCAGTGTTCTCCCAACAACCTGGAGGGACACATGAACTCCTTCAGCAGAGGTCAGAGTCTTCTCCAGTTAGGTTGTTAAAGAAAGTATGAATTTCTGTTTCCAGCTAACCATCCTTGGCTCATTTGAGACACATGCATTGAGCACATGTTGATGCCAGGTGTAGGAGCCGTAGACAGAGTTCTAACTTAGTGTTTGCTTTCAAAGCTCATGAGCCCAGGGGAACATTACATTCCCCAACATGGAAAGTGTGAGGGGTTGAGAATGGAACCCACATGTGGCAGAAGAGAGGGAGTAGGGGAAGGGGACTTGGGGAAACTTGAATAATCTATAAGTTAGAGTTCTGGCTGGGTCACTGAGGTCTATCAGCAAAGCTCATCCAAAAAGAAGAAGCGACTTTAGTGCCAAGTCAGATCTGTTCATGCATGTTTACCAGATTCAAGTCAGAGAGCCAAGAATTTAATAGTGGTGCTGTCAGAACCAATAAATAGGTGATGAGAACTGCTGAGAGGTAAGGGGAGCCAGAAGTTAAGTATTTATATGAACATGGGAATACACTGAAAGTCTAATGGCTGTTGAGATTCTGGTGACAAGACATGAAATAACCCAGCTTTTGAAAACTAGTGTCCCTCACAGTGCTGCCAAACACCTAGCATCTGTTCACGTCTATTATGAGCCATCTCCTCAGGGAGGAAACGTGAAGGCATTGCAAGCAGCTGCCAAGAGAAGTGTGTCAGCAGGGATGTGCCGTCCACACTGCGAAGTCATGCATTCATGCATTCATTAAGTGACATCATTAGTGGTCATGCACCCTTCGAACCGGGCAAGGAATTCAACTGCAAAGCGCACATGAGGTCAGGGCTTCTAAAAGGTCGTGAGACAACCTAAGGAGCACATTTAAGAAAATGCTTTAAAAAATGAACCAGCAAGTCTATCTGGCTTCCCACACGGAGCTTATGAAGCTGTCTCTACGCTCCTGGTGAAAATGCCAGAACCATTTCATGGCCTGCAGTTTATAGGAGCCATGTCAATTTCTCTCATTCCAAATTTAGAGATATGAAGTTTATTTTATGATCTGGAAAATATGTGTATGAGGTTCTTAAGAATTGTTCCTGGTAAAACTTTCTTTTGCTGTGGATTGATATCCGAGAGCCACTAGGGAAGAAGAATGAATAAGAAAGCCATGTGATACAGCAGTGTTATTAATACACAGATATATTGGGTTACTTTCTTTTTATGAAACATTTTAGGCCCAGCTCTTGCTCTGTGGGTAACTCTGAGAATTCTCCAGAGGCCTGGGGAAGATGTGAATCTAGCTCTTTGTGTCTGTAACTGTACACCTGTTATTGCTGCAGAGGATGAAAAGAACACAGCAAACACACATTGTTCTATTTTTAAGCTATTGTACACTGTTCCAGGAGAGGGAGAGATGACATTTCTCCCCTTGGAAGTTACCAAGAGCATAGCTATTCTGCTGTAGAGCAAACTCACTTTCCAAACTTTGGAGACAGTTAACCCCAAGCACTGAAGGGAAGTGAAGGTGTATGTATGTGTGTATATACGCTCACGTGTGTGAGTATCCATGCCAGTTGGGGTACAGATACCAAAGCAAATCTTTCCTCACCCTGGGAAATGCCTGTCAGGGAAGCAAATGAGATGACGAGCAGAAAATTTCCTGTAATGCTCACTGTTTCAATGGTACACACACTCCCATGTCCTATGGCAGAATTGCATGCTGTGGCTTTCATAGGCATTCCACCAAATATTAACTGAAAGATTAATCAATCAGTGAATCTTTCCTGAAAAAGCATTGGAAAGCACTCTTTACCTGGAGGAGGAGGAAGAGAAGGAGGAGAAGGAGGAGGAGGGGGAAGAGGAGGAGGAGGAGGAGGTGGAGCAGGAGGAGGAAAAGAATGAAGGAAAAAGAAAAGGAGGAGGAGGAGGAGATCACAGAGGGGGAGGAGGTGGAGAAAGAAGCCACTTGGTGTGAGGTGTAATATTTCTCTAAATCAAGGGTCCAAATGTTGTCTTTTCTGGTCTAATACTGCTTGAGGAAGCAGTGCAATGTTTTTAGAACAGAAGAGATACAAGATAGAAAAAGCCTGCAGACTTCTGATAGCTTTCCAATTTGTGTGATGCAATAGGCAACATTTTTAAAAAATGAAAGTGGAGACTTTCACAACACTTTATAAAGTAACTTGGAATCTCAAATAATGACTGTTGCCAGCCCTGGGGGATGGAGTGTTGAAGAAAACAGTCCTTGCTTTCCTGACACATTGTTGGGTGGAGGAAGTGAAGACTGGTTAGAGGGCCACCCAGCTACACTGCCTTGGTAGGAAAGGCTTCCTGGAAAAGGTCACCTGCAAAGTAAGACCTGAAGGTAAGGGAGGGTTTCAGGTGAGAAGGTTGGGACAAACAGCTGGGACAGATAGGAGGTCAGCAGGAGTAAAAAAGAAAGAAAAGGAGCCATGCCAAACTTGCTCAGAAGTTCAGCTTCTTCCAAAAGCAATGTGGGGAATGAGTTTAGAATTGAGTTTTTGAAATTATGCTGTCTTCATGTTTGTTTGTTTGTTTGTTTTGGCGGAACCGGGGATTGAACTCAGATCCTTGCGCATGCCAGGGAAGCACTTATTCTACTAAGCCATCTCCCCTGCTAATATTTTTTTTTTCTTTTTTTTGAGGAACTGGGGATTGAAGTCAGGACTTTACACTTGCCAGGCAAGTACTTATACTACTGAGCTATCTCCCCAGCCCTGTCTTCATGTTTAAAAAAAAAGAAAAAAGCAAGCAGGAAAAGAGTAAGACTCAGAGGAGTGTGGTGAAGGGAAAGAAAGGAGACTAGAAAACGTTACTGTAGATTGGGGTCATTCTGATGTTGCCTGGCCTGGTGTGGGGGTCCGGGTGTCAGTGGGGTAAGTGGTTTGGAAGGTAAACCACAGGCTTGGGAGAGGGAGGGGATGAAGGAGGGGTCATGTTTCTGACTTGGTTCCTACTTCAAAATTTTTTCTTTGATTAAAAAACCACACTTTTCAATACTACTTTCTATTCTTTTGCTCTAAATCTAAAAGCACTGAACTCTCTTCTGTGTTTATCTTCTTTTAGCAGGACTACATTTATTCCACGTGCACTCACTGTTTTCATAATAATGAATCAGCTCTGAAAAATCTTAGTAATTTGAAAGGGATCAAGAGGTTCAATTTGGTAGAATTTTGCAATCCTTACTGTGTCTTTTAGCTTATTTTGTCAACAATTCTATTTATGTATATACCTGGGACATACTTTACAGTTCCTGGATATTTGGAAACCAGAGGAAGAAATTTTATGAATGTAAGGAAGTAGCCACTGCGTTGTCAAGTCTGGTTCTGCCAAACTCAGTCCTGTTGGCCAGGTGACCTTACTGGTTCCTAGCATCTGTGGTTCTCAGGCCCTCAAGGTCCCTTTGGGCTGCACGGTTCCACTGCTTCTCCATCCCCAGATTCTCTAACCAAGAGGAAGATGTCATGACTCCACAGAGATATAAGTCATGAAATCCAGACTGTGAGAAATCAGTCTTACATGGAAAATATATAAATCTGGTCTCTTGAACAAACAAATTGTAAAAAAGTCAGAAAGATAGACATACTGACAGAGACAGAGATGGGGGTAGTGCTTTCCAGCACCTACAGATGAAAAAACTTTGTCAAACATTCATTGCATGAATGTAACTTAATTTAAACCAACAAACTATAAACAGAAAGTTATAAAAATAAAGATTTTAAAAAATGGACTGGTTGATACTAATGAAAGACAACTATTAATAATTTTTAAATGAGTTATAGTGAGTATTATAGTTGAATTTCAGGGGAAATTCCTCTTTTAGAAGCAAATAAACTAGTTTTTCCCTCATACTATGGAAATCCTATCCTGTATTCAAGAGAGAAGTCTTCTACTCTAAACCCAAACTTAGGGATCCAGGTAGGGACAGTGGGTAAATTCACCCAGTATTTAATCTCAGTTTCCTTACTAGCCTTCACAAAATGAAGTGGATGCCTCTCAGGGTGACAGTCTCAAGCTCAGCTTTCACATTTGCTTGGTAATATATTTTTGGAAGAGAAACTAATGTTTCTTTTTTTTTTTTAATCAAATTATAAATGTGCTGAAGGGACTCATGAAGGACTATTTTAGAATTTGTTATTCTTGGAGAACTCACACAATGATTTGAAACTGAGAAGACATATTTCACTCATGTGTTAAGAAGCGAGGTAAATGAGTATAAGACGGTCTAACTTTTAAAATTAAAAAAAAAAAAATCAGGGCTGGGGAGATGGCTCAGTAGAATAAGCGCTT
>NW_004524578.1:35612870-35635708 GCF_000260255.1 Octodon degus
ATTTAAATTTACATAGTTCCATCTGTCCCCTCTACACCACCAAGAAAAATAAAACAAGGGGCTGCATTAATTGCTATTAACCATTGAAGAATGATTTAAAAAAATAATCCCTTGGGTCAGTGAGACAGCTTGGTAGTCTAAGCACCGCCTGGCAAGCACAAGGACTGGAGTTCAATCACTGGTACTGCATTTTGTGCTGGTCATTGAAATCCTGCATAGTGGCCCACATCTGTAATCCCAGCACTGAGAAGGCTAAGACAGGAAGATCATTATGAGTCTGAGCTGTGTAGTGAGACCCTGTACCAAATAAGTAAATCTTTAAATAAAAAGAATCCCTTAAGTACATTATGACTGCAATATTTTTGAGAACTCACTGATACAGGTTTTTCTTTTCTTGAGAATAATACCTTGCCCTTTCAACAGTCATGAATTGTTTTAGAACCAATCTGTTGGGATGGATCTCCTAAAAAAGAAATAGCTTTCTTTTTAACAGAAAAAATGCCAGTTGCATGAGCCTGCAGACCTGCTCTTTATATCATTTTTCCATCTTTTTTTTCCTGCCTCAGGTTTATTCATACAAAGAGCACAGGACGACACCAGATGGCACTCCAAGGGTCACACCAGTCCTTCTGTTTTTACATCAGCAGGAAAGAGGCTTTTTACTGTGGAGCCTTCATGGGGGCCTAGGCACCTTTGGGTTCCTTGGCTGGAGCAGAAGCTGGAGCCTGGGCCTTGGCTGCAGCAGGAGCTGGAGCCTGGGCCTTGGCTGGAGCAGAAGCTGGAGCCTGGGCCTTGGCTGGAGCCTGGGCCTTTGGCCGGCAAGCCCTGCGACCCTTGGCAATGTGGGCACAGATACGCTTCCCAAGCCTGGGGTGGGCAATATAGGCAAGTTGAACAAGCCTGCAGTTTACTCCTTTTGGGATGATCTTGACCTCCTTGGGCATGATGAGGGCCTTAATAGCCTCAGCATGTGCACTCGTGGCCTTGACATTGTTTGCTTGCATCTTCTTGAAGCCCTTCATGTTGTGCTTCTTGGCAAAACGCATGTTCCTAAGGAACTTGGGATCCACCCCCTTCAGAGATTTGTATCTTTGTGACTGAGGTTTCTTGATGCCATTTCTGTGCCACTTTTAGGACTGGTTGTACATGGTGTGGCTCTTGGACTTGGCCATAACTGCACCGTAGATTGCGGCTGCCATTTTTCCATCTTGAACAAATCAACCAACAGAAGATACAATGGTAGTCTTCTTCGGGAATCCTAGTAGTAGGAATTTACCTCAGTGGTCCATGTTTTGGGAGATGGAGACAATGAAATTTTCAGATAATCTCTTACCAATGAGCCAACCAGATAAATCCATCCATTTAGGGCACAATTAAGCATACATAAAGAATATAATAACTGCATTGTGCAGCCAAGAATGCTCATTGTGTGTAGTATTAAAGTATATATTTGTAGTGGTATTCTTAAATTTTTTATTCTTGTATTTTGTTCTACTGAAATCTTAGTAACATTTGAATCTAAGCTATTAATGCAGCAAAGGTCATGAGAGATCAAAGTCCTACACTTTCCCTGAAAGAGTCTTTTCAGTATATGTGGTTGAAGAGAAAAACAGCAAGAATTATTAACCCTATAAACCAGGCACACTCTGGGCCTGTTCATGACTGAAAACTTCCTAATTTCACTGTCAGTGAGGCTGCACGCTTTAAATGTGGATGCAGAGAATCCATAGGTATGGAAATTGACACCGATACCTCAGTGTCATAAGAAGGCTGGAGGTTGATTTACACACTGTAGTTATGAGGAAAATTCACCAAACCTATAAATACCTTCCAAGGGCAACTAAAGGTTGTAAAATCCAAGCTCTTAAACCATCCAGAGGAGTATGGGGTGTGGTTTCAATGCCCACAGGGTTGTATCAAGGTCTCACTAGTTACAGGGCAAACTTTTTACTATTGATCATTAGTGAAATGGTCCCTTGATGCAGCTCTCAAATTTTCTTGAAAAGATCCTACATTGAGACTTTGGAATCTCTGCCTTCTTGTAGCCTGCTCTTGGAGAGGGCACTGGCACTGGGCCTACAAAAGCAAGTCACAGGGTGAAGAATGCCCTCACTGCTGGTAAGAACTAAACAGAGTAACTAACTGCTTTCCCTTTCAAAATGAACATGATGAATTAAAAGAACAAAGAAAAACTTCTCAGGACATGGTGCTACAAGTCTATAATCCCAGCACTCTGGGAGTCTGAGACAGGAGAATCACAAGTTTGGGCCTGGCATGCACAGCTTAGTACTCACTTAGAAAGACTCTGTCTTCTAATAATAATTTAAAAAAGACCCAGGATGTAGCTCATTGAGAAGGTCCTGGATTCAGTCTCCAGTATCAGCAAAACAAAATCAAAACAAAACGAAAATGAAAAGATAGAAGAATAAAACTATTTCTTGCACATCTGTGTAGTTGGCCTCCATGAAAAGAAAAAGAAAAAGTACAAACTAAATAGTAATTAATGTTTTAATAAAGTTAACTATCCAAGTGATGACCCGAAGAACTTCTAACTCTCTAATTCTATAAAAAATAATGGGACTATATAATAATAGGACTATAAAATACTTACTGCAAATTTACAGCTGATTTTCAGCCTCCTCCAAATAAATGCTAGGGCAAATTAAAAACAAGAAACAAAAAAGCTGTGAAGTTACTACACTAAGTTATGATGCAATAAACTGATCTAAAGCCTAATAGTTGTGGCAAATGCCGCCTTTTCTAAAAGAAATGAAAAAAAAAATGATTTCAGGGCTGGCAAAATAGCTCAGTGGACTAAGCCCTGCTTAGGGAAGCACAGGGGTTCGACCCCAGCACTGCTTGCCGTGCTGGACCCACCCCCAGGAGCATTGAGACTGGGCATGGTGCCGCACCCCTATAATCCCAGCACTGGGGAGGCTAAAAACAGGAGGGTCTCTATAAGCCCAATCTGCATAGAGAGACCCTGTACAAAACACATTAAAAAAAGAAAAGACAAATAAATCTAAAAACTGATTACAGCTCTAGAATAAAATATGCTGGTCTCAGATTCTGGATGTACATTAAGAAAACATCAGGCCAGGGAGATAGCTCAGTGGCATAAGTGCCTGCCTGGCAAGCACAAGGTCCCAAGTTCAATCCCTGGTACCACCAGCAAAACAAAATAAAACAAAACAAAAATTCCTATAAGAAAATGTCTTCAGTCAATTTCTGACCAAAATTTGATGCTGAAAAAAAATTCCATCCATGGAAGAATCACTGATTCTATCTTATCTTTTATAAGTATTCTTCAGTATAAGTAAACTGATAGGTAGAACGGTAGAAATGTGGCAAAGTAAAATTGATTCAATTTATATTGATAAATTTGGTGTCTCTCTTCCCTCCTCTTCTTTTAACTGAACAATATTTGGAATCATTTGTTTTGAATGCCAATGAAAATATTCTCCTAACAAAAAAATTTGAATTTAAGTGTATCTTGATTAAACATAAAAAGTAAAAACATTTATTTGGAAGGATCAAATACGCTTTACACCACTCATGGCAGCTAATGTTTTCTTTAATACATTGGAAACAATTAAATTACTTCATTCACTTCTTCCTAGACTGCATTACAGATGGTATGTAGCTGAAAATAGAAATAGGTCAAGAGTGAGTGTTTGTTGACAACTTGTAGTAATCAAGGAGTATTTTAAGAGGAAAATGGTCAAAGTAGACTATTATTTGAAATGAAAACAGAACAAAACAAAACAAACAACAACAAATGCCTATATATTTCCAATAGTATAATTAAAGAAAATGTAATTCGTAACAATGTATCATAGGAGACCTGCATTCATTAGAATAGATATAGCTTGGCCCATGACATTGGACTTTGGAAGAGAGATGTTGCCAATTAGAAATATGAAGCTGGTTCCAATCTTTCGAAGTTGATTCATACCCAATAGTTAAGTTAACGTAGGGTGAGTGCTACATACATAATTATTGTTGTTGTTGTTATTTTGTGTTACAAGGGATTGAACTCAGGGCTTTTGCATGCTAGGCAAGCACTCCTACCACTGAGCTACATCCCCAGGCCACTGCATACTTTAAAATTCTTGCCACCCATTCTGTCTCCTGCATATCATGCTCTTTCTAGTTTGAGGCAGGAATGACATACCTGAAAAATCTCAAGTACTCTTTCTCTCAGATCTGTCCCTTGAGATATTTTTGTGGGTATTGTTGAAAGAAAAAAAAAATCGGTTTTACGAACCACATGGTGGCCTGCGAGACCACATATGCAGTCTCCTTCGGGGATAATCCTGTGTTCTACTAGGGAGGGAATTCATCACTATCAACAGGGCTACTCTCACAAACCCTGTGCTTGTGTGACATAAGTGTGCCAAGGAGCTTGGCCACCAGGCGCCATTGGAGCAAGGGCAGGATCCCTGCCTTCACGTGGCTTGCACTTGGAAGGACACGCTGGTCCTGAGCTGCCCAAAACAAGTCACATGGTTGATGAACAAAGCTGTCACACTACCAGAGTGTGGTTTTGTCCAACCATGGCAAGCAGACAGTCTTGAACAAAGTGTAAAAGTTAGCTTAGTTGTACTCAGGAATACAATTTAATAATGTGTATCGTGATAAGCAGACTCATCCATTGAAAGTAAATTCTCTGCAGCTTCTCCTGAAAACTTAAGACGGAAGATAGACTGAAACAACTGCTCAGGTGACTGAGAATGCCGTGTTTAGGAAAACTTTCAGGTCAGCTTCACTCTGGTCTTTCCTTATTCATGATTAAAAGATGGTGAAAGGGGTTGGGGAGATAGCTCAGCAGACTAAGCACCTGCTTAGGCAAGTGCAGGGAGCAGGGCTCCATTCCCAGCATCACATGCCATGCTGGTCCCTCCCCTGGGCCTGCTGAGCCAGCCACCTAGTCCAGGCATGGTGGTGCACATCTGTAATCCCAGTGCTAGGGAGGCTGAAAACAGGAGGATCACTAGGAGTCTGAGCTGCATAATGAGACCTTATACCAAATAAATAAATGAAAGATTAAAAAAATTAAAAATAAAAAAGGCAGGGCCAGCCAAATAACTCAGTGGATCAAAGTGCCTGCTTAGGCAGACCCAACAATTGGGGTTCCACCCCCGTCATGCAGTGCCAGCCCCACCCCCGGGGTGCACTGAGACAGCGATTGAGACTGGGTGTGGTGGAGTGCCCCTGTAATCCCAGCTCTTGGGAGGCTGAACACAGGCAGATCACTACAAGTCTGATCTAGTACTGAGACCCTATAGACCCTGTAGACCCGCTAGATCCCGTACTAAAATACAGATATATAAATAGATAAATAAATATAAATATAAAAAATGTCAGTGAAAAACATTTCCTAAAGATGGAGATTTTAGGACTTGGAGGTCTTACTGGTGCTTTCCAAAGTGGAGGGTCCTAAAAGAATACAATTTGAGGGTTATTCTTTTTTTTCATTTTTTTTTTTTTTTTGTGACAGGGTCTTACTATGTATTTTAGGCTGGCCTTGAACTGACCATGTAGGTTGGCCTTCAGTTCAGGGCAACCTCCTGCCTCAGTTTCCCAAGTAAAGACAGTGTACCGCTAGACTTGGCAACCTCAGGGTGGCTCTTTGCAAAGGCTCAAGTATAGATATGAAAACAAAGATTTACTTTTTTTCTGAATTGAAAATAACTGATTTGGGATTATAATGCATAATAAAAATCACAGTGGAAATATTATCCAATACTATTGTAAAAGACTTAACCAGAGCTTGTAGCAGCAAGACCATGCTGTACAGTGAGGAGGCCAGGTAGCCTGATTCACTTCATACCAGTGAGATCTGGGCTGCCTCCTGTCTCAGCATCCATATTCTTTGGAGGATTTGGATTGTGCAATTCAGAGGTCCTCTTGCTGCAGTCTGTGTCTTCCCTCCCTGCCACCCTGCCACCCAACTTCCTTTTAGGGCAGCCCCAGATGTGACTGGCAGACACCTATTAGCTGCCTGAAGAATTCCCATTCTGGATATCCCAAATGTATCACTCAGAATGATACATTTCAGAAAATAAAATCAGGCCTTTTTACCAAGATGACTTTGAAGGTAAAGAAGGAAGCCCCTGCCCCCTCCAAAGCTGAAGCCAAAGCCGAAGCTTTGAAGGCCTAGAAGGCCATGATGAAAGGCATCCACAGCCACAAAAAGAAGATACGAATGTCATTCTTCTTCCACTGTCCCAAGACACTGCGGCTCCCGAGGCAGCTCAAATACCCACAGAAGAGCGCCCCCAGGAGAAACAGGCTTGACCACTATGCCATCATCAAGTTCCCCCTGGCCACAGAGTTAGCCACGAAAAAGATCAAGGACAACAACACACTCGTGTTCATTGTGGATGTCAAAGCCAATAAGCACAAAATCAAACAAGCTGTGAAGAAGCTCTATGACATCGATGTGGCCAAAGTCAATACCCTAATCAGGCCTGATGGAGAGAAGAAGGCACATGTTCTGCTGGCTCCCAGTTATGATGCATTGCGTGTTGCCAACAAAATTGGGATCATCTAAACTGAGTCCAGCTGGCTAATTCTAAATACATACATTTTTTTTCCAGTAAAAAAAAAAAAAAAAAGAAAGAAAGAAATAAAATCCAAAACAAAGAGAAACTAACTCAAAGCAGTCAATGGTATGTTTTGAAAGCTTTGCAAAAATGCTGTAGCTGAAAGTAGGTCAGATGGAGAAACAGCCAATTAGAGTGTCCCCTTTAAAATAATATATTTTAAGTAAAATATATTCAGTAAAATATATTCAAATGATTGTGCAACTGGTCTCATTTTTGTATATTACTACTACTACTATTATTACTATTAATTTTTGCAATTCTGGAGATTGGCCCAGGTCTTTGCATGCATCTCCAAGCCTTTACTTTTTAAAACTTTTTTTTTTCAATGTAAACTGAAGAAAAGACCACATCTTGCATTTTATTGCAATAAAATGTTACATAACTGGTGAGTTTAACATCTATATTTCAAAGAATTTTATCAGTTATCTTAGGATAGCAAAAGACTTAAAATTTGAATTTTACTATGTTTGAACTAGGAGATGCACAGTTTTAATTCCCAAACTATTTATCTTTTTGCTTGTTTTTTGAGTCAGAGTCTCACTATGTAGTGCAGGCTGGCCTTGAACTCAATTATATAGCCCAGGCTGCTTTTGAACTCATAGTGATCCTCCTGCCTCAGCCTCCCAAGCGCTGGGAGATTTTAGGTGTGTACCACCACCCCAAATGACTTATTTTATTTTTGCAAAATTTTAACTAAAACACAAAATTTAGCAGATAAAAGCAAAAGTTCTCCTATGCTCGACAAATGTAATGTATTTTTAATTAAGTTCCACTATTCTAGACAATGCCATTCAATTGCTTTTTTGAATACAGTCAAAAGTTTTATTCCAAAAGTACCTAATAGTACAGAACTAGAAATTTTCATCACCGTTTTAACTCTACTTTTTAACAAGCATTTAAGAGTGCTTATTTATAGTATCAACTGCAGCAAGGAACTCTCTTCAAGAGTGATTACTTCCATGGCTTATGACATAGTAATTGCTTTATAACCCAGTGTCTAGAATTTTTAAAAATACACTTTTAATATAGAAAAACTATGACAATTCATTAAAGAGAAGCCAACTAAAAATGGGCATAGGGCCAGGGAGATAGCTCAGTGGCCTAAGTGCCTACCTGGCAAGCGCAAGTTTCCGAGTTTGATCCCCAGTACCACAAAAAAAAAAAAAAAAAAAAAAGGCATTAAAAATGGGCATAGGATCTAAAAAGATTCTTCCACAGAAATATAAAATTAATCAGTAGCACATGAAAAGATATTCAATATCATTAGCCATCAGAAAAATGCAAATTAAACCACAATAAGATAATACTTTATACGTACTGTGACAAATATATAGTAACAAAATGATGATAATAACAAGTATTGGCAAGAAAATGGAAACATTAGAATCCTCATACTCTGCTGGTGGAAATAAAATAGTACAGATACTTTGAAAACCACTGTGGCAATTCTTCAAAACGTGAATCAAGAATTGCTACATGACCAAGCCATTCTATTCCTAAATACATTCCCAAGAGAAATGAAAGTATCTTTCTACAAATGTTCCCAGAATTATTATAACAAAATCCAAAACAAAACAAAAATTAGAATAGTTCATAGGTCCACCAATTACTGAAAGGAAAAGTAAACCTTAGCATGTCCATGTGATGGAATATTAGCCATAAAAAGAATGAAATATTACTGCATGTACTAACATAGGTGAACCCTGAAAATGTTATGTTAAGTGGAGGAAGTCAGTCCCAAAGGATCAAGTACTTCATGATGGCATGTATATGAAACATCGGGAATAGGTAGATCTATGGAGACAGAACGTACTGTATTTCTGTGGTCTTAGTACTAGGTAGGTGGAGAACTTGGGGAGCTCTGGTTAAGAATGCAAAGTTGCTTTGTGTAGGGATAAAAATCTAAGATTAATTTTGGTTGGACAATCTGTAAATATGCTAAAAGCCACTAAACTACATTTTAAGTGAGTAAATTCTATGAATGTGAGTGATTTCTCAGTAGGCTAGTTAAAAATAAGTGCAATCTTCAAATAAGACAACCCTAGGTCTACCAATATCAAGAAATACCTTTATGGACTTCATATAAATAAAAGAACATTTTCAATTGGAAAATAAGTGTTTGCCATCTAAGAAGCAAGGAGAATCTGGTGGTCAGTGGGACAAAAAGTAGGATTCTAAGCCATGGAAGGTCTATGCCTTGCAACAAATGTATCTTTCATGTCAGGGAAAATGTGCTTACTTGGTTGTATATAGCACTTCAGACCCTTGGGCTTACTTGGGGGTTAAATTAAAGTTCAGATGTTTATTTAATGGGAAATTACATAGTGACTTCAAGTTAGTTCCCACAGAACATCTGTGTTCTATAAGTTGCAGTCACAGGTTTTCTGCTAAAGTCAAATAATGCTGCCTTGTGCACAGTTCAGAGAAAGAGGTAACAGATTAAACTTGATAGATTAAATTCATAATCTTAAGGTTTTTCACTACAGATTTTTATTCAGCTTTTCTTACCCACTACCTGTTCTGAATTTTCATAGAAAGAGCTGGAAGTTATGAACTATTATATTCAAATGATATTAGAAAATTTGAAATTATCAGACATGCTTATTTTTTAAATGTGCTAAAATCTTTGTTTTTTATTTTTTTGCTCTGCACTTTAATTTCACTTTTATATTAATTTTATTGAGAAAGAAACAGCAATGAGACAGGTTCAAAACAGGTTTGTAGGACAGTTACAATAATTAATACATTGCATATTGTTGTCTTCGTAGTAGTTATTCATAGTACAAGATGCAGACATGATATCTTGTTTAAACACTATTAGTTTAAAACTTTCTTCTCATTGAACTAAGAGAAAGTAGCCCTATATCTATGCTAACTATTTTGTATATACAGATATATATTTTTTTCACTGTAAAATGGTCCTTCATTTATATCCTCCTTTTTTGTTTACTTTTGTCAGAGATGGGTGTACCACTGCCATTCATATATTGTAGGTGCATGAATTCAGCAAAGTAATCCAATATAATCTAGTAGTCTTTATTTTTTTTTTTAATTTTTTTTTTAACATTTACTTAGTGTGTGTGTGTGTGGCCAGCTCAGCTCACCAGGGGGCGGGGCTGGCTGGCATGTGGTGCTGGGGGATCGAACCGCGGTCCACTGTGTTTTGCCAAGCTTGTTCCAAGTAGGTGCTTTAGACCACTGAGCCATCTCTCCAGCCCAATCTAGTAGTCTTTAATAGTAGCGGGTTATCCATATGACTATCAGTCATGCTTAAATGCAATAGCTTATCATGTTTATGAACACATGCTCGTGGTTTTGTTCATTGCATAAGAACCATATTTTCTCACATTGAATACGCCCACTTCATATGTAGTTCAATATGTAAACATTTTCTAATTGTACCTGTAAGGATGTTACAAATTTTTAGCTTGAGAGTTACTATGCCGAGGTCTTGCTGTAAAAGTGTCTTTAGGGTTTACACTAAAGAAATGCTTTCAGATGAAGTACAGAGTAAAGGTAAGACTAAAATTCTACTTTCAAGTGAAAAACTATGGCAAGATGCCAGTGTAGAAGATACTAATACTTCTATTTTTTTCTTAAGTAATGTGTAACTTAGCTATGCTAATTTTAAGATTGTTTTTGGGGTGAATTACTGTCTTTTAATTTGGGAAAATGTGATGTGCTCTCAGGAAGTTAGCTTTCAAATGTTAAAAGTTCAGCTCTTAAGACAAATGCTCTTAAGAGCATTGCATCCAAAGCACAGATTAGAACCATTCTGATATTAAATAAATTTACAGCATACTTGGTATTTGAACAATTTGGCTTTAGTAAATAATAACTCAGAAATTGAACATAAATATGAAAATAATGAAATTTATTGGATAATATTGTTCAAAGAATATTGGAGAAAGTCCAACCATTCAGTGCTGAGATGTATTTGCATTTACTAATAGAGTACAATAGCCACAAAATATTTTTTTAACCAAATAAAGGATACTGCAGAATACAAATAATTTTTTTTGTGAACAAAATAATAATTTGCATGTAAGCTTATAAAAAGTGTGAAAGATTAACAGCCCATATTTTCTAGTAGCTACTGTGTGTCATGCAATGTTTGCACAGCCTCATAGGATCTTAACAACGTGGATATTTACAACAATGCAATGAAGTTGATATTATTTTTAATCCCCATTTTGCAAATGAATTCTGACATAGAGAAATCAAAGTAACTGGTCTGTGTAGTTCAGGCTAGCCTCGAATTCACTATGTAGCACAGATTGGCTGGGCACCGAGATGAACACACACTTCTCAGAGGATGAAATTAAAGAAACGAATAAATATATGAAAAAATGCTCCACATCACTAGCCATCCGTGAAATGAAAATTAAAACAACCCTGAGATACCATCTCACCCCAGAAAGAATGGCTATCATAACGAAACCACCAAACAACAAATGTTGGAGAGGCTGGGGGGAAAAAAGAAACCTTTCTCCACTGCTGGTGGGAATATAGACTGGTGCAACCATTATGGAAATCAGTCAGGAGACTCCTTAAAAAACTAGGACTGGAAATCCCCTTCAAGCCAGCTATCCTCCTCCTGGGAATTTTCCCGGAGGAACTGAAAATGTCATATCATAGTGATATATGTGTACCTATGTGTATAGCAGCACAATTTGTGATAGCCAAATCTTAGCCTCAAGTTAGTGGTGATACTCCTGCCTTAGCCTCTCTGGTGCAGAGATTACAGGTATGTGCCATTCACATCTGGATTTTGAACTCAACTGGTCTGATCTGGGTGCCTACGTGCTATCAAAATGTCCAATGGGATTCGCACGGTAGACTGTGGCCATCTCTGTATACTCTCTATGGTAGCATTTTATTCTTCACTTGATGCACACAAGTGGGTGCCATTTTTAATACACTGTATATGATTTTTATAATTAAAATATGCAGTAAAATGGCATGCTAGCAGGCTCTAGGTGCCACAAAACACAGAAGACATGTTCCCAAGGGAAGCCTTTTTAATGTGGTTGAAGGAAAAGACATTCGCTGTGTGTGATGACAACACACAGAAACATGTTTCTGGGGAAGGGATCCTTGCTGACCGTTGCAAATAGCAGAAATGGCTTACAGAAGGATGGGCCAAGCTGGACCCTGAAGGAGTTAAAGGACTGGGATGGAGCAGGCTGGGGAAGAGGTTGCAGTCAAGAGGCAAATGCACGGTAGGGGGAAGAATGAAGTGCTGAGAGCACCAGAACCTGGGAGGAAGCAGAGGGCTGGAAAGGGTCCTATAAGGCTATGTTAAGAATTCAGTCTCTGAGCAGTACAAAGAATATGCCAGTGACACACATGGCACCCGCAAGAGGCCTTTGTGAGGATGACAGATAAGTTAATAGCAAAGCACACTACAGTGATTAGCTGCAAGATGAAAAGGAACCTCTGTCTCTAGGAGCACCCCTGAGGAGGAGCCTGGGCAGAGCCCCAGAAAGCTCACTGCCAGAGGGTTTAGCTGAACTATTTGGGCCTGAAGTAACAGTGACACCTGGCACCTTGGTTCCAGGGTGGCAACAGAAAATGAAGCAATGGTAGGCAAACTGAAGAGTGGTAATTTCCAACCCTGGGTGCACTGTTGGAATGATCAAGGGAACTATAAAGAAATACTGATTCCCACACCCCTCTTCAGACCAGCTGACTGAAGAATTGTTAGGCAAAAGTGATTCTGGTGCTGCCTCCAGGTAGCATGACGGATCACTGGGAAAGTTTGTCCTCTCCAATGAATGCTACATGTGAGTGAGATGGTGCCTCACTTCAGAAATATGTCCACTCCCAACCCCCACCCTCCTCCATCCTTGAGCACAAAGTTCCATGTGGGAATTCATCCCTTCCTCCTTCTGGAAATCATGGTTGTCTCAAGAGCAGGAAAGCATTTATTCTCAACTCTGCCCACAGTGATCTGAAGGAGATAATCATGTTGGTGGTTAAGGGGAAGTGTTTTATTTTTCTTAGAGATGAAAGAAGGCTTTAAAATTTCTATTTACTAAAAATAAACTTAAGAAATTCTTCCAAAGCAGAACTGACCCAAATTCTAGACCAAATTGAAAGTGTTGAAATCTACAGATGAATGCTTCTAACTTGTACAAGTCCAAGCCTTTGGAAAGCCATATCTCACACTAAGCCTTGAGCATGGGACTTCGGAGCTTTCACCTGAAAACTTCCATTTTTACCACAAAAATCTTCCCACAAACATGCAATTACCTAGTTTGGTGCAGTCAGTAACAGTCATGTTAATGGAGGACTGAGTTCTCAGTACTGTCCTGCCTATGTCACAGGGGACCTGGAGGGCCAGGAGCAGTTTGAGGAACAAGGTAGGGTGTGGGAGGTGCCCAGGATGGCCAAGTAGCATGGGGACCTAGCTAGTGCTCAGGTGCCCAGGAGACACCAGGTTCTCTGCTAACATCATTTGAATAAGTGTCCTCTCTTCCTATTCCATATGGCACAATTATGGCCAACTGGTTGACCTCACAAAAGACAGAATTTGGCTCTACATTCAAAACCATGTAAGTATGGAATGACCAGACAGAGCAGGATGGCCACCTTCAAGGGTGCCGAGTGGGGAGTCCTGTGCTGGGTGGAAGGAAGCATGATATTACTCTTACATCCTTCCTAAAGCACTTTTGTGGAAGCTATCTCTGAAAGGGATGGTTTCCGTGGTTGCCACACTCATCAAAGCTGTTCTTCTTTCTAACTTCCCCTCTGGGAGGACAATCCCCATGGTGGCTTTTTCTGAGAAACTCAAAGGATCTATCTCTAGTTCTTATCACATTTAATGGTGAAAAACTCAGATATTAGGACAAAATAATAAACAAGCAAAAAGCTACCTTTTCCCTGCTTTTCTGGCATGGGAACCAGAATATTGGAGATGCAGGGCATGAGCAACAGCTGGACTGTTCCTTTCTCCCGCTGGCTTCCCTGCTAACACTGTATTTCTTGTTGGTGTTACCCTGGGTAGTAAAATTATAAGTCAGTCTCCACAGACCAGATTATCAACTCCCTGAGGACAGGAATTTCATTTTTTTTATTACTTGAGTGTCCTTAGGCCCTAGAAGCATACCTGGCTTGCTGTGTGATGCTGTCTGTAATAGAAGCACGGGCCTTTTCTAGGATGATTAGGTACACATGACTTTGTCTACCTCCCCCAAACCCAAAAACAAGAGAAAAAATCATTTTATGCTGGGGATGGAGCTTAGAGGGCAAAAATCACATATTCCTCAAGATTTCTTTGGTACTCTCTATAAAAAGCCAGGGGATTGCCACACTCCACAGATCGGTTCTCCCCCCACATCCTGCAGCACAGCCAGGCACGGCACAGCCACCCTTGCTACTGAGTGAGCAGCATCTGAGAGATCACAGTGGAGGCTGAAGCTTCTTTAGAGATCTGAGGTGCCCCTGGGTACTGAGACAGAGAGTCAGTTTGCTTTCAGTTTCCCGAAGCTGGAAAGGCTCTATCCACAGGTGTCAGCAGCGTGTGGAATTCACTGCCCCATGGAATTCAGGGTGCCCCACACTGGGGCTGAGCTTCTCAGAGAAGACTGGGCAGTTGCACCACCAATGATAATATTTAGAATGATGCAGCTGTGATAAAGGAAACTGGATTCCATGCTGCAGGGCAGAAACCAAGCCCCTCTGGTGGCAAGGAAGGAATTCTGATTCTCTGTTATTACTGGATTAACTTTATTATTTCTTTAATTTACCTGTGTAAGAAACTGGTTGTAGCCATGATCACAGACAAATGGACTTAGGATCTTTAATTAATTACAGGAATTAATTAATTAATTAATTAAAAGTAATCAATTGCAGAAATCTTGCTTTTGAATTTTCATTTGTATGATGAAAACTGCCTGAGGTCAGTTTGCTATGACTGCTGCTATGACTCTGACTGCCTATGCTACCACTAAATGAGTACATGCTATGTGCAAGGAATACATCCTCACGCTAAACCCACGATGCTGGTGTTATTGTCACCTCCATGTTACAGAGAATAGAAAGGAAGCCAAAAGAAACTCTTTCCTTTCCAAGATAGATGCTGTTCATTTTAGAACAATAAGTGCATAGAGGGGACATCAACAGTCCTTAAATTTTCGTTTTTTATTTTTATTTTATTTTTGATTTTTTAATGTATTTGGTTCCTGCATGGTCTCACTATGCAGCTTGGACTCATGGTGATGCTCTTGCTTTCAGCCTCCCTAGCACTGGGATTATAGGCTTTTGTCACTAAGCCTGGACTCTGGCCAGTTCAGATTGCCCAGGGCGCGGGGCTGGCATGGCATGTGGTGCTGGGGATTGAACCATGGTCCCTGAGTTTGCCTAAGCAGGTGCTTTAGTCCACTGAGCTATATCACTGTCCCCTCTTGTTCTTAAGTGCCTAGAATATTTAAATTGGCCTTTGGCACATTTCAGAGCCTTAACAACAAAGAGTTTAAAATACCAAATTTTCCTATCTTTTCTCCTTTCCCTCATGACAAAAAAAAATGAAGGGGGAAATTATGTATATATATATGCAGGATAGCTAAGATGATTGTGCTAATAGTTTCTATCAGGTTTTTGAAGGAAGCAGTTAATACATGCTTTACTTTGACCAAGTTATATGCTTATGTCCGTAATTTGACCAATGACATTGAAAATAGCAACGTGCGATATCACCACTACTGAATACCTATCTTAGTTTTTTTTTTAAATTGTGGTTCATTTCTAATGTTTTATCCATTATTTTTCTGTTGTCTTTAAAATAAATTTAAAAAGATAATATTAAATTTCTCTCTCTCTTTCTTTTTTATTTATTGGCGGAACCAGGGATTGAACTCAGGCACTTGCGCTTGCCAGGGAAGCACTTATTCCACCAAGCCATTTCTCCAGCCCCTTATAGTATTAAATTTCTCTTAAGGGATTTTGGCTCCCATTTCTGCAAGGCCTTAACAAACTTTCCACAAGCTCAATAGTTAAGAATTATCTGTATCTTTTCTTTTCTTTTTTCTTTTTCTTTCTTTTTTTTTTTTTTTGGCGGAACCGGGGATTGAACTCAGATCCTTGCGTTTGTCAGTCAAGCACTTATGCTACTGAGCCATCTCCCCGGGCCCTATCTGTTTATTTTCGACCTCTTGCGTTAAACGAAATGACAAAGACTTCAGTTTGCTCGTGTCGTGTTTCTCTGGAGCCAAAGGGCATATCTGAAGCACAACATTTGCTGCTTTTTGAGTCGCATCTTAGTGCTGGATTGCTCTGAACCTTGTGGAACATGGTACTCAGTGCATTCTGACAGGAACGTGTTGTGGTACTCATCCTTTGGTACTTAACACACGTGCTAGAGCTTCACTGATCAATGCCTTGTGACAAGGTACTCTTTCTAGCCCAAACAATGTTTGTTACTCATGAGACCTCCTGAAGCCAATTACCAATGGGTACTAGGGTACTGCTGTAGTCTCATTGTTGTCTGAAGTGACAAAGCCCTTTGCCGGACATTGCAGCTTCACTGGCTTCAACTGCCATCAAGTCTCACATTGCACTAAGTCCATTTGCCTCTAGATTTGAAAGGAAGCTGCTTAAATATTGAACACATCACAGAACTTGTCCCCTGACAAGATTACCAGCAAGCAGGAGTTTATTTTTCTAATTTTTAATTCTTATTTGTTTATTTATTCATTTATTTTGTCTTTTTCAGTCAGAGTTTCATTATGCAGTTCAGGCTGGCCTTGAATTCACTTTGTAGGCCAGGTTGGCCTTGAACTTCCAGAAATCCTCCTACTTCAGCCTCCTGAGTGCTGGGATTACAGGAATGCATCACAATGCCCGGATGTTTTAATTTTGATACTAAAAATAAGCGTTAGTTTTCCAAAAACAAATGAGTTCTAAAGACCTCTTTCTTTTGGAAATGTTCAGGTCAAAGGTAGATAACCATTTGGAAGAGAAACTATAGGAATGGTTAGATTGCATCAGTGTTTTCCACTGTGGGGTAAATACAGTGGTTCTGGTGGTACAGAAACTCTTCCTCAACTTATATATTAAATCATAGAATAAATAAGAAAGTCAGCCTTTTCAATTCTTTGGGTCACAGGGCAGGTGAAGTCTTCAGTGTTCATGTGTTTTCAATGCTTTGTGAGCACGGCTAACCATCCCTCTTCTTTTTAAACCAGAATGGGCGGTCTCAGGCTCTCTGAGCCTCTCTCAGGCAACTGTGTCAATTCAGAATTCTGTAATATTATCCTTCAAAAGGAATCCATTTTGGGTAGTGACTTGAAGTATCCTAGGAAAAGCAAGTCCATTGAAATAAAATTTTAAGTAAGTGATAGAGAGATAATAGCCACACTGGAAAACATTTGGTAAGCTGATTTTGGGAAGGAGATGCCAGACTCTGAAAATCAGAGTTGGAATCCTGTTCTTAAAAATCATTCAAGTTCTCTCTTGGTGACAGCGCAGAGAACCAGTAATATCCAAATGGGAGTTTGCTTACATGTAGGCTATTCATGAAAGAATTTGAGAGAGTTCCCTCTTTTCACCCAATGTACACTTGGAGACTATTTACTCAGGTAGCCCGTGTCTAACTCAATGTTGGACACAGTGAACGACTGTGCATAAATGAAGGAATGAATGAATGCTATAAGGTGAATGTCCTTCATTTTAAGAGCTTAGCTCCAGTGTGCCACTGCTGTGGCCTTTGCTGTAACTGAAGAGAGAGCTTTCTCTCTTATCTCTTTTACCAACAGCATACCCCACTCCACTCAGGCTATCTGCAGAAAGTACTCCCAGAAAACTATGCAAACACCAAAGATTTCTTCTGTGGTTAGCTATTGTGAGAAATGCTCATTTAGAATGAGAAAAAGCTCTGGTTTTCTAAGAAAATTCAGAACTAAGGAAAAGGCAATAGTTATGTCCACATGGAAAAGCAGATATGTGTTTGATTTTTATCCAGTGAATTTACACCATGCTGACCCATCCAAACCAACTCATATTTCTGGCATGAAATAGCTAGCTGGCTTACGATCCTGACAAAATCAATAAAAATTGGTGCCAACCCCCTGTTTTATTGTGTGATGTGTTGGCATAGACACATTCTTCTTGTTTAAAAAAATAGATACTTGAGTACACATGTAGCCATTAGGCTTTCTCCCAGCTTCTTGCTGGCAGCTTCTGGAATGCTAATACACCAGGGATGTTTGGAAAGATTGGAATTTCAATTCAGGACAAGAGGAACTAAGCTTTTAGGGACTTTAGAGCCCTAATTTACAAACACCATGTTTCAAGTACAGAAATCTAACTTGTATTTTATAGTTTAAGTGTGACTTCCAGGGCAGTAGATGAAACTTAGTGGTAGAACAATTGCCCACCATGCACTAGCACCACAAAAAAAAAAAAAAAAAATCAACAAACATAACCTTAATGCAGAGCAAAACAAGAAGCAACAACAACTTCCCAAACTGCAAAATTACACTTAAAACAAAGAAGCAAACAAAAAACCCCTAAATATTACTTTGGTACATTAAATATATAGCATGTTCCCTAGAATCTTCCAAAACAAAATGGAATACAGATTTCAATGCAATTTAATTTTCTACTGCACAAGCTATAGGGCATTTGAATTTAGGAAGCACTAAATCTATGAAGCATTTTCCCACTGGGAAACAATTTCTGTGGGACTGTGGCCTACGAGTTCTTATTATGATGTTCTTCTTAGGTTCAGAAAACCCAGCAGTCATGCCACACAATGTGTCACACCCAGAAGATGGAGAAGAGAGCCTTCACCATAGCTATTTGTTTAGCCAACAATAACATGGTGTTCAGTAGCTCATTCTACCATTATGAATTAAGCTTTAGCAAGAATCTGCTGATGGTTGAGTCAGGCAATATAAGAAGCTCAGAGACAGCTCGATGGATACACAAGTTTAACAGTGTGTTTCTCATAATTTAATACCAACATCCCAATTTCATTTGCCTTATTGAGACCCCAAGGGTTGGAACTGGATGAATGGATATTCTTTGCTTGGTTGACAGTGTTTTGTGTTGTAAGTTGCATCAATATTTAAAATTATGAAAGACCTCTTAAAAACTTGGATAACTAAGTTCTCTTAAAAGAAAATGGGAATGTTTGGCTCTTGTTGGTACCTGGCAACAACTGGAGCTGATTAGCCTTATACTTTTCAGGTCCCAATAGTCTCCTTGCCTCCCCTTTGTCCATATTATTCTGCACTGCAATCACTTCTCACTTATCATCACTCTTGTCTCTGCTCCTTCTCCTGTGAAAGAGAAATATTTCTCTGTATCCATGACTCTATCAAAGTAGGAAAACAAAAAGGAGCCTGAAAGGGCAACGTCACTGATGCGTGTCACCCCCTTGACAGCTAGAAGCTTTTAAGATTGCTTCTTCATTTCAGAATGATAGAGCCTCACTTTTTTCCTCCCTAGGCAACATGTTCCTCAGTTCCATCTCTCAGTACATGCAGAGCTACTTCAAGGCCTATGTAATCTGCAAAAGCTTCCCCCTCCCCGTTCTTACTGGGTCATAACCTCCCTCTGGTTTAGATTGACTGTACTCAAAACCATGAAGGAAATTCTTACTGAATCAATCATTCATGCTAACTGATCACAGTATCTGAATTACTACACTTTAGTAATTAGTCCTTTGAGAGGAACACCTTAAAAAGATCTTTGACAAAGCTAAATTATGCCCCTGGAGTTCCTTGTCTTAATTCAGTTCTGAATAAAATCTAAGACTCTCTTGACTGTTTGTGTGGAAGTACCCTCAGCTTGCAATTAGGTTACATTATACAAATTCATTGTGTATTGGTTGCTTGCACCTTCAAATTCCTTTCTCTTTAATAATAATATTATACATATGATAATTTCTCCAAACTTTGACCAAAATTTTTTTATCCATACAAAGCGATTGGACGGTGGTGTGTTTTTTTCTGTAAAATTGCTCAACCAAGTACTTTATTCTTTCAATAAAATTGATTATTAAGTATTATAAACACCATGCAATTCCACTTCAGGGTGCATGTCCACTACCATGCCACTCACGGGAAGTACCATTTATTTTCTAATTATATCACATAGAGGCTTTCCTCTTTTAAAAAGAAACACCATGGACCCATGGAAAAATTAAGAGAAACAAGAAATCTCTAAATACTAATTTCATTCTAGAAGAAAGAGCATTAAGGAATTCAAGATCCCTTAGATTGTGTCCAGGAAAAACTTCAGATCTCAGTTAAGATGGTTTGCCATTAGGGATGATAAAGAGGGATTCAATGTTCTTCTAAATAAAATGTTGGAGTTCTGACCTATAAATGATTTTTTGCAAAGAATTTGTTTCCAAGAAAAGTGAGAAGTGTGCCCTCATATCAGCATTTAGTACAGCTTCTGTGACCAGGATTGTAATGACTAGGATTATTTCTAGTCAGCAATGGACCAGCCTACTTTCACAAACAAGCACCCCCGATCAACGATTTTCTACATTTACGAGCAACTCGTTCTTCATTTCAAGATTATATACATGTAATTACTTCTTTAAGGCCTTGGGCAAGTGGAAGCTAGCAGAGATCTTCAAGGCATTGTGGAAAAATTTAACTAAGTAATAGCATGAAATGCTGCACATGACCTTTAAATTGTCCTACAAAGTTCTCATGTCACAGAGCTCTTGAGAGCTATAAACCATAAGCATCTTTGAGAACTCCTGGGCAAGAGAGGGGAAGATGTTCAGAGACAGCTCACATGGAGGTGATGTGGTCTGCCTAGGAGAAGACAGTGAGCTGTGGGGAAAAGAGGACAGGGTCATTGGTAATACCTGAGTTCTGGGCTTTAGCTACAAACCCAGAAACCATCTTGCTGGGTCAGTGTCTATGGAAATTCCTTCTCCAAGTCAGAGATGTGCTGTGGGGAAAGAGAAGAGTGGGTAGGAAGGACAGTAATATTTTTCTACAGCTTCTTGGTTCCATGTGTATTTTTCAACCACATAGTCAAATGACCTTTTAAACCTGTTTCCACGCAGTAGTAGACTGTTATTGCAGAATCATACAAAATAGAATCCTATCCTGCACTTCTACTGGTTAAAAATCCAAGTGTCAGTGGACAAAATAGCTATCAGAGAAATCTCCCACCCCCTCCCCATTCTCCCACCAGTGTGAAAGGTAACAAGGGTGTGGGGCGACTGAAGGAGGAAATGAAATCATGCGGGTACACCAGGAAAAGAGAAAGTGTTGGTGGCAGCAGAGTTGGTGAGTGTGTCGTGGGCATTACCTCTTGATGAGGCTTCCAAGAAGGCTCCCGCTCAAGTCCTGGTGGCTCTGAGAACAAGCATTCTTGCATCAATAGCTAATAGGCTGTCCAACCAGATGTTATCTGGGTGGGATAAGAGGGTGAGAAAACAGACCTGTTGTACGCTGTTGTTAACCACATCGCTGCGGTCAGGGAAGGCTGGTCGTGTGGTGTCTAGCAAGGCACCTCGTTCATGGTGAGGCAGACCAGATTACATGGCTGTTTAAATCCATTTCCTCTTGTGATTGGTAAAATATGAGAGTTATAATCATTCATGCATTACTAAAGCCTTTTTTCCATCATTTTGAAGGGACTTTTTAAATTTATTTTTTTTTTTGCTAGAACAGAGCATGCATCCAGCAGAAACCTAAAGCATTTGCTTTTCTAAGCAATCTTTTGTAATAAGCACACTTTAAAAACCATCAAAAACCATATATGGTACCTGTGACAAGACTGGAAATGATAAGTGGTAGGACCAACATCTGTAACATCCTCATCAAAAGCTCCCCAGGAAAGGAGAAGTACTTGACTTCCCGGTAGCTCATTCTGTACGGTCGGAGGGCAAATCCAAGGATTGTTCCTGAAAAGGACAAAGGGTTGAAGAAAGAAAAATTGAGGTCTTAAAAACTGAAGCAACGGTCTTAGAAAAAATGAGCAAATATTTCACCACTGGTTGCTTATATCCGAGAAGTGTAAATTTATTCTATCAGCAAATATTTGAGCACCTTTAGGAGTATGGGGTGCATTTGTCTTTGTGATCATGATCTGGAAGGGTCTGCTTGGATCTAAGGCTTCAAGTAGACATGACAGAAAAATGAGCAAGTGAAGAATTTCTTTGCCTTACTAGAATGCACCAGAACCCACTCTGACAGGGCTTAATACAGAGGTGCAGAGGTTAGGGCGTAATTAGGAGGCAAAGCATACTTTCTCGAACAAGGTGGTGGGGAGGAAAATCCTTTACAGTAACAGATGCAAAGGGAAATGCGATCTTATTTTTTCCACTTCTCCCACCCCATGCTCACATTGTTAATCTGTTTTCATCATCCCCTTGTCTGCATGCCACATTCTCTTCCTCTGTCTACGAGGTCTTGACATTGCCTTGGCAACTGTACTGTATGGATTTATTAGTTGCTGGCAAGGGAAGACTCCAAAATGAGCAGAGACTTTTCCCCAAAAATTTCCCTTGAAAATTTGTAGCCAAATAGGCAAAGGAGAAAGCAATTTCTTTTTTAGTTTTCCCTCTGCTCCTCTTCAAAACGTATTTTAAGGATGATGACTGTATATGTAAGTTAATTATGCATGAAACCTGTTGACAAATTAAGAAATTAATAAAGATGTTAAGTACATTTAATCCTTTTTCTCTTTCACTAATTTATTTTCCTTCCCTAAGAAATGTTACTTATTCCAGTATTTTGTTTTCAAAAATTATTGTTATGGTTTGTGTCTAGATGTCCCCACAAAGCCTCATGTAGTCACAGGTGAGGCTTTCTCAGAGGTTGTGTACTATAGTGTGTGTGATGCTGGGATTAAGGGTGTGTGATTACTACATCATTCCATGATTGTAGAGCCTGGTATATAGAGTATAAAAAAGAAGCTGTTGGGCTGGGGAGATAGCTCAATAGAATAAGCCCGTGCCTGGCAAGTGCAAGTTCTTGAATTCAATCCCCAGTACCACCCCCTCAAAAAAAAGTAAAAAGAAAAAAAAAAAAGAAAACTTTTAGGGCCAACCTGATACCTAAGTGGACTAAAGAGTCTGCTTAGGCTAGGCATGATGGTGTGCTCCAGTAATCCCAGCACTTTGGAGGCTGAAAACAGGAGAATCACTACAAGTCTGATCTACATAGTGAGACCCTGTAGACCCTGCACTATATACAGGAAGAAGAAAGAAGAAAGAAGAAGGAGGAGGAGGAGGAGGAGGAGGAGGAG
>NW_004524578.1:35635893-35641209 GCF_000260255.1 Octodon degus
AGCAGCAGCAGCTGGTAAGGTCCTTGGCAGCTTTCCTGCCTTCTGCCCACCATGAAGTGTCTCTTTTGTGATTCCTGTTTGCCTTGCCACCCTGCCTTGGGGCCAGCCGATTACGAACCTGAAACCTCTATCAACTGTGAGCTAAATAAGCCTTTCACCCTTTAACTTTGTGAGTCAGGTATTTTGTCTCAGCAAGGAGAGGAAAGTGACTGAGACATGTACCATACTGCTAAAACACATGATTTCAATAAAGAAAAAGTCTGTGTAAGTTATAGAGGGAAGAAAATGCCAAGTACTATGCTGGGTAGAAGCTCGAGGTTGCGGGTGGGGGGCGTAGGGAGGAGGAAGAAAGCTGGGAAATCACAAGTTTTCCCAAAGATTGCAAGCAGTCTCTTCTAGAAACTGAACTTTCCTAACTTCTTATGAAATAGACTTGTTCTCCCATGAAATGGGACACAAAGTTCATTTCAATCAGCACTGCAACTTTAATTTTAATTCTTGGATCTCCGCAATCATGAAGTATCTATTATCCAGCTATCGACCATGACTTCTAATAAATGCCTGAATATATGTGACTAAAAATCCCATCTAACTTAAGTTCCAAGGCCCTTAGGAAGTACTTACTGCTTTTTCTCCAGTGTAATAATAATATGTTTAAGAGGGAAAAGGGAAGAAAATACAAGGAGGAGGCAGAGCCTGCCTACATTGGTTCTGCCACTTAAAAAGCAGATTAGTTAATGCTTACTGAGCTCTCACTGCATGCCAGGCATTGTTGCTAGTGCTCTCTGTGTTACTAACTTAATCCTCAGCATAACCCCAGGAGGTAAGGACTATTTTATCACCAGTTTACTGGTGGAGAAACCTAATCATTGTGAACCAAACATTTGCTTAAGTTGCAGAGTTGGGGTTTGAACCTGGGCCGTTTCCACTTAAAGTCCACTCTTAACCACCTTTCATGCTTCCTGACTCTACTGCAGAGGAAAGACAGCCACTGCTAGCGCTTCAGTGCATTTCTTCTTAGCATGTTTGGTAGTTAACATAAAACAACATCTGAACTCATTTTAAAGGTGATTTCTTCGAGAGTTACTAAACTTTAATTGCTCTGACATTCTCAAGTTTGGTAAGCCTTTAATTCATTTTTTTCTTTATTTGCTTGCTTTATCTAAAAATTCAGATGAATGTCCATTTTGTATCTTTGTATTCATAATGGTTAGAATAAATATATAGTTACATTTTTTTAATGAATAGAGGGATTTGTTCTAATGGTGTTTGTAAATAGGATATCATGTCTGCATTGTCTACAGCAATTAACCACTAGGAAGAATGTAGGCAATGTGTTAATTATTGAAACTGTCCTACCAATTTGGTTTGAAACTGTCTTGTTGCTATTTGTTTCTCAATAAAATTATGGGAAAAAATTTAAAAAATAAAGGAAAAAAATAAAATAAAAATATTTAACCGTTAAGCATCTTGGAACTTAATTAAGATTAAGAGATTTAACTCTTGGTGCCAGTGAGATAGCTCAGCAGTCTGAAGTACCTGCTTAGGCAAGCTTAGGCGAAGTGCAAGGACTGCAGTTTGATCCCCTGTACCACATGCCACGCCAGCCCCGCCCCCAGGGAGGGCTGAGCCGGCCACACAAAAAAAGAGAGAGATTTAATCTTTATTTTTCAGTATACATTATTCAGCACAGCTGCATCCACAACACATAAGAATTAATAAAAGCCTTTGGTTGTATGAGGCTCTTTCTTGCTTGTACATATGGAAGTCAAGTCACACAGAGCTTGGCGCTTCATCTTATAATCCAAAGAAATAAATATTTTGCTTTAATTTCAATCAAATGTAATTCTACTGGTATTGGTTCTGTGTTTTCTGATCTGTATTCAAATTCATTTACACTTATTATTTCATGACAATAAAAATGTACATAATAAACACAAGAAAGTCATTGTTATGAGCTGGAATTCAAACCGAGTAAGGTATCGGTAATTTTTAAATATGGGTAAAATGCCAATTTAAGGCCAGCCTTGGTCTTAAAAGTTCATAGCTAGATTTTCTGTATGTTATTACAAATGCATTTATTCACATCCAGCAGTCTTTGCAAGGGCAGGCAGAGTCTGGCCAGACAGGGAGGCTATGTCTCAGGAATTGTGATGCCTTTGTGTGTCTCCTCACAGTCAACAAACTGGCCTCGGCTGCTCCAGAATGTGTCTCAGCTTCTTTACAAGACCCACATCTTGCAAAAGTACTTTATTATATTGGGGGTAGCAGAGAGGAAACATCACCTTTTTTTGAGGGTCAGAAACAGACATATTGGGCATAATTTCAAAGCACACATTCAGAGTGGAGTGTGGGTGCTCTAGAGAGAGAAACCTTATGGTCTGGGGCTGCGTTTCTGTAGGTGACTTGGGGGTGTCTTAAAATAGGTGATCTAGAATGTGAATTTATTAATGTGTCACATTTCCCCATCTGGCAGTCTACCTTAGAATGCAAACCATTTATAACATCAGTTATTTACAAGGTATGGTGGCAGGTGAAGTATTTTAAGAGTATAATTGTTTACTGACAACAAACTACAGCTATATTTTGAGTCATTTTGTCCCTGACCATGCTTTCCTAGGCTTGCTACCTCTGGGTTTGCCAAGTGACTCATTTATGCTCTTGGCAAAGAGGAGATTATGCTGGGGAAAGGGAATATCTATTGAGCCCTTACTATGTGCTAATGGGGGACTTTAACCCTCCTCACAAGTTTACAAAGTTGATTTTGTCATGCTTATCTTAAAGATCGGTGCCAAGAAGTCAGCAAACTTGCTCAAGCTTACAAAGTTAAGCAGCAGCTGATCTAAACAAAACCCAGCACTCTTTCTACTACACATGCCTCTCAAACACAAACATGCCTCTCAAACCCTCGTTGGCTGTGTTTTCCAAGGACACGGCCCCTAGGTCTTCAGCATCTTTAACTCCCACATTGTTTATGGTCTTAAATAATAATCTTAGATCGCCTAGAGATGTCTCAATTTCACCCAGAATATTGGGGACCACTTCACAGGTCTTATTTGCTATGAAGCTACATAAAATGCCTTTAGCTTACTAACCAAAATACCCTGTCTTTCCTGTACTAACCACATTTTAATTATTGGAAACCACCAGTAATAGAGGTGAAAAGGCCGTTAAATGAAAACATATTTCAGGGTCCTCCTGCCTTTTCTGTGGTCCTGATGATTGAACCCAAGGCTTCACATCAAGCTACATCCTTAGCCCTTTTTATTTTATATTTTGAGACAGTGTCTTGCTAGGTTGCTAAGTTGCCTAGGGTGGGTTCAGACTTGGGATTCTCTTGCCTCAGCCTCCTGGAGTTCTGGGATGATCAATGTGCACCACTTCAGGATTCACATTCTTAACAGCAACAGCTAACTGTCAGGAGCTGCATGGCAGGTTCCACATGGCAAGTGCAGGGGACCCAGAAGGCTAATGGGGGCCACGCTGCTCGCCTACTGCACAGTCGGCAGCCACAGTAGACTTGCTCCCAGCCTTGCCAGCCACAGAGCACACACTTCTCACCCCATATTGTACTTGTGACCTCTCAGCACCCATGCTGCTGAAGAAGCCTCAGTTAGCACATGGGATTCTGCTTACTTTCTTATTCTATTTTTGACAAGTTAATTAAATCTGTTTCTTGTTTTCTTTGGCTTTAAGGCAGAGTCTTACTATGTAGTTCAGATTGGCCTTGAACTCACTACGTAGCACAAGCTGGCCTCAAACTTGAAGCAATCCTCCTGCCGTAGCCTCCTCAGATCTGGGATTATAGGTGTGTACCACCATGCCAGGAAGAATAAACCTAGAATTCAAGAAAGGTTTTATTTGATGAAGCCAACATCTAGCTTTTTTCTAACTCATTTGTTGGCTGGATAAATAAAAGAGATTTCCTTCAAACTTTCTGCTCCAAGGCAGTGGTAGGGTTGGCTAGTCACCAGAATCAAATCAAGTGGAAGCTCGGTGTGATAGCACACACCTGCGATCCCAACTCTAGGAGGCTGAGGCAGGAAGAATCCAAGAGTAAGACCACCTTGGGAAACTTCATGAGACCCTGTCTCTGAATAAAAAGCGAAAGGGCTGGAGCTAGAGTTCAGTGGGAAGGCCTTGGGTTCAATCTCCAGAACTCAAAAATGGGGAACATCAAACAGAAGTGTTCTGAATAATAATAATAAAAAAGTACTTAGGAGACAAGCAGTTAGTTTTCTGATTACATTCTAGCTCAGCAACACAAGAAAGATGCCTTCTGTGCTTGATGCACGGGCACCTGAGAGCCGTCTTTCCCCTGCCCTTCCTGTTACCGAGGCAGTAGGGCCAAGTCTCTGGAAAGGTCTCAGAGTCCTGCTTCCCTTCGGTGCGGCAGCTCAGGTGCTGCGCCGCTGACCTCCACTGGTGAGGAGCGACTTGAAGCACACTAACTGGTGCCCACAGAGCTGATGCAAACTCTGGGGCCACCAGGTCCCCAGTGCAAAAGAACGGATGTTTACTTCTGATTACTCTGCAAAGATAACAATAAAGGTCAGGATTCTCTCCGGTATGTTTGTTAGTGCTGCAACAAATTTTGCCAGATTTGCCTCTTGGTGACATTATATAATATGTAGATTTCACGAATGATATTCAGATTGGCCACTCCCAGACTGGAGTCTTACAGTGTTCTTGCTTACGTATTTTAGTAAGAATCTAGGAAATATCATCACTGGGTTGTTTAAAGTGATCCGTATTCACTGTGCTGGTTGAATGCTATGAAAGAAGGATTTTTGTTAAATAATCCAAAATTTCTCCTATGAGAAGCCAAAGAAGGGGGTCAGTGTTTCTCCTAAGGAGTCTTCATAACAAACACTATTTCATCAGACCCTGTCTTGTTTTCTAGAGAAAGAATGTAAATTATGAGTGAATAGAAGCTGGGATTGAAACATATTGCAATTTTTCCACAGTCTGTGTGGTGCCTTTTGCTCCTGTCACCTGCCTGCACACAGCAAGGTGCCCCGCTTCCCCATGTCCTTCATGCTACGGATTCCCCTCGCTGTACTGTCAGAGCCTCTGTTCTGCTCACTAACATGTTTTGGTGCAGGACCAACAGTGAAGCTGCCTCCTATTTCTGGATTTTATCGTCTGCTCTGCTGTCGGTGGGGGCACTTTTATGCTCAGATGCCTTAAGTCATGAGCAAGAGGATTGTCTTGAAAGCAATGAGAGAGGGCCAGGGAGATAGCTCAGTGGCATAAGTATCTGCCTGGCAAGCACAAGGCCCTGAGTTGGATCCCTGGCACAAAAAACAAAAGCAA
>NW_004524578.1:35641309-35663996 GCF_000260255.1 Octodon degus
GAGAGAGAGAGAGAGAGAGAGAGAGAGAGAGAGAGAGAGAGAGGGAGAGGAGCCTCTTTCTGACCCTTTTATCTTATTCAGACTGTGGGCTGATCCCAGAAATCAGTCATCCATAATCTCAGCACCCTTAATCCCAGCATTGCAGTACAAATCAATCTCACTCTCTAGGTTGAGCCACCTCTGAAGAAACTCTATGACTGCATGAGGCTTTGGGGGGACATCTAGTCACAACCATAACGAGGATTCTGGGCAATTACTTGTGAGGAGGATTCCCTAGCCTAGACCACACCTGAAAAAGCTGGTGCTGGCCAGGAGGGTAGCAGTCCTGCGTCTAGTTTCCAGCTACCTTTCATGTCTGAGTACCTCTAGCAAAGTTTTCAAGGTTTCAGTTTTTAAATTGAGGAATAAAGATCTCAGCAAAACAAACAACAAACAAAATCCCAAAGCCTTGTTCCTTCAGTTTTTTGTGAGGATTGTAGATGGGGAGATATGTGACAGTGCTTGGAAAGTTAAACTAATACACAAATAAAAGAAAGGCATTGGAGCAGGCAGCAGGGAGATCTGCTAGAATACCTACTTAATCTATCCTGAAAATGCATTTCTTTTTCATTTTATAGATTTCCTTTGTTTCCTTAATTTCTTTTTCTTGTTAATCTTCACAAATTGCAAATTCCATGGATCCTCACCTCTAGCAGTAGCAGCAGTAAGGCTGTATTTTATATTTTAAATCCTGCACTTTAGAGAAGCAAATTACTACAACCTATATGGGTATACATTAGTAATATTTGTCAGAATTACAGATGCATATACCTTCAACCCAGCAACTTCACTTCTAGGGATGTGTTCCCCAGTCATACTTTAATTAGGTGAAATAACTCTTGCATAAGATTATTCATTATAGGGCCAGGGATATAGCTCAATGGTATAAGTGCCTGCCTGGCAAGCACAAGGCCCTGAGTTTGATCCCTGGACACTTAGAAAGAACTTAAGTGTCCATCAATTAGGAATTGCTTAAATAAATTATGGTACATCCATACAATGGAGTCTTAAGAGAAAATAAGGAATGTGTGCAATACAGAATAGAGCTACAATGCACAGAGTAAAAAAAAAAAAAATAAGATGCAATGCAAGTTTTATATACTGTGCTATCCTTTGTGAGCAAAAGGCAAAAAAAAAATTCTTATTTTTGTACTCAGAAAATACTCTACAGGTACATAAGAAAATGATACTAAAATAAATCAGATCTCTGGAGCACAGGAGTAGGTGGGTATTTTCTTTTTTAAAACTTTAATTTGATGTTATTAGCCCATGTTTGCAGTTCATGAGGTTCACAATCATCTTGGGGAGCGGCCACATGCACACAGGTCCACTTCCCCCCCACCTGTCTCCCTCCTCCTCTGCATCCCCATCACCTTTTGCATACTTTCTTAATATTACTTGTCTTAGCTCATGGTATGGCATGTAATGTTTACACAGGTTGGTGTTATTAGGTGCATGTACATGGCATATCTTTATTCCCCTTATTTCTCCTGCCCCTCTTCCTCATTCCTTATCCTTGTTTTTAAAACCACTTCCACACTGGACAATATCTGTCCCCTTGTCCCTGTCTAGCCACCCTGTATCATTTTCTTTGTATTTTGCCTCACTCAAATGAGACATACCATATGATATTTAAGCTGTGTGTCTGATTTATTTTACTCAATACTATACTTTCCAGGTGCATCTATTTTCCTACAAATGCCTCAGATTTGTCATTCTTTAAAGCAGTATATTTCATTATAGATATAGATACATGGAGATAGAGAACCACATTTTGATTATCAGATTTGGTCAAAAAATGGGGTATGGGGCCAGGGGATGTAGCTCAGTGACCAAAGTACCTGTCTGTCAAGTTCAAGGTCCTGCCTTTGATTCCTGGTACAAAAAAAAAGGGGGGAGGGGAACCATGCTGGCCCTGGGACACGCTGAGATGGCAATTGAGACTGGCATGGTGGCACATGCCTGTAATGCCAGTGCTTGGGAAGCTGTAAACAGGAGGATCACTACAAGTACAATCTATGTAGTGAGACCCTGTAGACCCTGTACTAAATACAAAGGGAGAGAAAGAGAGAGAGAGAGAGCTAGAAAAATGGACAGATGCTTCACAGAGGAAAACATACAAATGATTAACAGGCAGGTATTGGTTTTTTTTTGTTGTTGTTGTTTTGCTTTGTTTTTTGTTTTTGCCAGAACCAGGGATTGAACTCAGGCCCTCGCACTTGTCAGGGAAGCACTTATTCCACTGAGCGATCTCCTTAGCTCCTCCTTTTTTTTTTTTTTTTTGTACCTGGAATTGAACTCAGGTCCTGGTGCTTCCCAGGCAGGCACTGTGCCTCTGAGCTATAGCACCAACTCCCAAATGGTTAACAGATATATGAAAAAATGTTCAACATTTCTGTCTTACTTCAGAAAGAATGGTAATCATTGGGAAATCAAGCAACATTACTCGCTGGCATGGCTGTGGTGAAAAGGGAACCCCTGAATTATTGGTGGGAATGCAAACTCGGACAACTCCACTGAACTTACGGAGAGTTCTCAAAGAACTGAACTTAGGAATCCCATAGGCTCTAGCTACTCCTCTGCTGGGCATCTTCCCCAGAGAGCTTAAGACATCACACTATAGCGATTCAGGCACACCAATGTTTATAGCAGCACAAGTCATAAGAGCTCCATCTGGGATACTTTAAAAAAACCTTTCATAATTTTTTTTATTTTAAACTATGTAAGTTCATCTACTGCATAAGTAAAACAACAAAAACACATAAGCAAAGAAAAGCTTCTTGAATTTAAAAAATCTTGCTGAATTTATTTCTACATTACTTTTTTTTATTTTTATTTTTTGAGACAGAGTCTCCTTATGTAGCCCAGGCTGGCCTTGAACGTTACGGCAACCCTCTTGCCTCAGCTTCCAGGAGGTATGCACCACTGCTCCCAGTTGTCTGCAACATTTCTGCCTGACGTCCAGGCTCTTCTAAGAAGTTGCTTTCAGTCTGAGTTAGTTTCTTCTCATTGCTGCTTTAATTTGCTTCAGTGATGGCTTTCAGAGGAAAGTCCCTAGTCGGGCTTAAATTAGAGTGAGTGGATCACTTTCTGACCAACAACTGTCTTTTTCTGGAGACAAGGAAGTGAATCTGAAAAAACTTTGGACTCAGTTGTCACACGCCTAGCCTCTACGTTGCTTCAGTCAGTTTGCCTATGGGGTTACAAGCATTGTCTGCACACTAAACCAGCAGCAAAGGTGACGTGCTCTTTCATTGTCCCTCATCTCCCATTAAGCACTGGAATGTCAGAACTTGCATGACTACTTCACTTGCCTTCAGAAAGCAAATCTAAACAGGGCCTGGTGACACTTACATGTAATTCTAGCATTTTGGGAGGCTGACGCAGGAGGATCACATGTTCAAGCCCAGCCTAAGCAACTGAGCAGTTTAGAAAGACCCTGTGACAAAATTTAAAAAAAATTTAAAGGGTTGGGAATGTACCTCAGTGGGAAGGCCTTGGGTTCAATGTCCAATACTATGCACATACCCAAATCTAAGAAGACAAAGATAAAGAAAGACAAAGGAGATGACTTTGGTGACAGCTTGCCTCTTAATAGATTCATAATTTTCTTCATAATCCCTTTACTTTCACACTCACGGAGAAGCTGAAGACACCAGCACACTTCCTGCGAAGTACACATATTCCTAGGGTTTTGTTTTACTTGCTTGAAGACAGAATTTCATGTGATACACAGTGTCTGAAAACAGAGCACCTTTTCAGGGTGAGAAGGCCAGATATTGCCCACATCCACTGTCATTAGGGATAAACAAGCCTCCTCTTACACAGCTCTCTCACTAACAGCCCACTGTCTTCTCTCTGGGAAGCCGCAGCAGTTGGTGGCCTGCACTCACAGTTGGAGAACTGGAGAAGTCTCTTTGGGGGGACGAAAAGAATGGAGTTACCCTCTCTGGAGATAGGAACTCTGGCCTGAAATTCAAAACTTGATTGTGCCTTTCAACTCACTGCGCCTATTTACCCTGGAGTCTTTGGTATGGCACACAAAGGAGAAAGGAGTGCCTGCCCTGCTCCCTGTCTTAATTCATCCGGGTTTATCAAATCTAAACCTCTTTGGGGATTCTATTCTTTTCTACTTGGTTTCAAAACTCCTTGAACACTTTTCTCTCCTTCCATCATTCTCTCCAAACTATTGTTTATAATGTTTCAACTTTTTCAGGATTGTGAAATTAGAAATCAGCTTTCAATGCATGCCATTTTTCTCCCTTTCTCTGTTGGTCTGCTAGTCTGGAATGACTTAGACACAGGAAGTGAAGGGATCTGTATGACGTAATAGGTGACATACACTTTTCTGGCTGAGGAATCAATCATCTGGGATCACAATGCACATCTTTTAATAGGGCAGAGTGATGTGGGTACTCTTAACCCATAATTCTTATGCGTGGTTTGTGCGATAGGTGAACTTGGTGCCCTGAAGTGCTCTGTGTGTTTCCTCATTTCACAGCAATGATGCAGCCCACTCAGCTGCCAGGGCAAATACCTGATGGATGATAGCATCCTAGTGTCTAATACCTGGAATGTGGAACTTGGAAAAGACAGCACTTAAACTCTGGTTGCCTCCTACACACAGCCTTGTTATATGAGTGCAAAAACAAAGGCTTGCGCTGTTCTGTCTTGTGAAGGATGAGCAGATAGATGCACCTTCCGTAGAGATGTACACCTCCTGAGTCCTCAGTCACCAGGTAGGAAACACTGTCAATCATCCGACTGAGAGCTCGGATGTTACTGAGAAGGCAATACCATTACTGAGAAGGAAAAAGGAAAGGTGATTGCTTTTTAGTGTGGAGAGGCCAGCTCAAATGAGTTAGGAGATCAGCCATTCCAGAGAAAGTGTCTTGCAATGGTACAGTGGAAAGCAAACAACATATATCTAACTCCATGTGTTCTGATCCTTTAGCAGAAGGCAAACAAAACTTAATATATTTTGGAGTTGGGAGCTGATAGTAGTCTACACTTACTTTAATGGCCAGAATATAAGCAGTCTAGAAGTTGGTCTTAAGTCATAAAATGAATTAGCTGATGGCAGAGCTGGGCTGTGACCAGGAGGACCTTGAGGCTCTGTGTGCATGTTAGCTGCACTCCAAAAATCTGCAGATATGCCCTGGAAAGCGAGTGGGCCAGGCACGGGTGTACATTGGTGCCGAGTACAGTGGGAAAGTGCTTCAGGCGCTGCAGCACCGCAAAAATGGAAGGTAGTATTATTAAAGTCATTGTTCTAAACATACTTGCTTATTTGATCACCTACTGGCAGAGAAATTAGAAATTGCCCACTCAGTTTCAATTTGTTTTCAACATCTCAAGTTTTCTAAATACCTGAATCAACAGGAAGAAAAATTGAACCAACTAAAATCCAGAGACAATCTTAGGACAACGTCAAGAATTCTACCCTCTGCTTCCAAATAACCCTGGTCAAATCTGTTGGAAAGCAGCCCCTCTCCCAAGGTTCCAGGCCCTCTCCTGTCCCAGCCCCTGCTTCTGATGAGCAGGAGACACAAAAATGCTGGAGCCATGGAGGAACCAGGGAGGGAGTGAGCTCTCCAGAGGGCCCCAAGTGGCAGGAACAAAAGAGGAATCCAAGTACACTAGAGCATTTATTTAAAAAGGTGGCTTTTTATCAGCCTTCCTAGCTCTCCTGAGAGCGGCATCCCCTGCCAGGTGCTCCCTCCCACTGGACAATCTGTTGTGATAATGGCTGCCTGGGGATTACTTGAGAGGCCAATGAGGTGGGGTCAGTACTATCAGTATCGCTCACTTTGAGGCTTTGATTGCTGCTTCTCGAGGCCCTTGACAACTATTAAGTCTCGTCCTACAACCCTCTTGGCTCTCTTCTGTAGTCAGGGACATATGAGCCACTTCTAAAACTAAACCTGGTAAATATCTCTGGCCCTCAATGATTCCAATCCCTGGCTTTTGCAGTTGTCTCGCAGATCAGCCTCACCAAATTAGTGCACATTATTGATCACCGCCACTGCAAAGACATAAACAGAAGGCAGGGGGTGTGCGTCTTCTGTGGACAATTTACCTGGCAGGCACTACGAAAGCATTTACGTAGCTTGCCCATTGCAGAGCCAGGATACAAATATTGGCAGAGAGTTTTTATAATTAGTTCTCTTATACATGAAGAAACAGACTCAGCTCCAGAATTTGAACATAAACCTAGTCTTTGTGCCTCTACAATCCAGAGCTAGGATCCCCACTATACCTTACTAGATACACCCACACAATGGGAAGCAGCTCCCTGGAATGTTTTTTGAGAAGATAGGGAAGTGCCCAAGATCTCTGTGTACATTACACACCTATCAGCACTTGCCATCCTGATGATCTCACTTACTTTTCTCACTGCTGGGACAAAATACCTTACACCCAAAGTTAAAGGAGAAAATGTTTACTTGTCTCACAGATGTAGAGTTTCAGCCTGTAATTGCCTGGCTCCAAGGTAGGGTGGCATAACAGACAGGCGTCTCAGAGGAGAAATAGTTCATAGTGGGTAGGAGGTAGCAAAGCAACAAGGGATGACCACAGCTCTTCCTGTCACTTTTACCTTATCCAAGCTGCTTAGGGTAGATTAACAATCATGTCTTTAATCCTAGTGCCCTTGACCCCAGCACCACACCATGCATCAACTCCAGCATCACATACTCTAGATCCAGCCACCTCTAAAAAAGCCTATGACTGCACGAGGGTTTGGGGGGACACCTTAATCCATCTCTAAGAGTTGCCAAAGTCCTAACAGTTTCAGCATTGCTGATAAGTCCAAGTCCAAAGTCTCCTCTGAGATTTAAGGCAAACTCTTAGCTACAAGTCCTTGTATAAATGAAAAGAAAGTTAAACACTTTCAACTTTCAATGATACAAGACAGACATTTCTATTCCAAAATTTACACACAGGGGAAGAACAAAGAATGGGAACAAAGCAAGATCAAAATCCAGCAGGCAAACATCAAATCCCATAGCTTCACTCTATTCCCGGCCAAGTTGTGAACCCCAGAGGGCTTGGGTGGCTCCAGCACTATGGCACTGTTGGTGGTGGCAGCTGCCATGGCTTTTCTCTGAGGTCTTCTCTGCTCTCTCCTTATAGTTTTCCTCAGGCAATCCACATTCCTGGCTTCTCCAAACTTATGAGGTCTCCACTGCACCTTTGGGTTTCCACTCACAGTTTCATAAACTGTCCTCTCAGGGTGCACAATGCCAGGCCTTCTGAAATCTGGGCAGAAACCTCCTGAACCCACAGTTTTGTATTCTGAACGCACCTAAGACCAACATCACATTGTTGCTGCCAAGGTCTGCTCCCAGCTGGAGCAGTAGCCAGGCTTCATTCTCTCTTAGCTGTCAGGGGTCAAGTGTCTACAAACCAAATTCTGAAGAACAGCTTTCTTAGGCTGATACTGTTGTAGGCAGCTGAGTTAGATAGAACTATTATAGGCAGTTAGAAAAGTTTAGGCTCTGGAAGGAGATAGCATGGAAGACAACATACCTCACAACCATAAGAGGGATGGATGCTCCTGCTGTGGGCCAGACTTAAAGACCAAAGACTGAACAAATGCTTACCTCCCTAAAGATAAGCATCTGGGATTGATCATCACCTTGAGGAAGCCAGTAAGAATCACTAATCTGATTCTACCAGCTACCAGATAATCTCCTGTTCTGTATTCATGCTGGCTTGCTACATGACTCGCTTCCCCATTAGGTCTGAGATTTACTAAATTTTACCTGAGCAGTGGTGCTTGCAGTCTCATTGGTTGACCACGGTTTTGTGCCACCTCACACCCACCTAAGTGAATTCCATTTTCTCCACCTTAGATCTGCATGCTTTTGCCCTATAAAAATACCTGGAAGAGACAGCTTCCTGGGTAACCCACTTGGGTCCCCCTTCTGTCCCTCTCTTGGACAGAAGCTTGCTTTCCCCCAACAAATATTCTGCCCTTAACCTCTGTTTGTTCCTGAAATTCATTCTCTGGTTTTAAAGAACACAGACTCATCCCAGGTACCTTTTAGGTTGGGAGTTTTATTCCCCTATATTAATTATGGAACATGGTGTTCTGGGGCTCTCTTCTTAAAGTAAGGTCTTTCACTTTTGCAATTTTAAGGCTGTAAAGAGAGAGGTCCTGTTGGTTCTTCTTGATCATGGTATCTCCCCTGCCAAGTAAGTATGCTGTTGGTTCTCATGATACCTGTAGGCCATCTTTTTGGTTGTTTCATTCTGAAGTACTTGGCTCTTTCTTGTTAGTCTTTTCAGTGACCAATTTCTCCTCTGTTGCATATTTGTAGGCCACAACTTTATAGAAGCTTCCTTTCTGGATGATTTCAAAATATTTTAAACTATGCTGTCGGGCTTTTTGCTCTTGACTCTCAACATAGATCTGGCTAAAAGCACTTAATGGTATCTGTGCCACAGCTTCAACATTAGACTGCCTTGAAATTTCTTCTGCCAGATTAATTAGACCACATCCCTTTAATCTCAGGCTCAGACAAAGTCTCTGGGCATATGCAAATGAAGACAAACTTTCTACCAAGGCATAACTCACTGTCTGGAGTCCAACAACCAATGAAGTCTTCCTTCCCAGCAGAAATCTCCCAAGTCTGGTATTTACTGGTAGAGGCTTCTATTAGCTTTCTGGCCTTCTGAGCTCTGACCAGTCTCCCATCAGTACAGCCTCAGGTATTCCAGCTCTACTTTTTCAGCTGGCATCTCCAAATCTTTCCTAGCTCTTCCCCTTTCCACAAGTCATCTCCAAAGGCTCCAAAACCACATGGTCAGGTACAGTCATGGCCATGACCCTACTTCTCTCATGCCAAATTCTGTCTTAGTTACTTTTCTTATTGCTGAGATAAAATACCTAATACCCAAATTTAGAGGAAGAAAGGTCTACTTGGCTCACAGTTGGTGGAGATTTTAGTCTATAATTTCATGGCTCCAAGGTAGGGTGGCATGGTAGACTGGTATCTCAGAGGAGAAATAGTTCATGCTGGGCAGAAGGTAGCAAAGCAACAAGTGACAACTCCAGCTCTTCCTATCCCTCATACCTTATCTAAGCTACTTAAGGTAGGTAGCACTCACACCCTTAATCCTAGAGCCCTTGATCCTAGCATTGCACCATGAATTAATTCCAGTGTCACACATTCTAGATCCAGCCACCTCTGAAAAAGCTCTCCCTCTGCCTGCTCAAGGGTTTGGGAGGTCCTCTAAACACAAACCACAGCACTGGCCTTGACATTTTCTTTTTTTGTATCACTGCTTCCTAGAAGAAATATTTACTTCCTATCCCTGTATCTTTTCTATCAAATTCTTAGCTTCCTCCTGTGCAGGCCTTTGCCCCAGGAGCTTTAAATGAGTGGTGGCAGGATCAGCTCTGGTACTTCCAGCGGTGGGCTTGCTTCAGGACCACTCATCTTCCAGTTCCTCAAAGGTCTTTTATCTTTCATTTTCCAGAATTGTTGAAGAAACCATTAATATGAACCTGGAAACTGGGCCCCCATTCTTTGGATTCTTGTGCGGAGATTCCCTTCTGACTGGGGCCACCAAAGGTGAAGTTGATGCCAGCATAGGGGCCAGACTTTGCCTGCCCCAGTAACGAAAGCAGGTAGCCAGTGCGGTCCCATAACCAGCTGGGTCAGCCCCGCAGCTGATAGTGAAACATATCAGTTAACTTGCTTGGTTGAACTAGCCCAACTCAGCTAGATAATGTCCAAGGTACAGAATACAACATTACATTCTTGAAAGATGACATAAAAGCCATCATCCATAAAAGGCAGAGGAGTAGCTCAATACAATATCTAATTCACTAACCATTACTTAACATCCAAACACAGTACCACCCTTGTTCAGTCTGGAGATGGGGGGATATTTCCTTTACTGTATATGCACCATGTTGGCATCTCACCCATCAAACTCATCAGGTCCTTAACAGAGATTATTGCCCATGTGTCCTCAGAGCCCTCCCAGGTCCTGAATCTTCCTCACACCCTCTACCTTCAAAGGGGCACCATCAACCACGTGGTCACACAATCCGGAAATTAAGTCATCCAAATGTAACACACCCTCTCTCATTCAATCACCAAGTCTCATGAGTGACTGTCTAATAATCTCCCAACTTAAATGTCCTCCCCATCTCTCCTAAGGTTCAGTGCAGACTGTTACTGAACTGCTCTAATAAATGAGAATGAGCCTCCCTGGGAGCAGGGATTGGCACCCAGAGCAGTGTAGTAAGAGCAGGAAGCAGAATGGTGCACTTGAATCCCATTCAATACACACTGACACGAGGGTCGGGGCTGAGCTTCCAGTTTCCTCATCTGTAAAATGAGAGAAATGAGAATGCCTCCTCCCTGGGTTTTCAGAAGAGTCCAATAAAGTTAAACACAACAATAGTCAGAACAGTGTGAATGTTCTCGTTTTGCTAGCAGCTTTTATAGCAGTAATGACAAATGAAACTGAGGCTAAAAAAAGGTTAAAGGTCTTCTTTAGAATCATATAAACTATTTTTTTAATGTATTTAGGACAGGGTCTACAGGGTCTCACTACACAGATTGGACTCATAGTGGTTTTCTTGTTTTCAGCCTCCAAAGCCACCATGCCCAGTCTTGGTTGCCATCTCAGTGCACCCTGGGGGCACGGCCAGCATGGCATGCTGGGGATCGAACCAAGATTCTGGTCACTGCATCTGCCTAAGCAGGAGCTTTTATCTGCTGAGCTATCTGGTCAGCCCCTACAATCATATAAACTATTAATAGACCTATCATATGAATCCAGGTCTACCCTTCATCAAAGGCCATTCTCTTTCTCTCTTCTTCTCTCCTCTCTCTCTCTCTCTCTCTCTCTCTCTCTCTCTCTCTCTCTCTCTCTCTCTCCCTCTCTCTCTCTCAATATAGTACACTTAGGGATCCCAACGCAGGTGTTTATAAGAAAATGGAATATCTTAAATATTATCAGAAAGATGCCATATATTATAGAAAACAGGAGATGTTTTCTATAAAACATCTCCGCACCAAAAAAAAAAAAAAAAAAAAAAAAGATAGAAAAATCCAGCTATTCAAGTGCTTCTATGGTTATAGAGGATCTGATACTGAAATATTTACAGTTCTCTGAATCTATAGATTCAGATACTTCTATTCTTCCATGATATTTTTTCAGCTTCTGTATGCACAATATGATCTTTCTCTCCTCCATTTTTTGGAAACAATGTTTTGTTATATAGTATGAGCCCACTTTGAACTCAGTATGTAGCCCAGGACTGGCCTTGAACCTGAGACAATCTTCCTGCTTTAGCCTCCTGAGTGTTGGATTATATGTGTGCACCACCATGGTTATTTAAGCTCGTTTTCTTCAAGTGTGGAGTTCATTAGAAACTTTCTGTTGCCATCACCGACTGTTGAATAACTTTCCGTCTTACTCTTTATCCATCTTTCCCACGAAACTAATTGCATAATACAGGGCCAGATACACAGGATTTAATATTTTTAAATTGGTGAGAAGTGTTGGATTTTTATAAGTTACTTGAGCTGGGCATAGTGGTGTAATCCCAACACTCTGCAGGCTACAGAAAAAGGATGGTCATGAGTTGTAGGCCAACCTGGGCTACAGAGGGAGTTCAAACTACATATGGAGACCCTGTCTCAAAAATAAAAATTGAACTTATTTATAGAAAAGAGTGAATAGATGAGATATTATTATACCTAAATGCTATTAGTATTTAGCTTATACTAATGAGCTAAAAAGTAATAAAACATTCAAACAATCCCAAAACTTATTCAGTGGAAAGTAATATTCATTCTACCCTTCACAGATACCTGGTTCCTATCCCAAGAGGCATCCTTGATGACTAGTTCATTCAGACATTTTTATAGAATTGCACTGAAATGAACCTTAGTGCAATTTAAATTTACTCCAAGGAATATTATTATTTTATAAAATTTTAATCAGTTTGTTTATTTTCTTGAGAAATACCAATTTCTCTCAAATCCATATAAAGGGAAACTCAAATGCGAACTTCTGGAGTATGTGAAGATGGCAAGACTGACAGCAGGGAACGGTGCTAGTTTCTGTGTCCACAGACAGCATCCGATTAAGCTATCTGATTCTGTGCAGTTTTATTTAATTCCCACTCCTGCTGTTGGCCTTATGAGTTCTACATAATACTTTGCCTGATATTTGATTATTTTTTATTGTGCAATTCATGGAAGAGAGTTGGCATTCAGTGAGTTGAACAAGACAAATGATTTTCCCTTTCTTTCAGCAAGATGGTTGAGGTCACTCTAACACAATTCACCACAGCTGGAGACAAGAAGGTGCTTTCTGAAGGAAAAATAGCACTCTTCCCAGTAGTTTTTGTCAGACAGAAGTCTGCCACAGCCCTGGCAGACACATCATCCTAGTACTTTCCCAACAAAACCTCTTAAAGGTACTGGAAAATGGGCCCGGCCTGCTGTCAGGATGCTAACCTGCTCTAATTATGTGAGCTTTTGTCATAGCACTGCACACTGAGACTTCAATGTTGCTGAGAAATGACACTGGAGATTTCATTGCTTAAGATGGTAAAATCAGGGGGCCGGGGAGATGGCTCAGTGCAATAAGCACTTCCCTGGCAAGCGCAAAGGCCTGAGTTCAATCCCCAGTTCCACCAAAAAAAAAAAAAAGGAAAAATCAGGCTATTCAAGTGCTTCTATGGTTATAGAGGATCTGATACTGAAACATTTACAATTCTCTGAATCTATAGATTCAGATACTTCTATTCTTCCATGATATTTTTTTCAGCTTCCATATCTACACATTAAGTATATGCTCATTTTATTTTAAAAAGACAGAACTAATTGAGCAACAAAAAAATTACCCCAAATACCCAGGTTTTCTCAGAGCTTTTTACTAAAATATGTGAAGTCTAGGAATTTGAAAATTAAATAGTAACTATAGCTTTTCTCATGATATATTTTGGGAAAACAACTATTTTCTTCTTTTTCCTTGTTGTTATGTTTCTTGTTTTTTATTATTACACTGTGTTGAATAGAAGAGTTAGTGTCCAGACTATTTTTTACCTTTTATTTTGTTTAAAGCTGATGTAGGCATGGAACCTAATAGCGAGATAAATGTAGCCTTTGTTTCCACTGGGTCATCAATGGATGACACACCAACAGATAACTGAAGGGTTCTTCCTTCTCTCCTAAATCTTTGTTACTAAATTATTTATTTGTTATTCTAAGTCTTTGGTGTAGACTTGGTGGTCTCTCTGACTGTCAATGAGCTCTTTTTTAATGTGTTCTTTGTTAGTGCCTTCTTCTTGTTGCTCCTAACTCCTCAGTTTCCACTGGTAAGGCCAACCATGAGGGCATCCTGCCAACTTATCTACCCCAGCTCAGCCAACTCTTATTGCAATTCTCACAAACTGGAGGAAAGGCCTCACTGGGATAGGAAGTGATCTTAGAGCTCCTAGAGAAAATAGACCTCAACTCCTGCCATTTTCTTCCTATTTATTAGAGATATTATTTCTTGGTATTTAGGAATTTCCTTTTCCAAGTATTTGCCTTTCATGGTCAAGTTTTATTATTTTCCCTTCCCCTATTTAGCAGAATTTCTCTTTTAGAGATTGAATTCTTCTGGTGTTTAGAATATACTTGAAATAGGTGTTATATATATTAAAAAAATGGGGATTTGTCAAATGAATGAAAAAGGTAAATTTTTTTCTGAGTTTAATTGGTTAAATCAAATAAAAAGTAACAATGACATATGACTGCATCTAGCTCTGCTTACTAACTACTCTCCACCCACACATGGAAGGGTTTCTCTTCCTGGCATTTTTCATATGATGACAACTAGTCAGCGGTTAACACTAGACTGGTTTGACTTCCTATTTTGCCACTTAATAGTCTTATGACTGGGTGAGTTGATTGGTCTCTTCATGTCGAGTTTCATCTATAAAGTGAGAAAGATCATAGAAGTCATACCTACCCATTCACCCCATAGACATGCTTGAGCTAATACATATAAAACACCAAGTGTATAATAAGTGAGCTAATACATATAAAACACCAAGAAAGTAGCTGGAATAGCACTAAATACATGGTAGCTCTGAGGATTATATAGTTATTCTGTGGCTTAACAAAGACTGTGATTCAGAACAAAAAATGAGATCAAGGTATTGCACTTTTGCCTTGAGTACTAGGTCAATGAGCTTAAAATACCTCTTCTAGGAATACACTCAAGGTTGGGATCTAAATAAGAAAGCCATTATAGCTCTGAGTGAATCAGGACATGTTCTCTTGGAGCATATTTACAATCAATTGAATACTCAATAATCAACAGTAACAAAAATGAGCAAAAGATATTTAAATTAGATATATCTAAAGTCTTGTGACTTTAATTTGTCTGCAACTTATGAATCATATTTTCTTGGAATTAATTAAAATTTTATTTAGATGCTACAGAAGTTTCTTAATTTTGATTGAGTCACTACCTCTTTATAGTTGAGGATCTTGGCTAACTCCAAGGCAAATATTAAAACTGTCTATGAATGTCATTTTTTACAGCCAATTACTGTAAAATTAAATTAGAACTTTTTAAATAATCTGGTATTCTATCGATTTGATTTGAAACTGTCTTATTGCTATTTGTTTATCAATAAAATTATGGCAAAAAATAATCTGGTATTGGTGTGTATGTTTGCTAACTTATGCATTTTTATGTTAATTTGGTAAAAAAATTCAAATAAGTATTTTTTTAGCTATATTGTAAGATCAATGCTATCCATAAATAACAAACTAAAACTTCAATATCAGTAAACAAAATAAAGCAATATATTATTAATACACAATGTTGTCAACCATGCTAAATTAAGAAGAGACTAAAATGTTTCAAAAAAGGGACAGCTGGTGCCTGTATGCTGGTGCATGCCTATAATCCCAGGACTTGGGAGGCTGAGGCAGGAGGCTCACCACCAGGTCCGAGGCCAGTCTGGGCTACATAATGAGTTCAAGGCCGGTTTGAACTACAGTTTACCTTTCTTTTCCAGCTGCTGGATGACAGCATGCAAACACGTAAAAGATTTGGCCTATGTGTTTAAGTACTGGTGCTCAGCTTCTGGTCAGCACCAATTAGAATATAATTCCTGTTAAGGAACCACCTCTCATTTTGGGGGCACTAATTTGTATAAATTAGTTTTAAGTAAAAGTGACATTGTACAATTATTAGATGTTGGCCAAATCTAGAATGTCTCCTTGTTTCTGTGGTTACTTAACTGCTCATCCCTCATAATTAAAATACTCCTTTATTCCTACATGAGATGGAAAGTGATTTTTTTCCTTGAACACACAATCAAAAGATTTGCAGGAGCCGGGGAGATAGCTCAGTAGAGTAAGTGCTTGCCTGGCAAGCTCAAGGACCTGAGTTCAATCCCTGGTTCCGCTAACCAGGGATTGGGGGAGGGGGGGAGAAGAGATCTGCATAATGCCTTGTGAGGCTTTTTTCAGCTTTTCAGGTGTTTACCCTATATTGCTCTGAACAAGCTAATTTTTCTGGAAAAAAATGTACAGGTTAGGAGGAAAGCCTGGGCTATCATGTTGAATATCTACAAGCAATCCAATTATCTTCCCAGGCAGCCAAAGGCCCTGAGAAACAAGATACAGGTTCATTTGTTTGTTTGTTTTTCTGTCTTTGTTTTTGTTTTTGGTCCCGTGACTTACCCACAACGACAGCAGTGACAGTGAGCAGCACAAAAGCATTGCGGAACAGGTAACTTTTAACGTCCTCCTTTGTGATGTTCTGCACTTTCTTCTTCGCCAAAAGTGTGCGTTTGCGGACTCCTTGCTGGAATCTCTCCATCCTGCCGCCCATCCTGGGCTCTTCCCCATGGCTTTTGGTCATGTTTCAGTTTTCTGAGAGTGTCTCTTCTTTGCACTTTAGTGTCTTGGAATTACCTCAGAACCGTCAGATCTCCTCTGTGGTAGTAGAGAACACAACTAGAATAGGAGAGAAGGAGACAAGAGAAGAGTTACAGATTCCAGGGATGAGAACTCAGTGCTGCCCCACTCCATGGCAGGCAGTGGGCAAAATGCATAGTCTTAGGAGAAATCAAGGATTGGAGAGCCACAGTATGGGGCTTCCAGGCTAGAACTCACACACCGTATATAGGATCGTGTGTGAGAAATATGTATAAATTCAGAACGTATAAGTGGAAACTTGTGCTCTATTTCTCAAAGTTTGTCCTTTTCCCTCCAATGAGGCTAAAGAGAGGGCTCTGCATAGCCACACGCAGGGTGCATCCTCCATCCTCACCCTCAGAATTTAGTCAAGAGCTTTGCATAGTGAACAAGCTCAATAAATGTACAATTAGCTGTACACAAAGGCAGTACCCAATAACTAACAGATAACTCATGTGGTATAGGTGGTTGAAGGCACAACCAGGTCAATGAAACAGACTAAGATATTGATATTCAGCAAGTGAATGGGTTACATGTAGTAAAGTAACAGGTTATTTTCTTCATTAAGGGGGGAAAATAGAGTTGGGCCTAGTGGCACATACTCATCTTCCCTGCTAGTTAAGAGGCTATCACTGGAGGATTGCAAGTTCTAATACAGCCTCGAGAGTTTAAAGATTTAGAAAGCACAGTCTCAAAATAAAGAGGTGGGGGAGCAAGGTGTGGTATTGCAGACCTTTAATCCCATCAGGTGGGGGCTAAGGTAAAAGGGTTCCAAGTTCAAGGCCAACCTGGGCTACATAGTGAGACCTTGTCTTAAAAGAAGAAGGTGAGGCAAGGGTGTAGGTCAGGCAGGTCAGTGATTAGGGGCCCCCAGGTTATGGAAGGCTCTGAGAAGAAAGAAAAAAAGAATATTAACTAGTAAATAGCGTTATGAAAAGAGCACAAGTGCCCAGGGGATATGAGTAGTATATTTGTTTACAAGGTACCTTCTGGAAATTTTTTCCATGCAATAAACCAAGTGCCCCAGGCATATCTAGCAAATTATCTGAAATCATAATTCATTTTCATATTATTCTACACGGAAGTACAAAGTGGCGTTTGTCTTTGTGGCAAACACATTGGCGTCTTCTGAGGAAACTATCGTTGACTCTTAAGTATTTTAAACTTGAAGACTTCTACATGAAACGCTGAAAAGAATTCATTTTTCAATCCAAACAGTACCGTGTGTGGTTTCTGATTTCTTTAAAGCTCTCGAAGGTTATTCAAATGCAATCAAGAAAACCTTCTTTCCTTGCTGGAAATCAGCGGTTTCGGAAAACCCAGAGGTTCATCCCGCCACTTTACGGAAGTCGTAGAGCATAATCTTTGCCGCGATCAAAGGCCAGGCAGCGCCCGGCGCCTGCGGACTAGCGCGTCCGGCTGGGCGAGGGCCCGCGTGCGTGCGCCTCTATGGGGCAGGTAACTGGAAAGCCGGGATTCCTCGCAAGCTTTTGGCAAATCCACCGGCAGAAGAAAAAAAAAAAAAAAAAAAAAAAAAGATTTGTCCTAGCAGTTTGACTTTCAAACAAAATTGTGGATTAAGGTCAGGGATCTAAAAAACTACAATTTGTTCTAAGACTTTAAAAATCAGATTAAAAGTTTAGATCCAGAAGTGAAGAGGAGTGAGAAAGGGTACAGATTTTTTATTTTTTTATTTTAACTAAGTGCGCTGGGTCCCCTTTCCCAAGCAGACCGGCTCTTTCTCTTTCTAGATCTCCATTCACAACCTACCCCTAACCTGAGTGACTCCAAGTCCAAGTTAGGAGTAGGTCCGGTTTAGGCACCTCACGCTCGCTCCCCGCGTTCCATTCCCAGCGCGGACTTCGTCCACCAGCACCACCAAGCCAGCTCCCGCGCCCGCTGCCCGGCTGCCCGAGCACAAAATAGACCGCAGGGAAGTGGGAAGAGAAAGCAAACCCGGCCCGAACACCAGTCCTTACTCTTACCTTCGCTGGTTTTCCAGCGGGTGGAGGACAGCCCAGGCAGTGACAAGGAGAGGTCTCGGCAGCTACGACGGAGCAGCAGGACCCAGCTAGTAGCAGGCTGGCCAGACCCTCCTCGTGTGCTCGGAAACTGCAAGTTACTATCAGGGCCACTTAAGAAAAGGGGAGGAGCCTGGCGCGGGAAAGGGGGAGTGGGGAAACGAAAACTGCACCGCGGAGGCCGGGAGAGCCCTGGGGTTTCTGGAATATTGATTAACTTTTGGCTCACCAAAAGCAGGCTTGCTGGCGTAGACCACTTTCACGCTTTGTCAGCTCACTTTTCATTAGGAATTCAAGATCGGGACCAGGAACATTGGAAAATAAAGCGCGCACACACTCGGGAAAGCTGGAAGTCTTGATTAGGACGTTTTCAAAGGCTTTTCTAAGGCTAAATTTAATTACTTCCTATTATTGCAGCTTTGCTCCCTCCCCTCCGGGGAAAACGAGAGTGTGCTCTTTTGCCTGGTTGTACAACTGTTAGGAAAGAAAGAATTGAGAGGACAGATGACGTTTCTTGGAAAGATCCCCAACATAAATAGAGAAAATACAAACTATACTACTCTAAACTTGTCTAAAGTAACTCAACGTGCCTGTTTTAGTAGTTGGAACAGCATAATGACAAGCCTAATTGAGCTCTGGCTCCCTGCACTGCACAGACTGAAAAGGTAGGAAGCACAAAGGACCGCGCTCTTGGCCAGCATCGCTAAGAGCCCGAGTGCAGATGCACCCTTGAATCCTCCCGATTCTGGAAGAATGTTGCTCTCCAGATGCCTCGATTTTAGAGAGTATTGGACGGCCCCCACACACCACTTTTAGGAGTCAGAAGACTGTCACTGCTTTGAGAATACAACTTGCACTGTAGCCCATTTCTCTTAAAAGGAAACTAAATGGTGATAGAAGATATTAAAACATTATTTTTGATCCTGACTCACTCCCAAAACTTCAAACTTGTTATGCAGAAGAAAACAGCTTATAAGAAACCAAAATTTACGTCAAAAACATGGCCAGAGTTTTGTGCTCTTGTTCACTAAATTCCCCCTGCAAACTCTGCTCAGCTCGTGCGTCTGTTATCCAACATGAAAGCATGTGTCTTTGTTCCTCATTAGCAAATCTAGGGAGTTATAAAGAAATAGCTCCTGACATCTTCAACTGCTGTGTATGGTTGTGCTTCTGAACAGCTACTGGTTGGAGAAGAGCAGCGAAGCATGTGATTGCCTTAAAATTTCAAATTAGCAGCAACTGCAACAACTTTTAAATCTGGCATTATTTTAAGAGTTTTTGGAAATCTATTCTCTTAGAGACTCAGCTTTCAGCCATTTTTCCTTTTCTCTGATCTTGTAGCTGGTTTAGCATCTGCACCACATTATTTAGCATTTAACTGTACCTCTCTTGTATTGGGTCCTCATCAAATCATCATTAGTTTTGGCATTTCAACTAAATTGTAGGTTCTTGGAGGGCAAAAATTTGCCTGATGCCTAATACATAGTAAACATTAAGTAGGTTTTACAAATGGCTGACATAATAAAGGGGTCTGAAACAAAGTGATTTTTGTCAAAACAAAGCTCCATGTTTTATGTCTCTGGCTTGGAAGTATGGAGCAGATTTCATTTCTTTCTTTCTTTTTTTTTTTTTTGGTGGAACCGGGGATCAAACTCAGGCCCTTGAGCTTGCCAGGGAAGCGCTTATTCCACTGAGCCATCTCCCCAGCCCTTAGATTTCATTTCTTAACACCATGAGTACTCTGTGTGTGTGTGTGTGTGTGTGTGTGTGTGTGTGTGTGTGTGTGCTCTCGCGCGCATGCTCACGTGTTTGAGGCAGGATCTTGCTTTGTAATTCAGGATGCTCCCAACTTTGCAGCAATCTTCCTGGCTCAGCCTTAGTGCTGGGATTATAGGCATTTGCCACCACCTCTGGGCCAGTGACTACTTTTTTGAAGGCATTTATTGTCTATATCAGCTCCTACTTGATCTATGAATTTAGGTTCAATTTGTTCATATAAAAATCTTCTTATCTAAGCTTCTTGTTCACTTCTTGTAAATGTATTTTGTATTTCAAGAGAACTTAAAAGAGAAATCTGATGACTATAAGTGGGCTTTCAAGTGCAGTGGCATTTCTGTTTATGTATGTAGACATGTATTTATTTTTTGATAGGTAAGAAGAAGGGAGGATGGGAAAACCACACTTTGGTTAGAACAGAGGTGAGAAGATCTTGGTCCTTCCCCCAATTCCTAAACTTTGCTTACAAACCATTTCATCATTTAAGTTTGTACAGGCATGGAGAGAGTCTGGTGTTCAGTGAGGAGGGAAATAATCCACTACTGAAGGTTTTGTTGGCTGTCATAAAACCTAACGAGAAAATGAGATGCAAAGAGTCTCAGTTTAGAGTTTGGAATGACAAGTTTTCAGTCTGGGGGAAATCAGCACCACCTTCTCTTTTGGAAAGCTATAGTAACAATGCCTGAGGGACAGCCTCGGTTTACTTTGTATATTTCCACCTTTGCCTTTCATTTTATACTTATGACCCTTGAGCTTTGAAGATTTTTTCCATCAGAAGAACTGTACGAACTGAAAGATCAAGAAGCTGTGAACAAACTTTTGTGTGTATTGCATTTAAAGCTACTTAGGAGAGGGGATGCAGAGTCAGGGAATCATTAATGTTGGGATTCTAGAATTTAAAAAAGAAAAAAGAAAGAGAGAAAAACAAAGGAAGGAAGAAAGGAAGGAAGGAAGAAAAAAAGAAAAGGAAGGAAAGAAGGAAGGAAGGAGGGAAGGAAGGAAAGTCATCACAAATACACGTGGCCATTCTTTTGAAATGCTGCTCTTTTTGAAAAATCTACCAAGATTTTTCTTTGAGCATTCTTCATGTTGTAAATAAATTCTTTCTTTCAGGAAGAACGTGTCAGTATAGTAAGGAAAAAACCAAATTCCACCCTTCAATGGAACATCCTCACTTACTTTTGTTTGAGGTATGAAAGATTAAGATAATAAGTAACTGCTGAGGATAATTTAGAAATGGAAGGCTAGATTTCAGCACTCAAAATTAGGAAATTGTGGTGAATTGGATTCTTGGAGAAAGTTGCTTAAGAAAATCTTTTAACCTTTAGTGAATATTTTTCACTTGTATTTTTTAATTTTAGGAGACTGAAAAAATCATTGCTTTTCAAAATAGCTTGCATTGCAGGATTGCCATAAGGAATGTCAACTCTCCTTCTTCACTATTGAAATTATAGAATGTTAAGGTGATAAACAAGATCTGACTTGACCTCAGAGTATAACAGTAGACCAGCAGGAGGGTATAGGAGAAGTGGTTCTGGTGGAAGTTGACCTTTCATTTGTTTTAAATCTACCCTCTCCAATACTAGGTATTGGGCCCAGGGCCTTCACACTGAGCTACATCACTTGCCTTTATTTCTTTTCCTATCCTTTCCTTTCTTTTCCATTCCATCTCTGGCTCTGGCTCTGGGTCTTTGCTTCTCTGTCTTTCTCTTTTTTCATTTTAAGACAGGTCTTGCTGAATTGCCAGGCTGGATTCCAACTCTGTATTCTGCCTCAACCTTCTGGGGTTACAGGTATATGTAGCCACTCCTAGGTATTAACTGCTTTTATTTCAAGTGAGCTAAATTTAGACATAGGAATATCTTAAGAAATCTAACACACTAGTAGGGACGTGGAAGTGCAGGTCTATAATCCCAGGACTCTGGATGGCTGAAATGAGACCAGAGGTCTCAAGCTCAAGCCCTGGGCAATTTAGTGATCTACTGAGACACTGTCTCAAAATTAAAAATAACAAAGATTTGGGGTGAAAGCTCAATGTGAAGACCTTGGATTTAATATAGAATCAATATAGAAAAAGGAAGTAAAATCTCCAGTATCTTTTAAACACTAAAACTGAAGAGGATATGTTTTTTAATGAAGATTTCACAATTATTACTCTTTATATTGTAAAGTGGACTTTTCCCCAGTTGCCCAACATGTGCCAAACTCTAGCAGAACCACAGTCTTAGTTTAGTTGGGCAAGATCATGTCAATTATCTGGAGTTAAAGCCTTTTCCAGTATTAATAACAATAACTAACATTTTATAGGGCTTTATAGTTTTATTAGTACTTTTATTCACATTATCTAATCTTCAAGATAATGCTTGGAGGTATTATGTACTATTATTGGTCCTGTGTCTCTGGATGTTGACATAAAAGTTGATGTTGGTTAAGCAATTTTCCCAGGATTAGTCAGAAAAGTGTTCTGTTTAGCAGTTCTTGGAACTTTTCTTATCCTTTCTCAACTTTTTCTAAAAGAAGTGTCCAGAAGCTTTTATTAAAGACAGATAGCAAAGAAAGCCAGGAACATTATAAGGAAGACCTATCAACTGTTATGTCTGGGGAGTCAACTCTGAACTCCCACTCCCTAGATACGGCAGGATTATGGCAGGAACACCTCCCATGTGTTCCCAAGGCCCCTAGGTGTACATTTCTAAAGTCAGTACCAGTCTGTGCTGCAGATTCATCTCTGAGTTTCAGACTGAGGAAAATCACTGAACATCAAATTTAAGAAAGAGAAAAGCCAATGAGTTTTTCTTCTTCTTCTTCTTCTTCTTCTTCTTCTTCTTCTTCTTCTTCTTCTTCTTCTTCTTCTTCTTCTTCTTCTTCTCCTCCTCCTCCTCCTCCTCCTCC
>NW_004524578.1:35664096-35675559 GCF_000260255.1 Octodon degus
TCCTCCTCCTCCTCCTCCTCCTAATCCTCCTAACATTACTATATAAAATAGATTCAGGTGGTGTCACTCTAACTGAATGGGTGGAGGTTAGGTCAAGTTGATGTCCCCTTTTTATTTCCAACTCCTCAATCTGTGGATTCTACACAGCACAGTTTGGAAACAAGGATGAATACGAAGTCAGGACAGTTTAGGTCGTTTCCCTCAGTGTTGAGCTCAGGTTTACTGCTTGGGTCCCTTGACTATCCATGTTAGCAGTCACTAAACCACATGCTTCTCCTTCCAATTCTAAATGAATATCATCCATAAAATTAGGTTAGACTAGATTATTTTTCTCAAGTCCCTTTCCAGTTCTAAATCATGCCATGCCAATAATGGCTTGCCGTATCCTCTATGGGCTATTTAGTTAAGGGCACACATTTTTATATACACTCAATGATTAATAGCTTCTCATTAGGGTTCCCTGCCACAAATTAAACACAAACATTATACAGTCACCAAAAGAAACTTATTGAAAGACACAGTTTTTATGAGGCACAGTGATGACATGACTCTTTTATAACTGTTTGCTGGTATAGAATCATAATTACAGCAATCAAGACAGATACACATCTTTTGAAAGGAAAAAGTAATTATAATTTAAAAGCACACAGCTCAAAGTTACCATCACAAAAACCACTATTATAGCAACTATTTCACATTTGGACATTTTTTTGGCAGGCAGTCTGGGCATTGTTTATTGTGAGTCAGAAACAGGCACTGAGAAAATATGCAAATTTTTTAAGCAACAGAAAATGCAACTTGGAGCTGAGAAAAGGGGGGCAATGGTGGAAGCCGTCTGGAATTTGATCACAAATTAACCTTGGTGGCTGAAATAATTTTGGGTGATTGGATGCTGTTGTAGCATTGGGGGTGGGGTAAGAGCAGAATAAAGTTAGTTTATGTCAAAGCACACATTTAGGGTTTATGTGTTCTCCTGAGTCAAAGTCCCTTCTGTCATATCTGTGGCCTGATTCTAAGCTGAGAGACCAGGGAAGAACACCTCCAGGATGCTTCACCATCCTGTTTGCCTTGGATGGACCAGGGAGTTGTCATTGCCTCTGAGGCAGCTCAATTCCAGGTCATAGAAGAGCCACAGGCAAGCCTCCCTCTTCTCCAGACACCTCCTCACCAAGGAAGCCTCACACTCACTGCACTAGAGTTAATGCAGGCAATCACTCACATATACTCACAGGCTCCAGTGTTAAGAATATTTATTTCTATAGCAATTGCTCAAGTCCAGTAAGAGGTTCACAATCTTGTAACATGACCAGGTTAAACTAACAAAGGTAATGCAGCATTTGAGAAAAACGCACTGAGTCTTAGAGTCAGGAGACCCAGGTTGGGCAGATATTGTAAAAGAGCCTCTCTTCCTAAGGAAGGGGGAAATGTGTTCAGGGTTTCAAACATCTTTAACCCTTCATTCAAATAAAATCTCATGATGAGATGATAAATAGTATCACTCATCAGGCCATGAGATTTGCCTTTCCTCCACCTTTCTGGCCCCAACTCTCTCTCTGTTCTACCAGGGCAGTGTCTGCAGCCTCTGTGTGCTCCAAGTACCAGGCACAATATGTGAATGCTCAAATCAGAAACTTAAAGTATTCAAATTCTAAGAATAAAATCTCCCCAAACTGAGATAACGTCAGTGGAAAAGATGAAAAGCATAAAGTAAATTCCAGACACTCCACAGACCCCTCAATTGTCTCTTGTAGGAACATGACTTGTTTAAGAAATTTTATCACAAGTAGAATGTGTAGGGGTTTGTGTCTCAGGACTCAGACTTAGGCCTGGAGGGGTGGGTGGCAATAAAATAGGCTGGTTTGAGAGGCTGGTCATATGTTTTATGATCCTGTGACCTAACCAAGCCCCAGGGCAAAGGTGAGAAACAAACAAACAAAAAAGGAATGGTTTGCCTAAAGACAATCAAGTGCAAGAGTAGATTAGACGCTAAAAAGATGTTTTGAAAAAGACCAGAATATAATATTAGTGCTTCTAGCTCTATGCATTTTAAAGAAACACATTATTGTATAATATCAACTACATTCAGTGGTGTAGGACACTAGTCGTAATTGTCAGGCCCTGTTGACCTTCCCTGTGGACATGAAGCAGGGAACAGAAGGCTGGTGCCCCTTCAGCAATGCACCTGCATGGTAGCCCTTTGCAAGTTCCAGGGAAGCTTAACAACAGCTGAGATCTCATTAGAGAAATACTTACCTGGGTGGGTATGCTTTGCAAATAATGAGAAACCAATGAAATTCCCATTAACCTAATTGCTCAGTCCATTGCTTAAGCTGAATAAAAGTGAGGTGAGCCTGATGCTCAGGGTTCTTTGTCCTCTAGAGGCAAGAGCCCTGGCCTTTCTTTGAAATTATCTCTGAATTTTATCTGGAGTCTCCATTCACGCCCTCGGGTCAGGCATTCCTAGCAGGCTTAATTCTTCAGCCTGATATGACATGCTTTATTTGTGAGCTCTGTATTTTAAACCCAGCATTCTAATGTTAGGTTGCCCAATATAGTAGCCACCAGGCGCATGCAACTATTAAACACCTGAGAACAATAAGTAGGAACTGAGATGTACTATTTTATCTGTAAAGTATATATTAGATTTTGGAAACTTAGCATCTCAAAAATGTAAAATATCTCATTAATAACTATGTACATAAATAATGTGTTGTAATGGTAACATGCCAAATATACAGAGTTAAGTAAAATTTGTTGAAATTAATCTTACCTGCTTCTTTTTGTTTCTTTTGCTATGACCATTAGAAAATTTTAGGCTGTTGCAGTGTGTGTCTAGTTTTCCTCCCAAAACCTCATGTAGTCATGGGGTGGCAGACTTCTTGAGTTTGTAATTAATTCATGATATAATGTCAGGATTATGGGTGTGAGTGCTACACCCAGCCTGGAGTGAATTGCCTGAATGCACTATAAGGAAGGAGAGAGGCTTGCTAGCTGCTGCTGCTGCTGCTGCTGCTGCTGCTGCTGCTGCTGCTGCTGCTGCTGCTGCTGTCCTCCTCCCTTTTTGCTCTTGCTGTTTTCCCTCTGCCAAGTGCCACTCTGCCTTGGTGCCAGCTGAGTACGGGCTGAAACCTCCAGTAACTGTGAGCTAAATGAACCCTTCCTTCCTTAATTTTGGATGTCAGGTATTTTGTCCCAGCAATAAGAGAAAAGTAACCGAGACAGTGACATTGGCAGGGCTAATGAAATTCCCTGTGCCTCTCAATCTCTTCCAATTTATTTAAGTAGGTTAACATGTGGTAAGAATAGTTTGGTTTCTGCACAGAGGTTTAAAGGTAATGGTAAAAATAATAGTACGATTAGCTACCACTTATGAAGTCTTTTCTGTGTGTCAGGCATTGTTCCAGTGCACTGTATTTGTCTCACTTACTTGTCACAACAATCCTGTGAACTTGCTTATTATTCCCACTTTACCAATGAAGGAATTGGGATTCTGTGAGAATTAGCCACTGCCACAGTCAGAAACTGGCTAAGAGGTTGGACTGGGACTCCGCAGCAGGCCTGTTGTGTTTGAGGCTCAGATACTTTAGTGCCACACAACTTCTCTTCATCCAGACTAACTTGCGCCATGAAAATACCACCTAAGAATCCCACAGTACATTTGCCAAGCACCAGAAGGAAAGTGAGTTACACAAACTAGCAAAATGGTGGCAGTCCTCAAGGATCTCACAACATATGAGGGAAACCATGACAGAGTCAGATCTGATGAGAGGAAGTGACAAATAATATTATTCCCTGACGTCTATGGCATAGTCAGGTGACTGCAGACAACAATAATGTACTGTGCATGTCAAGAAGCTAGAAGAAAGGACTTGGAAAGTTCTCACCATAATTTGAGGAAGCAAACATGTTTGCCCTCATTTATATATGCAAAGTGTACATGTATTGAAACGTTACATGGTACCCGCCTAACATGTACAATTTTTAGGTGTCAGTTTAAAAAAATGTTCAAAAATGCAGGAGAGAAGTTGATTCATATTGCAGGGAAGAGAAAGGTTTTCATGAATGAGGCGGAGCAATTAAACAGAGCCCTGTGAGAAGGGCAGTGAGGACCCACCCTGGCTGTTTACACAAGGCAAGAGGGTGAGGGAGAAGACAGACAGACAGACAGACAGACAGACAGACAGACAGACAGACAGACAGAGAAGCAGGCACATGCACAGGTACACATGGAGGGAGGGAGAGAGAGAGCGAGCAAGGGAGAGAACAGACCACCTTATTATTTTGGACAATTATATAGGTGAGAAGTACAAAAACAAAAACAAACATACCTATCTTTCTTGACAGGACAATCACAACATGTCTTGGGTTGAACACAAATATTTAGGTATGACTTAAAAAATCAAAGGATGGTCTAAATTCATAGTTTTTGTAGAATGCTATCATCTTTTGTCCTGGTATTTGCCATAACATGTAATAATATCAAAGACAATAAAATCAACCGATAGGTCTTCCAAGAGCTATTCAAACTTCACAAATCAAAAGGTATATGTCCAAATGTAAGATACCATGGGAACGATTTTTTCAGTGGCAAACGATCTTCCATATTGCAGGGTATCTAATAGAAGAAATAGCAGGGCATGGTGGTGCAAGGATATAACCCCATCCCGAGTGAGGCTGAGGCAGGAAGATCCCTGTGAATTTGACACCACTTGGCCTGCATAGTAAATTCAACACCAGCCTACATAGTGAGACCTTGTCTCACAAAACAAACAGCTGGGAAGAACCAGGAAATCCCTTACCCACCCCTCCCAACTCCTCATCCATATTTTGCTCAAAACCCTACTTTACTTTGTTTTCATTTCATTTAAAGGAAGACCCAATTTTGGAGGAGGGCAATAGATTTACCAGGTAAGAAAAATCATTGATGTTTATGAGATAGGCAGAAAAGATTAGGAAAAATGCTCCTTTCACCATATGTAGAAAGAGTGAATAAGTTTATTATATAGTACTTGATCAGAATTCCTTTCTAGATGTCTGCTATGCTTTTCAAATGTAATATTTAATTCAAAACAGAACTCTCCTGTCAAACCCTGGACACAGTATCTGGCTTTACCTTTCTAGAGGGCTGCCTGTATTCATCTTTCCTCCACCATAAGAAGTAAGGCTCAGGGCTTTATCTTCTAGTTGTGGCTTTTCAGGATTCTTTTGGATTTTTTCTTGGAACTATTAAAGCCATACATTTATATGCACAAGATGGTTAAGACAGTGATCCTGAGAATCTTTAGCAGGTTTTTGAAACCAGCAGTTAATTGGTAGGATTCTCACCCTGTTTAACTACATATGCTGATACCTGTGAACTAAGCAACTACATTGAACAGCAATGTGTAATCCTAGGGTCATGCTTGGAATGCCTGTCATTCTGGTCTTCTAAATATGTACTGCTTGTCATGTCATCCCAATTACTGCCCTACTGTCTCTCAAGTAAATGTTTGTTTTTTTTAAAAAGGTAATAAATGAAAGCAAGAGACAAGAAAAAAAAAAGTCACAGGATTGTCCTGCTACAATGCTGTACATAGTTAGATTTCTAAAGTTCTGTGTAAAGATGGATCTATTAGGGAGTCTGTGTCCTGTGGTTGCAGGCAGTCAGTCAGGGCCGGCCCTCCAGGAGACAACAGGGAAGCATGATGACTTTGTGACTTGGGGAGAGACAGACCCCTGCTATGGGCCAGACCTCAGGACAAGAGAGGAAATAAATGCAGCCACAACCTCCCTAAAGACAGGAATCCAAGATTGATATTCTAAATGAGTCTCTTACCTCAGGGACACCAGGAAGTCACTAACCCAGCCCTCTACAGAAAAAGCCTGGGTTCTGTATTCATGCCCGCTTGTGGGGCCTTTTTGCTGTGTGACTTGCTTCTCCATTTGGTTCTAGATTTAACCAATGTTACCTGAGCAATTGTGCTTGTAATCTCATTGGTTGACCATAATTTTGACCCACCTCATGCCCCCCTAAGCGAGTTCTTATGTTCTCCACCTTAGACCTGCCTCACCACAGCTTCCAGAGCAACCCACTTGGGTCCCCCTTCTGTCCCTCTCTTGGACAGGAGTTTTCTTTCCCCCAATAAACATATTCTGCTCTTAACTTCCATTGTTCCTAAAATTCATTCTTCAGTTTTAGAGAACACAAACTTGGCCAGGTATCTTTCAGGTTGGTAATTTCATTCCCTTATATCACTACTGTTGTGGAGAAATTTAGGGATTAACAAGCAGTCTCAATTTAAAATCCCAGCCTCGGAGTTCTCTCCCAGTTAAAATGTGTGGGCATGGATTTGGGAGTGATGACCTGTGGAGCGATGGGTGTACCCCACTTTCCACCAACCTCACTACCAATTTGTACCTTCGCCAGGCCCCAGCAAATCTTACTCCTTCCAGATGTAGCCTCATGAAGAGGCATTTACTATTAATCCTGGAGCCGTCGCTAACATTTCATTTAACCACCAGGAATGTCTGGCCTTCCCAGCTACTCACAGGCAGAAAAAATCACTCCAGATCTGCAAATCCTCAGGGCCTGGAACTCTGCTCAGGCAGAATCTATTTCTTTGTTGGCCATTTTTAACACTCTCTAGGGTCTTCTTGATAGATTCCAATGTGTATTTTGAGATATTGCAGCTTTAAGGGGAAAGGCCCTTCAGCCATGCTCTGACTCACTAGATGTTGCCTAGAGATTTTACAAAAGCACAGTGACTGTATGAGTTAGAAATGGTGTTACTATATTACCAGTGTGTTGTGTTATTGTTATAAACAAGAGAGTAGGCAAAAGCACAAATATTCTTCAAAAGCATGATAACAGGCTCCAGTCAAGGATAAGAGTTAAATTCTCAGAGTCAATTCAGACTAAATGTTGACTATCTGATTTTTTCTTAGAATTAATTTAATATTTTCAAATTCCTTCAGATCTACCCATGTTGCACCCACAGAAGTTGGTGTCATTCTCTAGGGCAGTTTCAGTTATCACATAAGAGTTTACATTGTTAATAAGCTTAACTCTTTTGTCCCTTTGAAATTTTTGGAGATTAAGGTCTTCAAAACACCTTCTCTATGTAAAAAAAGTACAAATATAGAATAAAATGTTAATGTCGGCCTTCTTTCTAAGCTACTCCACACCATCCTTCACTGCACATTTCGCAGGTTACTGTCTCCTTTTTGCAAGACATATTTATGAGGCCCTACTGGTATTAGGAGATTAGGGTGTGGCAGAGATGGGTGGGGAAGTATGACCTGTCAACTACAATGATCTCAGAACCACGTGCAGGAAAGTTCCCAAGGCCCTGCACATGGACTTCTCAGGAGCATTCAGCAGGTTTTCAATAGTGTGGCTGAGACCTGGTGTCAGCCTGGGGTGTGGATCCCAGCAGCATGGCTCAGGACCCATATGAAAAGTCCTCTCTGATTTCCTCGAGATTTGGACAGTATAGAAGGACACAGGTGCCAAGAAGAGCTTGCTACCTTCGCTTTCCTCACAATGGGTGGCCCCTGCTTTGTCCAGGGTGCTCTTTATCTTGCCTTTTTCTCACTCTGCAGAGCCAGTTTCTCCCTCACTCTTCACTTTTACTTTTCAAATAAACTTGACCACTACTTTTTGCTCATTTCATTCAATTTTCTGAGACAAGAAGACCCTGGAGTCCAACTCCAGGAGGAGAAGTGAGCAACTCCAAATCTAGTGATATTTAATTAGTGAGTCACTTGCAGAAGGAGCTACCCAATAACATTTTTGATGCAGCCTTCCGGGAGAAGGAAAGCCAGCAGTTCTGGTAACACCACTGTGTGCGGAGGATTGTTTGAAGTGCTGCAGATAAAGCACACAAAAAGAAGGGATCACTCTGGTGCAATCTGAAGCTTTAGGAAAGAACTTTTGATCTCACCCTGAGTGAGACAGGAGGCCTTGCTGTTTGAGACACAGAAGTGAACTGACTTAGAGTACAGCTGGTTACGTGGTGAAGAATCATTAATGGGATGAGAAGCCAGTTCAACAGCTCCTGGAAAAAGCCCCAGTGAGCTGACGGTGGTTTGGTGACTGACCAAAGAGGTGGTGAATGTGGTAGCATTTGGGGTGTAATTTGAAATAAGAGTGTGAAAGAGAATCATGAAAGATGGAGTTGAAGTTTTGGGCTTGAGCCAGACAGCCCAGCTCAGGCCTGTAATCTTAACACTCAGGAGCCTGAGGCAAGAGGGTCGAGAGGAGCTCCAGGCCACAGCATAAGTCAAAGGACAGCCAGTGCTGCAAAACAAGACTCTGTTAAAAAAAAAAAAAAAAAAAAAAAGGATGGAAGGAAGTAGGAAGGAAATCCTTTTAGGTTTGAGCAACTGATTAAACACAGTGAGATGGGTGGAGAGCCAAAGTTCAGGTTAGGTGTCGGAGGATAAAGAAGTCCACTCTGGGGTCTCTCAGACCTTCAAGCAGGTGGCAAAGTCATTCTAGACAGAGTTACACAGTGGGGACTTGTCACACATACATGGAATTTAAAGCTCTGCACAAGCATGCCAAAGGGTGTGAGGGTGCATGAAGTGAGAGAGGATGCATAACCAAAATGGAATGGACTAACTCAAAGGTAAATAGTCAAAGATATTTTGTTTAGCATTGTGCATGCTAGAACACCAAGCACTATTACAAAAGCTGGAATGGTACTTGACTGAATCTCTGCTATTCTGCCCCACATGATTAGCCCATTGTTCATATGCTTTTATTGGCTCTTGAAGGGTGACATCAAGGTTTTTGGCTTGAAGAATCAGAGGAATGTAGCTGGAATTTGCTGATTGTATGGGGTAGAGAACAGATCATGTGGGGTATGGTCAGGGCAGAAACTCAAAATGTTGAGTCTGTCAGACATAAGAAAAAGAAGTCGGAGACAAAGTCTGGCTTGAGATTAGGTTTGCTTTATCTGCATATAGATAGTTTTTCCATAGGGTGTGAGCTAGAGAATAGACAATAGTCAAGGTAAAGAAGATGTGGAAGTTTTGGGAGGAAGATAATGAGGTAAGTGAAGAAAATGCAAATATGGTAAATCAAAGGTCAAATTATTATATGCTGCAAGAACTTAAAATATCAAGTAGTAGCAGATTTTTTCACAATTTATCAGAAGCACAGATAAGGTGTTGACTTAATATAGCCCCTGTATTTCATTTTATTTATTTTTTAATAAAAAATATTTTCTTTTTAATAACATTTAGTCATAAAAAGTAACAATTAGGTTTTAATCATCATGGGAAGATGGCTTTCTTGAGGTAGGAGATGGGCTTCTCTCTGCATTGTTTCAGGATTGTGCTTTGTATCACATGGACTGGTTTTTCTTCCACTTCTTAATCAGAAGCCATTTCAAGGGGGCCAGGGAGATGGCTCAGTAGAATAAGCGCTTAGCCGGCAAGCGCAAGGGCCTGAGTTCAATCCCCGGTTCTGTCAAACAAACAAACAAACAAACAAAAAAAGATGCCATTTCACTCCAGTTCTCATAAGTCTGGAAGAATTTTCCTGGTTCTAAGTGAGAGGCTAATTTAGAAACCTAATTGCCTTTCCTCCTAGAGTTCAGTGTCCTCATATAGGCGCAGGAGATCTGAGGCAGCCAGAGCTTTCCTTTCAATGCTAATCCTAAAGATGCCATGACAAGGCTGTACTGATCAGCTTGACTTACCCTATTCATTTGTGAGTAACTTTTGTTTTATTGATTTACTTATTTATTTATTTTATTGATAAGTTGAACTTTATTTTTTTATTTTTTTTTCATAATTTTATTGAGAAACAAATAGCAATGAGACAGTTTCAAATAAAATTGGTAGGACAGTTTCAATAATTAACACATTGCATACATTCTTCCTAGTGGTTAATTGCTGTACAAGATGCAGACATGATATCTTATTTACAAACACCATTAGAAAAAAATCCCTCTATTCATTAAGAGAATGTAACTATATATCTATCCTAACCACTTTGAATACACAGATACAAAATGGACATTCAGCTGTATCGCCCTTTTTTGTTAAGTTCTGTTATTTTAATATTATAGGTGTGTAAACTCAGCAAAATATTCTAAAAGAGTCCAGTAGCCCATAATAGTATTGGGTCTTCCGCTTGACTGGCAATGTCAGAAATTGTTGACCTGAGTCTCCTACAGCTCAACATAACGTTATTATATTTTTCTGCTAGATGGTTAAGACCAAGGTAAAGCAGGACCTATACAACAAGAGTTGTAGCTTTTGGGTGTGATAAGGTCAGTGAAATCCCCTCAGGATTTATCCTGAGATCTTGTACCTCAGACTGTAGATCCTTTGTCAGTGTCAGCTATGTGGATGAGTCACGGCATTGCTTGGCCAATGTGCTCTCTGTGAAAGCCTGAGAGAATGTTTTCTCTCCCTGTGACTCTCCTTAGGCACACTCTACATCATCGATCACTTTCCTCTTTGGCCCCATAATCTTCTTGATCAGAAAATTTGGGACACTACCGAGTTACATGATGTAACATTACAAGTTCTCATATGTCCCGAGTCTTAATTGACCTTGGAAGGCTAGGGCCAAAAAGTTGGCTTTCCTTGCAGCCCTCCTTTTTCTCTAACTTGGTCGGCAAACTTAGGTTGTTAACCATCCAGGAGACAAGCTTATTGTTATTTCCATACAACTTAGGCTGTTAAGCTTAACCTCACTATCTGTCTGAATATCAAACATCTTAGGCATAACATGGAACAGGTATTTTTCATCAAATATTGATACGTTGAACTTTAAGTCCCTACAGAATACGATAAAAAACATTTAAAAATTAGAATATATTTTAAAAATAGGCATAAAGAATTACATACTTCTTATGTTTACACATAAGTCCAAAAACTAACCATATACAGCCTTGAAGCATGACAGTCCCACAATATTCTTTTTCCTGTTTCTTGCTTTCATTTACCACCCCCTTCTTTTTGAACAACCATCTACCCAAGAGACATCATAGCAGCAACTGGCATGTCATGACAAGCATCCTGTATTCAGAAGACCAGAATGACAGGCACTCCAAGCATGAAACTAGTATTACAGATTACCATCTTCAGTGCAGTTGCTTATTTCGCAGGTATCAGTATGTATAGTTAGTCAGGGTGAGAATCTTTCCAATTAACTGCTAGATTCAAAAATCTTCTGGAGATTCTCAGGATCATTCCTTTGCCCATCTTCTACATATAACTGTATGGCTTGACATCGTCATGTTTCCTAGCTCTTCTCCTTTCCCTCTCTTGATTAGTTAGTCCTCAAGATCCTGCTTTCCTTTTACTTGTATTATACCTTTCTATTTGTATTTCTTCCTTTGAGTTCTTATACTAGGGAAACTATATGATATTTACACATGTGTGTTTGGTTTATTTCACTTATGAGTATATGTTCAAGTGGCATCCACTTCAATATAAAGGCTTCGAGTTTATCATTCTTAATAG
>NW_004524578.1:35686088-35696232 GCF_000260255.1 Octodon degus
GGAACACTCTGTATATGTCCACCAAGCCCATTTGTTTCAAGCTCTGGTTCAGTTCTGTTATTTCTTTGCTAAGTTTTTGTCTGGTTGACCTATCCTTTGGAGATAAGGGGGTGTTAAGGTCTCCTGTTAAAATTGTGGTATTGGATATTTGTATTTCATTTTAAATCTCTCCAATATTTTATTTATTTATTTATTGTAAGTATTTGGTGCAGGGTCTCCCTATGCAGATCAGACTTGTAGTGGTCATCCAGTTTTTAGCCTCCCTAGTGCTGGGATTACAGGCTTGTGTTGCCATGCTCAGACTGGATTGCAGGCTTTGCGCACCTTGGGGGTGGGGCTGGCCCAGCATGTGGTGCGGTTGATGGAACCCTAGTCCTTGCACTTGTCTAAGTAGGTGCTTAGTCCAGTGAGCTATCTCACTGGCCCTCTCTTATATTTTAAATACATGCCTGATAATAAAATATTATGTCATGCAAACAACTTGAGAACTACTTTCTCAAGGGCATGTTTGGGAATTATGTTTTCAGCTAGCCCGTGTTGTCTGTTGCCTGGAGACTTTCGAAATGCCATGTGGAGATTCTGGTCATGAATCTGAAGGGTAAGGGCTTTTCGGCTCCCATAACTTGACTCTTAGCTTTTTGTTTCTTTATTTAACTTTAAGCAACCTCAGTGGGGCTGTCTCACTTGAGTGAACTTTGCATTTTGCTATTCTTTATCCTTCTCTTTATGCCAAAATCTTTCTCCAGAATGCTGAACCTGAGATTGGACAAGCTTTCCAAAGGGAGTATGAATAGAACTCATCAGATTATGCAGTTAAGTGGGAAAAGTATCACTTCTTTATTTTCATGGCAATTCAGCAATTTGTGGGCATCAAATCACATTGGCTGTAACTGGACTTTGTCACCAATTGAAATCGCAGGTATTGCCACATTATTTTTACAATTGTTTCAGATATCTCTAAAGTCATCTACAGACAACATCACTTCAAAGTAGTGTAGTAGTTCTTGGACTTGTTGCTCTCCCTTATTTGTAGTGTTAGTGGAAAGGCACATGTATGTATGGCTGTTTTAAGATAACTGACTTCCCTGTGATCTTTTGCATTTTGTTTTATGCACTGAGTTTTGTCATATTTTGAGAAGGGGCCTCATCACCTCTGGATATCAGCAGTGGTGCAGAAAGGTGGAGCACTGTGCTATCTCTGAACCTGTTCTCCATTCCTTTTATGTACTTCCCAATTGTGAGGCCCACTCACACCTGAAGATAGCATTCTGATGCTACTGAACACCTTGATGCTTTGGTTAGGGACTGCCAGGTGGGGTGGTGCTTGCCTGTAATCTCAATGCTTTGGGAGGCTGAGGGAGTAGGTTCACTTGAGTTCAAGGCCAACCTGGGCTACGTAGTGAGTTCAAGGCCAGGCTGAAATATGTAGAGAGGCCCAGTCTCAAAAAAACAAAGACCATGCTCACTCTCAAAAAACCAAAAATAAAAGCAAGCAAACAAAAACCCTCAGCAAACAAACAAACCCACAAAACAAATTCCTATGCTTTGATTGAAGACATTGGCTTCATTCATGGTGCCTTATCTTGTCAGGTTCTCTGTATTAAACGGTGAACAAGCTGTCCTTCCTTCTTTTTCTAGGGCTTCAAGGTTTGGGTTATTTCTTAGGCAGGACTTCCCACTCAGAAATTATAGAACAGCTGGGCATTGTGGTACATGCCTGTAATCTCAACACTTTGGGAGGCTGAGGGAGTAGGATGGTAGTTTATCAATTTCACATGACTCTGTCTCAAAATAAAAAAGTAAAGAGGATTTGGGATATAGCACAGTGAGAGGGTCTTAGGTTTAATCCAGCCCCCCCAATAATAAAAGTATGCTTTAATCTTCAAAATTTTCCTTCTTTTTTCTTTTTTTTAAATGTATTTGGTATGCAGCTTGGACCCTTAGTAATCCTCCTGTCTCAGCCTCCCCAGCACTGGGATTACAGGCATGTTCTATCATGCCTGGTCTCAGTGGCCTAAGTGGGCCTGGGGCAGGGCCAGTATCTGGGGATTAAATCCCAGTCCCTGAGCTTGCCAGGCAGGCACTTAAACCACTGAGCTCTCTTCTTGGCCATTTCCTAGCATTTATATAGGCCTTTTATTTTATTTTATTTTCTATGTATTTGGTACAGGGTCTGAAGAGTTTACAGGGTCTCACTATGTAGATCAGACTCCTAGTGATTCTCCTGTTTTCAGCCTCCCAAGGGCTGGGATTACAGGTAAGAGCCACCACACCCAGTCTCAATTGCTTTCTCAGTGTACCCCTGGGGCTGGACTGGCTCAGCTGGGGATCAAACCCAGGCTGCTGAGCCTCTGCCTAAGCAGGCATTTTAGTCCGCTAAGCTATCTGGCTGGCCCTAGGCCTTTTATTTTCACTTTGAATTTTATTTTATTTATTTTTTGAGACAGAGTCTTGCTCTGTAGCTTAGGCAGCCTTGAACTTACTATGTAGCTCAGGCTGACCTTGAAATCACTATGATCCTCCTGCCCCACCCTCCCCAGTGTTAGGGTTATTATCTAGCATTTTAATACATTTGCATTTGTTATGATGTAAGGCTCTAACCTTTCTATTTGTTTTTAAAACTGGAAGCCAAATGTTCATTGAATAGTCAATGTTTTCCTGACTTACAGTGTTTTAAAGCAACTGTTCAGAGATATAATGGAAGTACAATAATTTGTATTTATTTAAAGTGCAAAATTTGATAAGCTTTGATGTATACATAGCCATGAAATCAACACAAATAAGTGATTTTTTTCTAAAAAAAACTTGCATTTTATTTGTTTTTGAATAGCTAAGTTTCAATAAGTTTCAATATTCAAAGTTGTAAAATGTCATGCAGTAAAAAATTCATCATTTCTACTCAATCTCCAGTCCTAATTGTTCACTTTCTTCTCTTAATGTAGTGATCATTACTAGTTTCTTTCATATGTTTATGTAGATATTTTGTGCATATGGAATTAAACATGTGTACTGTGCATATAGAGTCACTCACAATAGCATGTTATAAACATTATTTTTTACCCTTCTGTTTTCTCTTGATATATTTGGACCTGTCTGTGCTTGAAAAGATTCTTCATTCTCTTTTCCTTCAACTTAGAATTATCTTACTTAGATATGGTTAACAATCACTTACTAAATTCATCCTATATACGAAGCACTTGGTTGAGTTGTGATCAGTGAACAAACCAAGCAAGAAGCCCCTCCCACACAAAGCCTACGTTCTAAATGAATCAGGGCCTTCCGAATGGGTATTTGGATTATTTTTAATGCTTTGATATTATAAACAGTTTTGTAGTGAAAACGTCATAAATGAATTGTCTTACATATATGCAAACATGTTAGTAGAATGTAATTCTAGAACAGAAGTTTCTTGGTTACAGGGCACGTGCGTTTATTATGTGGACTGATACGGTTGGGTTATTCTCACAGGGGAGGTGTTAATTTGTACTCTCACCATTAATGTATTAATGTTGCTGGTTCCTGTATGTATTATTTTATGTAAGTTCTTTATTTTCGCCAATTTAATAAGCAAAAAAGGAAAGTTATTATAGTTTTACTTACTTCTGGCAAATGATACTGGGTGTCTTTTAATTATCTTTGTTAGCTGTATCTATGTCATACTTTGCCTGCTTACCTATTGAGCTGTTAAGATTTTTCTTTTTTTTTTTTTTTTTTAGAAATTCCATGTATAGGGCTGGGCATGGTGGTGCCTACCTGAAATCCCAGCACTACAGAGGCTGAGGCAGGAGGATCACCACAAGCTCAAGGCTACCCTGGGGTACATAATTAGTTAAAGTTCAGCCTAAACTACACAACAAGACCCTGTTTCCAAAATCAACAGAAAAAGAAATCTATGTATTATGAAAGTTTATTTTTCCTTCTGTGATTTAAATTTCTTTTCATTTTTATTTTATTTTATTTTTTGTATTTTTAGTTCTACTGGGTGTTCAAGGTCTCACTACTAGATCAGACTTGTAATGTTCCTCTTTGTTTCAGCCTCCTAAGCACTGAGATTACAGGCACATGCCACTATGCCCAGTCTCAATTGCCCCATGTGCCCTGGGGGCAAGGCAGGCACGGCAGGCACCGGGATCAAGCCAGGCTCCTACTTGCAGGCGCTTTAATCCACTGAGCTATTTGGTCCGCCCTTCAACACCATAGTTTAGTTATTATAGCCTTATCATACAATGACTGTCCTTTCTTATACTTGTTCTTCACAATTATCTGTGTAACTTTTGATTGTTTTTTTCAAAACCTGCACTTTAAAATGAGCAGATATGTTCCATTGTTTTGTGAAATCCCAATGTTTGGTGAGAATTTCCCAAGGAGTCTAATGTACAGATATTCCTCAAATTACAATAAATAGACTTAAGTTTTTTGTTTGTTTGTTTGTTTGTTTGTTTTTGCATGATGTAAAAGTGGTTTTATTCAGCAGAAATCATAGTGTTTTTGTTTTTTTTTTTTTAATTTTTTTGCTACATAGTTTCACTATGCAGTGCAGACTGGCCTTAAACTTACTATGTAGGGCAGGTGCAGTCTGGCCTTGAACTCTTGGAGATCTTGCCTTGGGCTCCAGAGTGAGCCAGCATGCCTTGCCTATAGTCTGATATTTTGTAGGCAAGTGATGTGTGGTATACTATTCTCTTAGATGCTAGCAATGGTGTGAACTGCAGCTCCCAGTTAGCCACAGGATGAGAAAGGGAAACAATCAGTATTTTCTCATGTACTGTGTGTCTAAGCTATAATGTTCAATGGTTAAGTGTCTTAAATGCATTTTCTTGTCTGTCTCCTCTATCTCTCTCCCTCTCTCTGTCTGTCTCTGTCAGTCTGTCAGTCAGTCTGTCTGTCTGTCTGTCTGTCTGTCTGTCTGTCTGTCTGTGTCTGTCTCTGTCTCTGTCTCTGTCTGTCTCTCTGTCTCTCTCTGTCTCTCTGTCTCTGTCTCTGTCTATCTGTCTCTCTCTCTCTAATAAAAATTAAACCCAGGGATGTGGGCATGCTGAGAAATTATTAAGCTGCACCCTCTACTCCTCTATTCTCTTTCTTTAAATGTATTTTCAATATAGCATGTCTTCAACTTATGACGGATTTGTCCAGATGTAGCCTGTCCTAAGGTAAGGAGCATCTGTATAGCATTTATTTTCTCTGTCCAAGTTGTGAACAAATTGGAAAAAGAGACAGAGAACTAGACATCTAGGTTTTATATTGATGGGTAATCAATACGTAACTTGTACTAGCGGCCAAGGCTGAGTTGAGTAGCTAAGCACAACCTCCGAAGAGCCTTGAGAACTGAGCCTCAGAATTAGCAAGCATACCGAGTCCCTGCAAGGAATGCCCTGGACTGGGAGGGCCCAGGTGGGACTGCGCTGCCCCGTGGTCTGCTCACTATCAGGGACAAGGCAGGTGCTGAGCCATGGACATTTCATTTACTCACTCTAAATAAATCCAGGACTCCGCTCAGAGGTAAGAGTGGGAGCAGGAGAGGGGCTGCAAGAGTCACCTGTCCACAGAAGGGAACCACAGTGTCTTCTTCAAACACTGGTGCTGATATGAGTAAGTCATCCCTGCACCTTTCTGAGTGAGAGACATAATATACATGGTCACTAGAGTGCTAGAAATGAGTGTTCATCTCCCTCAGTTCATTCTGTAGGCAGAGCTTTTCTTGGCTTCAACAAATCCCCTATGTCATTTTAGTTTATTCTCTTACTCTAATGTAAACATTAAAGAAAGCATAAGGATACATTTCTCTAGTATCTTTTTTTTTTCTTTCTTGAAATGGTTTATAAGAAATCTTTCATACAACCTCAGAGAGATAATCCTCAGCATAACCCTCAGCTGCCTCAAGTTGGAATTTGGACATTGAATTCAATTCTTTTCCAAATAGCATCATCCACTTTTTTTTTTTTTTTTTTTTTGGCATTTACCCCACGGCCTGGCCCTGTCTGATTCTGTTATTTCAATTTAACTAACCCCAAAGGGATGCGAAAGCCTTCACCTAGTGTTCCCTTCATGTCCTTGAGTATAATCATGGGGTTACTGCTATGGAACTTGAATATGTTTTTTTATTTTTATTTTTATTTTTTTGCAGAACCAGGGATTGAACTCAGATCCTTGCATTTGCCAGTCAAGCGCTTATCCTACTGAGCCATCTCCCCGGCCCCTGGAACTTGAATATGGAAGGGAAAGACCTAACATTCTGTCTGACTTGGTGAACTTAAAGCTAGAATTACCAAGGCTGAACCATCCACCCATCACCCAATCTATCCTTCTCCTGTGGGATCTGGCTGCTTCTAAAGAGTAGCAGTGGGTTCAGCAAACGACTCCAGTGAGTGCAGAGTCCTCCTAATCCACACGGTCCTCTGGGAGGTTGATCCACCTTACCCCTGCACCCCAACCCTGAGATGCTGGCCCGCGGTACCTCAGGACATGAGCATTATTCCCCAACATGTGTGCAAAAGCAAAATCATGCTCATTTTAAAATGGCTGCACTAATATTGATATGATAGGGGCACATGGGAAGAAAAAGACTATCTTAATTGTAGGATAAGTGTGGAACAGAAAGACCAGAATGAACTTATTATGAATATACTGATGAAAAAGAGCCCCAAAGAAATACAAGCCATGATTGCAGAAAAGCTTTTATGCTCTTTCTCTCTGTGTGTGTTTTGATCTGGTTTAATATTTTCTTTTGTTTCAAAAACCATCCTCCAAGTGCCACTGCGTCCAAGCATACTCGGCTGAAGCACTTGCTAGGGCTCATCACACCATCTGGGTTGTATTTGGGGAGGTTCATGGAACTTAATTAGAAAGAATGTTGGCTCCCATTTCTTCTTTTTGTCCCCCCTACACTTGAAAAAATAAAGCCTGGCTGTTTGAAGACCCTTAAAAAAAATCGTCCTTTGGCTTCTTCTTGATTTGTGTTTATTGCTAAATGTTTTCCCAGGGGAAGGCTGATGGCAACCCTAGAACTGTTCAGGCATTCTCCTCTATTCCCTTTCTGTTGAAGGGCTCCAGATAAGAGGTCTGAAGAAGGGAACATACTCAGCCCTCCCAGCAGGACACTGATGCTGTATAATAACCTCTCCCAGAGCTGTGAGCTCTCAGCACTGTCCCCTTTGTACTGGTACCCTTATTCAGCACAAAGGAGCACTTTGAAAGTTCCTGGACCCCACATCCCTGCTGAGAGCCCAGGACACGGGATCCTGCGCAACAGTCTTCAAACAGCCCCTGAATTTTATTTCCAGCTCTGTTTTCTGAGCCACAGTCTTCTGCTTGAACAAAGGAGGGAGAACAGCTGTATAAATAAATACTGCAGCCGGCTGAACGCTTTCCCCAGTTGCCTCATATACACTCTGTTGATTGCCTCTAGGGTGGGTAGAGACAGGGACCCAAAGAGCTCTGGTATATGGTCTTCTCTAGTGGTAAGTATTAGGCACCCAGAAGAGTGTTCCACACAAAACAGATACAGGCCTACTGGGTAACCAAGAACAACTATATCACATCATTGTCTTTAGGAACTTTCAAAAGACCTGCCGTCCTAAAACCAACCAAGTATCCATCCCACACACGATTATCGAGCATATACTATTATGAAGTATTTTTCCCCTAATGGCTTTCAAAGATATTTGACAAGCCTAAAGGAGATCTGTCTGTGTTTCTATGGCTGTGGAATAGAACAAAGGGATAAGAAGTGATTGATGATTTAGTTTCTGAAAACAATTGCCCTGACTTTGACTTTCAGCTCTATTACCTTAGAGCCATGTGACTACGAGGAAGTTGCAAAGCTTTTGTTTTCAGTTCCTTCAGTTTTTGCTTTGCTTTTTTTCTTTTTGGACACAGAGGTCTTGTATGTAGTCCAGACCAGCCTTGAATTCACTATATAGCCAGACCAGTCCCCAATCTCAGCCTGCTGAGTACTGGGATTGTAGATGTGGGCCACTACACTTGGCTAATCTCTGTTTCTTTTTTTGTTTGTTTTCTTTTGAGACAGTCTCACTATGCAGTTCAGGCTGGCCTTGTGCTTTTTTTCTTTTGTAGTTCCCAGGCTGGTCTTGAATTTGCAGAGATCCTCTAGGCTCAAGCTCCCAAGTGCTGGGATTACAGCCCCAGGTTCTGGGGCTGCACGGTGGGCTCCTGTGTCCAGGACCTAGATGGTACACCCAGGCATCCAGGGCAGAGACTGTACCACATGTGGGACCAGGGATCAAACTCCAGTCCTCCTGCCTGCCGGGTAGGAGCTTACGCCTCTGAGCTATCCCTCCAGCCCCTAATCTCCATTTCTAATGTTATCTTCTTCCTAATTTCATTGAGAAGAAAAATGATGTGAAATAGACTGTCATTTAATAAACTCTCAAAATAAAGATTAGCTATTAAGTTAGGGCATATACACCAAGCTGCTGTAGCAAAGAGCTCTTTTTCTTTGTCTCTATCTCACTCTTTCTCTTTCTTTCTTTCTTTCTTTCTTTCTTTCTTTCTTTCTTTCTTTCTTTTTCTTTTTTCTTTTCTTTTTTTTTTTTTTTTGCATTCAGTACAGGCTCTACAGGGTCTCACATAGTGATCCTCTTGTTTTCAGCCTCCCAGATTCTGGGATTATAGATACACGCCACCACACCCAGTCTCAGTCGGCACCTCAGCGCACCCCGGATGCGGGGCTGGCCCCGGCACACAGGGGATCAAACCCTGCTCCCTGGTCTGCCTAAACTGCTTTAATCCGCTGAGCTATCTGGCCAACTTTCTTTTCTTTGCTTTTTTTTTTCTCCTTCTTTTGAGATATGGTCTTACTATAAAGATCAGGCTGGCCTTGAACTCACAATGTAGCCCAGGCTGGCTTTGAACTTGTGACTATCCTTGTGCCTCAGCCTTCCAAATGCTGGGATTGCAGATATGTACCACCACACCCAGCTTCTTTCTTTCTTTCTTTCTTTCTTTCTTTCTTTCTTTCTTTCTTTCTTTCTTTCTGTGGCACTGGGGATTGAACCCAGTCTTCCTAGTGAGCTACATCTCCTACCCCTTAAAAGTGTATTAAAAAGTCTTTTTCTCCACTTGTTTTATTAGTACACATTGATTATATTGATGAATGGGGTTCATTTTTGCAGATTATTACATTTGCTTCCTAATTTTTTCTTGAGATTAAAAAACAAATTATCACTAAGTTGCTAAATTGTCTAGGCTAGCCTCAAACTTGTGATCTTCCTAAGGCCTCCAGAGTGCTGGGACTACAGGTACACACCTCTACTGGGTACAAAGAGATCTTACAGTCCAAATAGCATAACCTAAGTAAAGCTTGATTCTCTTTGTGCAGTTGTGGGAGATCTGGAGCTCTAGAGGCTTCACCATTTGAGCATTTGGCTTTTATATCTGTGACCAAAATGGTTATTCCAGTTCTCATCACATTGTAGCTAGCAGGATATAACCCTTTAAATAACACCACCCACAAATAGCTTATACTATTTCTGCTTACAGTCCATTGACCAGAACTTAGTTAAATTATTGTGTTAAACTATATTAGACAGGACACTCTGAGACCAGAGATGCTTGTATTCCCTGACCTGTGATCCCTCCATCTTCAAGGATAATGTGGAGAATTTTCCTTTTTGATTGAAGCTTGCTCCTTAACTTCAAATGTCTCTGATTATTTTGTTTCTGATGTCTAGGCCCAGATTTAAAGGACTACCATGATTAGCCTAGGTCAACCTGGATAATTTTCCTCTGTTAAGGTCAGTTGATTTGGAAATTTAATTAACATCTGAGATTAGCATGTAAGTAGTGGATAGGAACTTCAGGAGGTGTTTTAGAAGTCTGCCTACCACAATGGGATATTCCTCAACTGACAAAAGAGAACAGGTTGTTTAAATGTCAGAATATCAAAGCCTTTTCAAGTATTTACCACTGGAAGAAAGAGGACAGGAGAAAATACCAGTAAATGAAAAGTCAAACATCTGAGATGAAGTGGATTACCTTAAGGACCCAAATAAAGGTGGACAAAAGAAATTTGCATCAGTATTAAGGACTGAGGAGATTAGATACAGCAAATGGTGTTACAGCCCTACATATTACTCAGGAATTTTTCAAGCAGTTAACTGCAGCATGGAAGATTAAAAAAAAAAAA
>NW_004524578.1:35697157-35703396 GCF_000260255.1 Octodon degus
TGCTATACAAAATGACAGAGAAGGAGCAAAATGCATTCTCAGGCCCTGAGCCCACCCAAAACAGGTGTAGGAGACAATAACATAGAAGAAATTGGAAAGCACACATCTGAAATCTCTGAAATAATAGTGTCAGAAGTAAAGAAACAACTGCAGAAAGCTATAGAGGAAATCAGATCAGAATAATCTCTGAAGTAAAAAAAAATGATAACTATAATGAAAGACATACTAAGTGCTTCTAAAGAAAACACTGATGAAAAATAGAGGAGAATATAAAAATGATGGAATCCTTGAATGTGTTATATAGGAAAGAAATAGATTGCATGAAGCAGATTCAAGGGGATATACAAGAAATTAAATCCTCAATCACAAGCTGGCAAAATCGTTTGAATGAAAGTGAAGATAGAGTATCAGGCCTGAAGACACCATTGCAGCTAATGAAAAGGTAAGAAATGATCTCTCAAAAACAACTAGGATGCAGGAAAAAATAATTCAACATCTGCAAGACAATGCAAAGATGAGCAACATAAGACTAATAAGCATCAATGAGAAAGAAGGAGTCAATTCAAATGATATAAAAAGAATATGGACAGAAGTAATAGCAGAAAACTTCCCAAACACGGGGCAGCAAGCTGACATTCAGATAACTGAAGCACATAGAACTCCAAATAACATCAACCCAATTAAATCCACACCTAGACATATAATAATCAAGATCTCAGAAATTCAGCACAGGAACAGTACACTAAAAGCTGCTAGAGAAAAGAAATAAATCACATTTAAAGGAAAACCCATCAGAATAACAGCAGATTTCTCCTCACAAACCAAGAAGTCAAGAAAATCATGGAGCAAAATACTACAATCTTGCAAGAAAACAAATTCCAACCCAGACTGATATACCCTGCAAAACTCTCTTTCAAGTGTAATGGAGAAGTGAAAATAATTCCATGACAAAGAACAACTAAAGAATTTCATGACAAAAAAGCCAATTCTACACAGACTACTAAAAGATAGTCTAGAAAGGGATCAAGATGAGCACAACTCCATGAATGAGAATGGAAAGAAGCCACCAAATAGGGCAAACAATTAAACACAGGAGAAAAAGAGGTATACAACAGCAGTCTTTCAATTATTCTTTTACATATAGCAGCAAAATATTTCCATCAACATACTCAACAAATAGACTTCTCCTGCACCTTACAGGTCATGATTCTGTCTGGGTCTACAGGGTGGATATCAAGGAAATAGCAGTATCTCAGTCCCACAAGTGACACCTGGCCACCACTAAACATCATGGCCACTGTTCACGTCTACCACATACTAAAACTCTGTGCGATATCCTATCCCCAAACTGTTAGACGTTCTGGTCATATATCTGCCATTCTAGTATATTGGTTATGTTTTATTCTTAGTAATTCTTTACTATCATGAAAACTTTTTCTTAGTTGATATTTTTGTATATATTAATCTAATCAAATACTGTTTGAGTATTCTGAATTGAGTACAGATTCACACATATGATACGCTGCATTCTGGCCTGTTAGTTGGACTCAAAATTTAATTTTAATTTTTGAATATTATTTTGAAATATTTAATTTAATTTTGAATTGATTAATATTTAATTAATTTTCTGAATGTGTTTAATTTTAATTTTATGGTTTTATGTTTCCTTGACTTACAGTCTACTTATAAGACACAGTATGATATTTTCTCCTAGTATTAGGTACTTTAAAAATTGTATTTCCATTTTCCATTGACTTTATATTAGTTCTTCCTTGTCTTTTACACAAACACACACATATATGAAAAAATATGTATATAAACTAACATAAGATTGATACTGTTCTGTGGAAATCTTCAATGACCTTTTAAATGGGCTCATCTAATATAATTATATTTTACATAGCCCTGTATAACTACCATTTTGAGAGCTCTTTATTCTTTATCCAGGACCATACAGCAACTTCTCTTGCCTTCTGGATTATGGTCTTTGTTATTTTCTATATGTTGTGTTTGGAGATATTAGAATATTTTGAGTTTGTGTAACTGGAAAATATTTTACTTTTAGTTTTCAGAGGTATGTTCACTAAGTATCAAGTTCAATGAGGACATCTTTTTTTTCAGTTCTTTGGATAAATAAGTCTAGTTTCTTACCCACTTGCTCTTTTTTTTCTATATGGAATAAGATGTTATTTAATTTTGTTCTTCCATAGCTAATACTTTTTTCTATGTATATGCTTTGATGATTTTTTTTCTTTACAATTACTTTTGGACAATTTCACTTTTGTATATCTTGGTATGATTTTATTCATATTTCTTGTACAAAAGGTTGATTTTTCTTGGACATATGGTGCTATAATTTAACTAAATTCAGAAAGTTTATTTATTTATTTATTTATTTATTTATTTAGCAGAACCAGGGATTGAACTCAGGTCCTTGAGCTTGCCAAGCAAGTGCTTATTCCACTGAGCTATCTCCCTGGCCCCTAGAAATTTTAAATCTTTAAATATTTATTGCCTACCCCCATCTACTTTGAGCATTGTAATTAAATGAATATAAGTTTCTTGATTTTGGCACAGAGAGAACTACTGTATGACTGATCTGTAAACTCTTTTTTCTTCATGTGTATTTTAGACAATTTTTATTGTTATATTCATTTAAGTTTGTAAATAATTTTTTATAATGTACAATCTATTATTAATTTCATGTTATGTATTCATTTCAGAAATATTTCTGTAAAAATCACTGTGTCTATATCTTATATCTTTCACATTTCAATATTTGTCTATAATTTTTAATTTGCTATATAATTACTATTGATTTTCAATAAAGTTAATAATGAGTTAAAAAATCTGTTACTTTGATTTGTCATTTTTTGGTCTCCATGGATGGATGGTCTGTAAGCACTGTTGAATTACTAGCTAGCACATCCTATTTGGATGTATCCATTTGGGACTTGCTGGCTTATTACTGGATCTAGCTGATTTCATTCAGGATATGAGTAGCTGGAGGAGACTGGCAAGGTCTGTGCCCTCATACACTCCAGGGGGTGGGACTCAGGTGGAGGAAGAAGAGGCAACAGAGGACATGGAGAAGAAGGCATTTCAGAAACTTGGGCTCCTGCCTGCCTTCCTTGGTGCACAGCCTTCATGAGTGGCTGTGGGATCCTTGCTCATGGGTGTGTGTGGGTGGCCATGTCTGTGTGCCCTGAAGGGCAGGGGCGTGAGCAGCAGGTGTTGCAAAGGAAAGCAGGTAGTATAGTCCAAGTGCTTCAGAGGGACAGAGGGGCTATGCAGGCTTCAGGTGGGGGAAGGGAGGGCCAGACACATTTCAGAGTTTTGATTTTCTAGCCATTTTCTCCTACTTCAAGGTCACTGGGAGTCGGGGAATGGGGGACTCAGGTACAGTTGTCCTGGAACAGAAAATGGGTAGCATAATCTGGTGACCATTCTGCATTTCTAATCTCTTCCACAGCAGCCCTTTTACAGAGGTGTGAAATCCATAGGCCAAGATCTTGTGGTCTGAGGAAAATATAAGTGTCTCTCCCATGGTCTTTCTGGGGAAATTCTTTGCAGATGGCCAAAGTTGGCATTCCTGCAGTTGGCACCATGAGGCAAGTGGCCCCTGTCTTCTACTCTGGCTCTTGAGTTGGGAAAGTTTTCCCTGATGAAAGTAAGACTTGTGCTGGAGATGGGGGAGAAAACTTGGAGGAGATGGCAGTTCGAAGAAGTCAGGGTGATGGCTTGATGTGTCTCACTTTCTCATGGACTTTGCTAAGGTATCCTCGCATTAGGGCTTGGATGTCTCATGGGAAACTCTTGATGGAAACTTAATACCCACATTCTTATGTTAATGATATTTAGATTTGGGGCCCTTGGGTAATAATTAGGATGAGACGAATTCATGAGAGCAGAGTCCCTCTGATGGCAATAGTGGTTTTATAAGAATCGGAAAGACCTGAGAGAGTGCCCTCTTTCTCTTCTTCTCAGATACAATGTAGGCTTTCTTGATTTCACCAGATCTGGGCAGATACTGGTGCTATGCCCTGGGACACCTTAGCCTCCAGAACCATGAGCTAAATGAACCTCTATTCTTTAAATTACTCAGTATTTGATATTCAATTATAGCAATATGAGGTGGACTAAGACAACCTTCTTTGTTTTTCAAATTGTGGGGCCAAGGAGATGGCTCAGTAGAATAAACGCTTGCCTGGCAAGTGCAAGGGCCTGAGCTCAATCCCTGGTACAAAAAAAAAAAAAAAAAGTGCAAATAGTCAAATTGTGGTAACATAGGAGCAATATATATTTTTAAATATAATTCTAAATTTATTTATTTATTTAAGACAGGGTCTCATGATACATTTTAGGCTGTCTTCAACTTACTATGTAGCCCAGGCTGGCCTGGAATTTGCAATGATCCTCCTGCCTCAGCCTCTGGGATTCCAGATGCTAGAGCCACCACACCCAGTTCATTGTGTCTTTCAATAGATAAAGAAAACAAAGGAATACAATGAGAATTATTTATGTATCATAGAACATTGGAAAAACATCAAGAATCCCTAGAAACTAGAATCCATGAATATGGGTTGTGAGATAGCTCGGTGGACTAAGCTCCTGCTTAGTCAAGCACAGAGACCAGGGTTTGAACCCTGGCACCACATGCTGTGCTGGCCCTGCCTCTAGGCACACAGAACAGACCACCAAGACCTGGGGTGGTGGTGCATGCCTGTAATCCCAGCACTGGGGAGGCTGAAAACAGGAGGATCACTAATGAGCCTGAGGTGCATAGTGAGACCCTGTACAAAATACATTAAAACTTCCATTAGCAGTGAATAAGAATCAAAGGTACTGCCTTGGACTAATACAGTTGGGTAGGTGGCTGAAATAAGTTGTGCAATGAATTTATTTTATTTTATTTTATTTATTTATTTATTTATTTTTATTTTCTATTTTTGGTGGAACTAGGGATTGAACTCAGGCCCTTGCACTTGCCAGGCAAGCACTTCTACTAAGCTATATCTCTGGCCCCAATTTTTAAAAATCTAACATAATACTCTTTCATTCTTGTTTGTTTTTTGAGAATCTTCCTTTGTAGTTCAGGCTAGCCTTGAATTCACTATGTGGCCCACGCTGGCCTCAAGCTTGTGGTGATCCTCCTGCCTTAGCCTCCTGAGTGCAAGGATTATAGGTATGAGCCACCCCAGCCAGCTATAAGAAAAAAAAAATTTCTAGAATGTTCTAATTCTTCCTTTTACTTGCATTAACTTGCATGAGTCTGTCTTTCTGTCTTTCTTTCTTTCTTTCAAGTTATTCTTTCTGTGCCTCAGTATATCTTCTCTTCTTCCTTTCCCTTTCCCTCTTTCTCTCCATGTCCCTTGCCTGTACTTTTCCCTTTCCTTCTCTGCTTCCTCCTTTTTTTTCCTCTTTCTCTTTCTTTCCCAGTGCCAGAGATTGAACCCAGGGCCATACACATGCTAGGCAAGTGCTCTATCATTGAGCGTACATCCCTAACCATAATATAGTTTCCAGCATGTAATTGAATAGCTATTATTATATGATAGATAATATGCCATGATTTACTTAAATGTCTTCTTGTTTTGAGACAATTATATTGGGTAAAAATTTTGCTGTCAAATAACTTTGTCACAAAGGATGGTGACCCACGACTATAATTCCAGCACATGGAAGGCTGACACAGAAGATCACCCTGAGATGGAGGCCAGCTTGGGCTGCACAGTGAGTTCAAGGCCAAACTGCACTACAAAACGAGATCCTGTCTCAAACAGCAAACAGACACAAACAAATATCCAAAGTCTTTGTGATGAAAATCCTTCAATGTACAACTTTGTTCACCTTCTTAATGAAGCCTACTTCTTTGAAGTAGAAGAAATCCTTAGGAAAAAAGAACGTATGGTGCCATCATAACTTTCCAAGCCACCTCATCAAAAAACAAACAAAAAACTGGGACTTTTTAAAAAAATGTATTTGGTGCAAGGTCTCACTATACTGCTTGGACTCATGGTGATCCTCCTGTTTTCAGTCTCCCCAGTTCTGGGATTACAGGCATGCACCATTTTTAATGGTGCTAGGTATGGGTCGGATTAGGCGTGGACTCACTTAGAGAAAAAGCCAGCTGTTCCCAATTTCTTTTGTGTATGAGCCTAATTTTTTAAAATCTGATTTTAAGTATTAATAAGAGCTGTTGGGCTGGAGAGATAGCTCAGTGGAATAAGTGCTTGCTC
>NW_004524578.1:35703971-35719233 GCF_000260255.1 Octodon degus
TGTAACTGACATGGTGCTGTGTGCCAGGGTTTTGGGGGTAGGACTGGTATTCCTGAGAGATCTTGGCAAAGTGTTGAAGAAGAGTGCTGGGTTTAGAGTCAGAGAGGACAGTTTCAGCTCCAAGGTCTGGGGAGTGCTGCCTGATGATCGCCCCCAGGAGCACCCACCTGGAGGTGATGTGTGTAAAGCTGGAGGGTGTCAGACACTGCAGGGGGTCTTGACTCCCTCCACACAGTTACTGGCATTTCAGTGTGAGTTTCTACAGCTTTGTGGCGTAAGCAGTGTTTCCCCCTGAAGGAGAAGAGACGATCAAATGTGCATGGAGGGCTCTGGTAAACGTCAGAGCATAGCTTTGGCTCGGGAGGAGGGAGGATTTGAGCTGGGATCTTAAAGAATGTATTCCTCCAGCTGGCTTTTTGTGGAAGATTCTGGAATTCACTAGGGAGTTGTGGCTTCTGGGCAGAAAGGCACCATCTAGCAACTGCTTCTGGAACAAGGCCTGATGGTGGCAAAAGCTCTCAGAGGAAAAGGAAGTGGTGCAAAGGGGAAGAGAAACAAGGCTGGCTGACCACACTGCAGTAGCTCGGGCCCCAAGGGCAGCAGGGAAGGGGCACTAGGGCAGGGTGGGGGGTGGGGGCAGGGTCACTCAGCCTGTGGCCACCGAAAGTTGCAAAGAATGTGACAGGTTTTATCATCCTTACTCCTTCACCTTCATTCCTCTTTCTTATATCCCAGAAGGAAAAGCTGTGCTCAAAAGGAGGGGAGAAAAAAAAGGATATAAGAAAACAAACCAGGCTAACTTGCCAAAATAATAAGGGAATGGGACCGCTGGGTGGGTGTCATTTGGGCCTTTGGTACTGTGAAGGAGAGATGCGTTGAGAAACGCCATGCTGTGGTCAACATCCAGACAGAACTGCAGGGTCTAGTGTAGTCTCTCTTCTGTCCTGATGCCCCAAAGTTCCACCCAAAGGGGTGGGGAGAATTCTTTTGATGGAGGGTTCTTGAAAGTAATGCTGAAGAAGAGGGAAGCTGGCACATCCGTCCATAGGTACCTTTGTACAGCACTCCCAGAAGAGAAGAGGAGCCAGAAAGCAGCACTATTGTGAGCAGCACACATACAGAAATTCCATTCTTTGTGACTCTGAGATGGGGGCCCTTTGGAGTGCTTGGGTTCCTGCAGCCTTTGGGGTGAGTTGTGAAGGTCTGCACTCCTGGCAGCAGACCGCTGGCCTCAGCAGAGGTAGTATGGAACTTTTTGGAAATATGGAAGGGAACCAGAGGAGAGGGAAAGGTGGCGGGAAAAGCCTACTGGGTCTGGGCCTTAGTGTCTCTTGCAAGCAGAGAGCTCACCAAGAGAGTGTGAAAGGCATGGGTTTGTGACTCATACTCAGGCAAGTACTTAACATTTCTGGGATTCAGTTTCTTCATTTGTAAGATGGGTCTGTGACTTAAACTTGATTGTGCAAACCTGGCTTCTGTCTCGGGAGCCACTTGGAGGACTGGTGGAACACACTTTTGGATGTCTGGGTGGGCTGTGGAGACCTGACCTTGGGTGCTATGCCTGGTCCCTTGTGCTTTCCTCTCTAGTGCTGCTCTTCTGCTCGACTTCTCAGTACCCACGAACAAAGCACCTTTGGTCCTCTGTGCCCTTCTCCTACAATGCTCCTGCCTTGAAGCCCTCTGCCTTGCTTCCCCGAGAGTCTGAGCTGCACTGAACCTCTCTTCCTTCCAGCTGAGGGTGCCAGGTATCTTGTCACAGCACCAGGAAAGCTGACCAATGCAGGGATGCTAGTAGTATAGTGGTAGACAGTATTAGTATAGAATTAAGTAGGGTTGGTATTAAATAAGTTTATACAGGAAAGTCCTGAGAAGATTATCTGGGACCATGAAGTGGTATGAACCATGAAACACTGGCGAGTCTTGGTTTTCAATATCCCTACTTAAAAGGGATTCGACAAGTGTTAAGTATTGTCAGAAAAACCATCAAGTGCTTCCTGAAGCCCTATGTGTCCATGAGACTGGACTCTATACTCCCTTATGCTGCAGTGCTGACAACATATTTTCTGCCTGTGAATTTCCTTTCTCAAGTGGCTGTATTGATAAGGCATCCAAGAAGAACAGAAGAATAAAATGGGACAGCACACAAAGACAAGGCATGCAAGGGAAGCATCAGCACAAGAAGCCAGCTACTTAGAAGATAATAATGCATGTATTAACTAGCACTAAGCTCTTCTGCTATGTCATTTTATTTTATTTTCTCATAAAATAAAAGAAAAAGGAGGAACAACAAAACAACAAACAAAAACCCAATAAAAATATTTGTGAACTGTTATGGTATAGGAATTTTGGTCTTACCATCATAGTTATTATGTATTTATTTGTTAAAGACATGGTCTTACTGTGTAGTTCAGACCAGCTTTGAACTTACTGTGCAGCTCATGCTGGCCTTGAACTCTCAGTCCTTCCAAATGCAGGCTTTGTAAGCATGTACCTCCTGTAATCCAACTTCAGTATACTTTTTAAAATTAATGGGTAGATTTGTTCTCCTGGACAGTCATGTGCTTGGCTCTGAAAAGAGAATTATGTTTTTCTTTTTGCAGTGCTGGTGATCAAACCCACATCGTCACAAGCACACACGCTACCGCTGAACTACAGTCCCACCCCTAAAACGTGGTCTTTATTAGAACATCACAGGGATCATTTTTATTCTGGTAAACAATTTTTTTTTTTTATTTTGAGACAGAGTCTCACTATGTAGCCCCTGTGGTCCTTAAACTTAGGGGCAATCCTCCTGCCTCAGTTTCCCGAGTCCTGGAAGGAATATAGTATCATTTTAGAAAGTAGTAACACTTCTATATAATTCTGATATAACATTTTAATGAGTCATGTTTAGATTTGCCAAAGAAGTGATAGCACCTACTTCAAAGTTAAAAGTTGTTTTAAGAGGACTGTGCTCAACAAAAAGAATTTAACATAAGCATGTATGTAAAGGTTTGTCTATCATACTTTGAAGTGACTTTTCACTTCAAAAACAAATGCCTGGCTTTCTAAATTAATTTTAGTCATTGTCAGCACCATGAGTTCTGTGCATGTGCAAGGGCAATGTTAGTGTTCACCCTATGGGGACAGAAGAATTTTGTAGTTAAGTACTTCCAGTTTGTACAGAGGCCTAGGATGCTTCAAACAAGAAGTGAATAAAGTTAATTCCAGTTAAAGGCTCAATAATTTTCCATTTGAAATCAAAGTTAAACTTTCAGAAGTGTATTTGTAGGAGACCAAATGAGACCATTTGTATCTGACCTCACAGTGAATACTGTGATAAATTTGCTTAAAAGTTCGACATGGAAAATGAAATAATTTGGGTTCCCTCACTCCCTCTGCAGGTAAGGGCACTGCCCCATCACAAGTCAGTCCCTCTGTCCCTCCTGTTCTGGGCAATGACAGTTTCTGGGGAGAGATTTGGGACCTCCGTCACCTGCCCCTCAGTGACCTGCTCTGATTCCTCAGAGGCCTCTTGAGTGATATTGGTGATATTATGAATATAAATTTTGGTAGAACACAACACCATAGTGAAAACTATGTTCTCATCTTGATCAATGGATTATAAAAGTACTTGGCTTGATTGTAGTATACAAACTCCCATTTTTTTCCAAGTAAACTTTAGCATTTTATACATCAACACAGGAATCGAGTCAGGCATGATGGCACATGTCTGTAATTCCAGCACTCTGGGAGACTGAGGCAGAGAATGGCAAGTTCGAGCCCAATCTGAGCAATTTAGTGACTTAGTGAGATCCTGTGTCAAAAAAAAAAAAGGGGGGGGCAGGAGGGCTAGCCAGATGATTCAGTAGATTAAAGCACCTGCTGAGGGAGACACAGGGACTGAGGTTTCATCCCTGGCCTTTGGTGCAGGCCCCACCCCCAGGGCACCCTGAGATGGTGATTGAGACTGGGCATGGTGGCGTGTACCTATAATCCCAGTGCTTGGGAGGCTGAAAGCAAGAGGATCACTACAAGTCCAATCTGTGCAGTGGGACCCTGTACTAAAGTACAAAAAAAAAAAAAAGAAAGAAAGAAAGGAGGGAGGAATGGAGGGCTTGGGATGTAGCTATATGTGAAAGCCCTGAATTAATTAATTAATTAATTAATTAATTTATTGTATTTTAGGGACGGGTCTACAGGGTTTTCAGGGTCTCACTACTAGATCAGACTCATAATGACCTGCCTATTTACAGCCTCCCAAGAGCTGGGATTACAGGTGCATGCCACCATGCCCAGTCTCAATTGCCATCTCAGCGTTTTCCAGGGGTAGGCTGGCATGGTAAGCCTGGGGATAGAACCCCCAGCCTCTGCTCCTGCTTGCAGGCGCTTTATTCTGCTGAGCTATTTGGCTGGCCCCTGAAAGCCCTGAACTTAATTCCCAGTAATGAAGGAATCGGAATAGTTAGTGGTAGAGTTTTCCATATATATTTTATCTCATATCTGGCACTAAGGAGTGAATCTAGGACCTACCATGTGAGTGTAGCACAAGACATCATGTTTCTTTTCTGTTAGCTCATTTGGTGGGGATTTTCTGAAAGTAAGGTTATTAAATTTAAGAAACTTAGAATTATCAAATACATATTTCCTACTTAAATTTCACCTCTGGTACAAATGATACCGGGAGAAAAACTGATCTCGGGTGGGTGACCTCCAAATGATACAGGGAACCTCCAAATGACATACGGAAAAAACGATCTCCCGACCTGACCTGCACAAGTTCGTGTTCTCTAAAACTGAAGAATGAATTTTAGGAACAAACGGAGGTTATGAGCAGAATATATTTATTGAAAGAAAGAAAGCTTCTGTCCAAGAGAGGGACAGGAAGGGGGCCAGAGCTGGTAGTTCCTTGGGAAGCTGTCTCTTCCAGGGACTTTTATAGTGTAAAACCATGTGGGGCTAAGGTGGAGAAAGGGGGAACTCGCTTAGGTGGATGTGGGGTGGGACAAAACTATGGTCAACCAATGAGATTACAAGCACCATTGCTCAGGTAAAATTGATTATGCCCAGGACCAAATGGGGTAGAGTCATGGAGTAAGTGGGCATGTATACTGGACAGGGTTTCTTCCCGTTGGGGGTTGGGCTAGTAAATCACTTGGGTCTTTCCAGGTGATTGATACCTATTTAGAATATCAATCCCAGGTGCTACTCTTTTGGCATTTGTTTGACCTTTAGATCTTTAGGTCTGGTTCACAGCGGGAACATCCGCCCCTCCCACAGTTGTAAGGCATCGGTCTTCTGTGCTGTCTCCTTCGAGGGCCTGGCCCTGTCTGACTGCCTATAATATTTCTATCTAACTCAGCTGCCTGCAACACTAATAGTGCCCCTTATAGCTATTTTTTTCTTCGCCAGGATCCAGTTCAGAATCATATATCATCATGTTTGTCCACTGCCTGGTTTCCTTTACTCTGAAACAGTCTGTCAGCTTCTCTTTGTCTTCTTATCCTTGACTTTTTAAAAGAGAACAGCCCCATGGATTTGCCTCCTTACTTGGGTATGACTGGTTTCAGGCTATGCATTTTGGCACAGATACAGTGTGGTGTGTCCTCAGTGTGTTACATGCGGAAGAACATGCTGTCTTCCTGTTGTAATGTTGGTGACACCAACTTAGATCATTTGAATAAAGTGGTGACCACCTGATTTGCATCTGAAAGGCAGAGATAAATTTTGTAATTACTTGGAGATTGTGTAAGTTAAAATTTCACCCATTATAATAAATACTGATTTTTTAGATTGAATAATTCTTGTATTGAGTACAAGATATAGTCATGCATGGTATCTTTTTTTTGTGGTACTGGGGATCAAACTCAGGACCTTGCACTTACCAGGCAGGCACTTATGCCCCCTGAGCGTATCTCCTTGGCCCAGGCATGATATCTTATCTAAACAATATGAGTACAAAACATTCTTTTCGAGGAACTAAGAGAAGCTAGCTGTAAAGCTATTTTAACTATCTTGTGGTTGATGCTATTAACCGTCCTAGATTTGGGCAATGAGAACTCCTTCAAGTCAGCTCCTTGTCCTTTGTATAATTGTTGATGATTGAAACATTTTGTGTTTCAGCATGTCTTACTTTTCTTTTATTGCCGAGACAAAATACCTGATGCCCAAAGTTAAGGGAGGAGAGGTTTATTCAGCTCTTAGTTTACAGAAGTTTCAGTCCTTACTCCCCTGGTTCCAAGGCAGGGTGGTGTGGCAAAGGCCAGAGAAGACAACAACTCAACAGAAACAAAAGGGGAGGAGCAATTCTCTTCTCTTCCTGCTACTGTATGCAGACCACTCGCCTAGGGAGGGGGCAGCATTCACACCCCCATCCCAGCCCTGGACAATGAATCAAGCAGACACTCTAGATTCAGCCACCTCCACCTCCAACAAGCCCATCTCCCATGACTGCAGGAGACTTTGGGGGGCCTTCCAGCCACAAACTAGAACACAGCACCCAGAACTACAGAATCATCTTGTATCCTGTCTGTTCCACGCCTAGAATTAACATTTCTCCATGGAGCTTTGGCTTTTTAGTAATGAATGGTATTTGCACACAATTTGCATTGCTTCTTGTTACACATATGTCATTGCTTTTAGGTCTTCCTCAATGACAGTGCTAACATGAACACACATATGCACAAATACGCACACACAGAAATCTCTGCATAAATGAGTTGGGGTCAAATATGCAGTGAATATTTAGATTTAAAAGTATCAGTACAGTAAAAGACACTTTGCCATTGGTCCCCTTCAAGTATTTCCCCTTGATTAGAATACATTTACCCTATTGTTCTTGAGGCATTCTTTTTTTTCAAAGCTTTCCCCCCCTTTGGCTCACCCTTGGGGGCGGGGACTGGTGCAGCATGCTGTGCTGGGGGTGCCCCGTGCCTGCGTAAGCTTGCCTAAGCAGGAGCTTTAGACCACTGAGTTATCTCATTGACCGTTCTTGAGACATTCCTGAAGCAGTTCTGGAAAGTCCATTTCATAAGTGTCTTTACAAGTTCTGGAAAAGAAAACCGAACCAAACAAAATGAAATAGTGAATTCTGCTGTCACATGTAATCCGACACAAAGTCAGCCTCATGAAAACATAACTGTGTGTCCTTAACAACTTTATTCATCTGACTGTATGACTTCTGGCTCCTCCCTAAAGTAAAAATAACCATGAAAGGTAAATGTTTTGAATTGACTCATGTATCAGGGTTCAAGAAGAGCAGATTTAATATAAAATATATATGCACATGTATGATTTTTGATGTATAAGGATTTAAAGGCAAGCTTACAGTGGCCACCTGCACTGTCAAGGGTGAAAGAATGCAAAAAGGTCATCCCCAGTCTCCAAAGCTGCAGGCTCCAGTCCAAAGTAGAAAGCCTGGAGCTCACTTCAGGGTCCAGGGTGAGCTTGTATGTGAAAGCCTAAGGGTCTGTGTTAGAAGGCTGAAGAATCTGCTTGGGAAGCCTAAAAGAACCAGAGAAAGAGTGTTTTTCTGTCTTTATGCTTTCTTCGTACTGTGTTGTTTACTGCAGCTTCATTGTAATTCTTGAAATAGTATGAGTCCTTCAAAGTTTTCCTTTTCTAAAACAGGTTACACTATTTTTTTTTTCATTTATCATACACATTTAGAATTATTTTGACAGTGTCTATAAAAATACCTATAGGGGTCATGCCATCTCGGCCTGGAGGAGGGCTTGGTGGCCCGCATCTGTAATCCCAGCACTGTTGAGCCTGGGGGGTCTCTACAACTTCAAGACCAGCCTGAGGCTACAAACAAACAAACAAACAAACAACAACAACAACAAAAACGGTGCCTGTAATCCAGCTCTTGGGAGGCTGTAAACAGGCAGATCACTACAAGTCCCATCTAGTAGTGAGACCTTGAACACCCTGTAGACCCTTCCCTAAAATGCAAAAACAAAACAACAGCAAAACCCCTGCAGGGATTTTAATGCAGATCAATCTGAGGAGAACTGACTTTCAACAGTTAATCTCTAATGTACAGGTACAGCATAGTTTTTTCTTGACTTCAATCATTAATTTAATTTTAGCAACATTTTATAATTTTTAGTGTAGACATTCTGAACATTTTTGTTAAATGCATTCCTACATATTTTATGTGTTTATATGTTTTGGTACAGTTGTAAATTAAAATTTCAATTTTTAATTATTTGCTGCTAGTAGAAATATTACATGATAGAATTTTTAATGCTGATGTTTCATCCTATTTAGATAAATTCAGTTAATAGTTCTTTTAAAAATCATTTTTTAATTTTATTTGATTCGGGGTCTTGCTACACAGCTCATAGTGATCTTCCTGTCTTAGCCTCCCCAGCACTGGGATTACAGGAGTGTGCCACCATGCCCAGTTTCTGTGGTCAGCTTGGCCCAGGCCCACAGGGGATGCAATATCTGGGATCAAATTCGGGTCCTTGCGCTTGCCAGGCAGGTGATTAGACCACCAAGCTATCTCTCTGGCCCACTTAATAGTTTTACTAGTAGTTTTGTTTATTCTTATAAGATTTCCAAGTTGATATTTATGGTGTTTGTGATGAGACAGTTTTAATTTTATTTTTTAAATCTTTTATTCTTTTGTCTTATTACAGTGATTTTTTTTAAATAAAATAAAGCACAAGGTTTATTTATTTACTACAGGATCTCCCTATGGCAGTTCAGACTCTTAGTGATTGAAGTGATCCTCCTGTCTCAGCCTCCCCAGCCCTGGGCGTACAGGCATGCGCCACCACTCCTGGACTCCAGTTGCTGGCTCAGTTCTCCTGGGAGCGAGGCTGGCGCAGCATGTGGGGATTGAACCCCTATCCCTAAGCTTGTCTAAGCAGGTGCTTAGTCCTTTAAGCTATTATTATATGAATTTTAAACACTAAAATTTTCTAAAATTATTCTAAAACTTTCTCCCATTATGTTTCTGTTTCTTATGAATACAGAGTGGATTCAGAATGCAGCAAACCTCAACACAAGTCCCTACATAGTGATTATTTTTGATAGTGTGAAAGATTGATATTACTTCCATTATTTCCATTCACATCATTATTCTTCTTCAGCAATAGGTCTCTTTCATACTGCTACTTCCAACATTTCCTTTTTATCTTTGGCTTCCAGTTCTTATTCATCAGGCGTGATTACACGCTAAGCATGATGTTCTTTGTACATCTATTAGGGCTTTGTTGAACTTCTGGGGTCAGATTGCGGGTCAAGCCACACACAGGCAAATTCACTATGACAGAAAGGAATCGAGGGTACATGGCCAAAGCCAGAGCTGGCTTGGAGGCAGCACATGAGCAGGGCAATGAGGTTCCTGCACAGCCCACCCTCGTGGCACTGGGGATGTACTGTGCCTCTGGAAAAACAGCTTTGTGTGAGAGCTCAAGCGAGCCAGGTAACTAGAAAATGTGTCTTGCCATGCTCTGAGTATTGCTGACTGCAACATATCTGCTTTTTCACAGTCTGCTTGGAGAGTTCCAAGCCAGGTCAGTGGCATAGGTGTAGGTGGGTATCCAAATCCTTTCCTTCAGTCCATAGGCTGCTTGCACACATGTCTTGAGTACCTCTGTGCTCATGGTAGGGACCAAGGAGAGTCTTACTCTCAAATCACTTATCCTCCACGGAGTGCCAGTTTGTGGCCTGTTAGGCACTGGGCCGCCCACCTGGAGATGGGTGTGTGAAGCTTTGTTTATATTTACAGCTACTCCCCATGGCCTGCATTACAGCCTGCGCCCCACCTCCTGTCAGATCAGCAGGGCCGTTAACTCCTAGGAGTGCAAGCCCTGCTGGGAACTGCCCATGACAGAGATCTGGGGTGCACTTGCCCTACGCTACTCTAACATAATACAAGAGAAACACAATGCACAGTAAATGTAACCCCTCACTTGTGGAAAATTGTCTTCCAGGACACCAGCCCCTGCTGCTAAAATCACTGGGGACTGCTGGTCTATGTTATGTTCTCTCTATATATTAGTGCTTTGGGGATGCAAAAGGTTTTGTTAAGAACAATACATTTGCCCTTTCAGCTGGAACCACCATCTTCCAGTAATTTGCCAAAATGACTAACACAAAGGGCAAGAGGAGGGGAACCCTGTATATGTTCTTAGGCCTTTTAGAAAGCATTGGGTTGTTCCTTTGGCCACATATATGTGAATCTACAAAAAGGGTGATATTGTAGACATCAAGGGAATGGGTACTGTGCAAAAAGGAATGCCTCACAAATGTTACCATGGCAAAACGGGAAAAGTCTACAATGTTACCCAGCATGCTGTTGGCATTGTTGTAAACAAGCAAGTTAAGGGCAAGATACTTGCCAAGACGATTAACATGCATATTGAGCATATTAAACACTCAAAAAGTCATGATAGCTTCCTGAAACATGTCAAGGATAATGATCAGAAAAAGAAGGAAGCCAAAGAGAAAGGTACCTGGGTTCAACTGAAGCTCCAGCCTGCCCCGCCCAGAGAAGCACACTTTGTGAGGACCAATGGGAAGGAACCTGTTGGAACCTGTTCCCTATGAATTCATGGCATAAACTGGGGATGTAGCTCAGCCATTCAGTACCCAATTGGCAGCTTAAGTGTTCTAGGCCCTACATAAAAATAAAATCATCCTGTGTTATAAGGGTGGTTTTCTTAGTTGAACAGGTATGTGGTGCCTTCTTACCTCAGAAATATTTGCAGCAGATTTTCAACAAACCTAGTAATTGTGTCTAGTCTTTACTCTTCAGTGTTTTTCTTGCTGAAAGATATTGCTGAGGTATTGTGCAGGTGTATACCCAAATATTCAAATATAATATAATATTCAAATATAATTATTATATTCAAATATAATTTCTTTTTTTTTTCTTTTTTTTGCAGAACCAGGGATTGAACTCAGGCCCAGGCAAGCACTTATTCTACTAAGCCATCTCCCCAGCCCCCCAAATATTCAAATATTTATAAAATATTTATATTGGCTTAAAGATTCTGTAAATCACCATGGGAAAAAAGATGTATCAAAATAAATGGAAGTTACTTCAGAAACAAATGTAAGTGCATTTCAGTTAAATAAATTGTATGAAGCACCAAAAAAAGAATAATACATTTACTCAGTAGAAAAAAATTCCTATTTTCTTTATATAAGACTGACTCCTAAGAAGGTAGAACTTTAGGCCATCCTATTTCTTCTCTTATAAACTTGAGCTTAGTTAGATGTTGAGACCAGTGATGATCTTGTTTATTGGAGATGAAGATACAGAGAACTAAATTTAACCAGATAAATTTGCTAATCAACTCGCTAAATTAACTAGTTAAATTTAACTAATAAATTTTTCAGGAGCTTTTATTTTAGTAACTTGTTTTTACACTGTTTGGCCCAGTATGTTATTTTTGAAATGTTTATCTGTCCTTGGAGATTTCAGGGATGAGAACATTTGAAGAACTCTTTAAAAAAGGGCTGCAATTTTTTAACGGTAATCACCTGTTGGTGTGTGGTCAGGACATAACTCACAATGACATATGTGTTCTCTTTTATGTATTTGTTAAAGTGCCTCAGTATGCAGTTCATAGTGATCCTCCTGTTTTCAACCTCCCCCGCACTGGGATGACATGCATGTACGACCAGGCCCAGTCTACACATGTGTTCTTTAGGATTAGTCCATGTTACATTAGTCATCAGGCAAAAGCTAGTGGAGGTGGTTGCTTATTTATTCCAGCAGGCCTGTGAGAGACCATGGCTGCCTGTATCATTTTACAATAACTCTTATTCAGGGTTAAGTTCTTTGGTCCTTATTGGGATCATGCGGTAAAGAATGGACATAGTGGTTTATTTTCTTCATCTATTGCCAATGACTATGGAGAGATAATTAGTAATCAGGCATCTAAGTGTATAAGAAAAAAGTTTTTATTTTTTCTTTAAAATCAATAGCATCAATACATTTCTAGTACAGTTTGTTTTTGCAACATACTAGCATTGTTACAGTTTTCTTAATGTACTTGTTTACATAGCAATATATTCCCAACTCCTGTGCTTCACGCTGAGGGTTTTTTTGTTTTTGTATTTTAGGGAAGGGTCTACAGGGTGTTCAGTGTCTCACACTAGATCAGTCTCATAGTGATCTGCCTGTTTACAGCATCCTAAGAGCTGGGATTACAGATGTGCGTCACCACACCCAGTCTCCGTTGCTGTCTCAGCACACCCTGGGGGCAGGCTGGCACGACAGGTCCTGCGATCGAACCTCATCCCCTGTGCCTGCTTGCAGATGCTTTAATCCTCAGAGCTATTTGGCTGGCCCTATTTTTGTATAACTGATATGACTCAGTAAGAAGTATACTTTACAGCTTAAATATCGCTTGTTTTTCCTTATAGGAAAAACCCAAAGTATAAAAAAAATTAAAAATCATAATTAAAAAGATGATAAGAAATGGGAGGTAGGTGTTGTAGAAATGGGACAGGGATGTGGGATGGGGACAGGGGAGCACGGGAAAGTAAAATTGATATGTACGAGCTATGATATGTACATGTACCAATTCTTCAAGATGATTGTAATTATTATGTATTCCAACATGAACCAATAAAATACACTTATTTTTTTGGAACTGGGAATCAAACTCAGGACTTCGTGCTTGCCAGGCAGGCACCATGCCTCTGCTGAGCTATACCCCCAGTACAATAAAATGCATTTAAAAAAAAAAAAAGTTTATTTTTACCTTAAAGCAGGCACTTAAAATTTCTCTTGTTTTCATTGTTTGATATTGCAGTACAAAGCATTTTGTACCTCCCTATCTTATTTTCCTTTAACTACGTAGCAGTATTGCAAGCAGGTTTTTACCAGATGAGCAGCCAGGCTCAGAGGTAGTCAGAAGATGCTTGGACTTGAGCAGAAAGATGAAAAGAAAACCGAAGCTCCAGCAGTGAGCTTACAGAATAAGTAACAGCTGGAGTAGGTGTCAGAGCTGGGGCAGGGAGCAGTTCTGCGCAGCAGAACACCGCTGAAGGCTGGATGTCTGCAGGACAGGGAGGCACCAGGGTCCACTTCAGGGTTAGGGTTAGTGTTGAAAAAATCAGCTGTTATTCTGGTGGGTTCCTCTTGCTAGGTTCCTTGGCATTGTTCTCTAACGTCTCTTAGAATTTTCTCTCTCTTCTGAATTTCTGAGTTTTTTTTGACTATGATATGTAACAGAGAGGTTCTTTTCTGCCTTCTCCATTGTTCTAAATGCCTCCTTCACTTCTATCTCGTTTACTAGATTGGGAAATTTTTCTACAAGAACTTCAGGGAATACATTTTTTATAACATTAGACTCTATCTCTACTCCTTGATTCCTTTTAAGTTTGCTTTCTTTGAGTCATTTCTCTTGCTTGGTTTTCAGTGTTGAAATGGAGAGAATTATTTCCATGTCAGATCAAAAATTGGGAAAAAGATAGAGTTCATTGATGAGCCAGCCATCAGACCATTCCTGGTTACAGATTGTAAATCTCTTCAATCATTTTTACTATTTGTTTATTTTTTAAATTTTATTTTTGGTTTGGAAATTCATCCTCTTCAGTGTCTGTGATATTCGTTTTTGAGGAGTTATAAAAAAAATGACCTAACTCCCCTGAAAGATGGTCAAGCAAAATGAATAGACACTTCTCAAAAGAAGTACAAGTGACCAATAAGTACGTAATAAAGAACTAAAAATATTAGACCCTCTCAATTTAAAGACCTAATCAAAAAATGGACATCTGAAATGGAGTAGAGATTTCGCAAGTGAAAAAACACAAATGGCCAATAAATATATGAGAAAGGTTCAACATTGGCCATTTGACAAATGTAAATTAGGACAATACTAAAATTTCTTCTTACTCCAGAAAGAATATCTTTTAAGAAATCAAAGCTGAGTACGGTAGTGCACACCTGTAATCCTAACACTCTGGAGGCTGAGGCAGGAGGATTGCTTTAAATGTGAGGCTATCTTGAATTATGTAGTGACTTTAAGACCAGCCTGAACTGCATAGTGAGACCCTGTGTCAGACTTCTCCACCTTCGAAGTCTGCTTTCCCATTTCCTGTTGTTACCATTTGAGCAGAGCCCCTGGTTCCACAAACAATGAGGACCAGAAGAGGAAGTTAGAAATTTGAAACAAACTGATTATCTTGTATATCTGCTTTCTCTAGATCACAGAGGTAGGGAGAAACATATTCTGGCTAAGAGTCTTCTACCTGGAAGGAAGAGTCTTTCTCTCTCTTCTTACCTTTTCAACCTTTTGTCCTTTGTTCTTTTCATTTGTTTGCTTTTTGCTTTGTCAGACAGGGTTTCACTTTGCTTATAGTTTATGTTGGCCTTGAACTCCAAGAGATTGTGGACATGGACTACCACACCTGGCCCTATAGTGGGTGTCTCATGTAAGAGAAACCATGCAATATTTAAGCTTGTGTGTCTTATTTACTTCATTTAACATTATGGTCTCATTGTGCACCCATTACAGTACAAATAACTCAGGTTTATCCTTCCTTGTGGAGTACTCCATGTGTATACATACAACATTTTCTTTATCCATTCATCTGTTGATGTACATATAGGCTGATTCCAAAATATAGCTATTTTGAATTGGGCTGCGATAAGCATGAGTATACATGTATCATTATAATATGACATTTTTAACTCTTTCAAGAAGATAACTAGAAGAGAAATGACCAGGTCAAGTGAAATTTCTATTTGTAGGTGTGTTGTGTCAACTTGGCTGCATGAGCTCGGGGCAGTTCTCAGCGTGATGGCCTAGCCCTGCAGGTGACCAGGGCCCAGGAATTGAGAAAAGCTTCCAGCCACCCTGACTGGCTTCCTGCCGCCCTGCCCCTCTTCCACAGAGAAGTCCCAGTCTTCGGAGGAGCTTGGTCTTTGCAGCCGCACCACTTTGGAGGAACTCTGATCTTCATGATGGAGCACTGGTCCTCGCAGTCAGTGTAGAAGGAAGAGAGAGGCTTGATGGACACTGCAGCTGCTGCTCCTCCTCTGCTCTTCATTGTTTTCTGCCGCATGAACTGCTGTTGTTTGCCTTGGAGCCAGCAGAACATGGACTGAACCCTCCAGTATCTGTGAGCTAAATAAACCTTTCCTTCCTTCATTTTGAGTGTCGGGTATTTGCCCCAGCAATGAGTAAAAAGTAACTAAGACAGCAGGTTATTGAGAAATCTCCATACTTATTTCCATTGTGATTATACTGGTTTATACCCCACCAATAGTGGAGAAGTGTTTCTCTTTGGCTCCACCCCACCCCACCCC
>NW_004524578.1:35719348-35740105 GCF_000260255.1 Octodon degus
TATATATATAATTGAGCATTCACAATTGTTATATTCTAAAATAAAGAACGCTATAGATTGAGGCTATGAAAAAGAGTGCCATTAAGATTGCTTAAATGAGCCACAAAGAGAAAAGAGACATTATATCTATGCTTTGGGAAGGCTGAGGGAACATTTACCAGGCAAAAGAAGAGGGCAAGGATAGCATTACCAAGGTAGCAGAGAATAAAGGCAAAGTTTTGGAAGCATGCAGGTTTATAGGGCAGATAAAAGTGGGTGCAGAAGATATTGTTAATGATGAAATAGCTCAGAAATAGATGTAGAGGGGCCGGGGAGATGGCTCAGTGGAATAAGCACTTCCCTGGCAAGTGCAAGGCCTGAGTTTAATCCCTGGTTCTGCAAAAAAAAAAAAAAAAAAAAAAATAGATGTAGAGAGGAGGTAGATATTTCATCCCAGAAGGAAACTGCTCAAAGACAGGCCATGGAGGAGCAGAGAGAGAAGGTGGCTCACAGAACACAGGGTAGAATCAGCTTGCTGGCAAACATTTGTGCAGCCCTAGAGTTCTCAAGGAAGCTTATGTCCCACAAGCTCAAGGATGATGGCTATGACTGAAACCTTCTAGCAGTAAACTATATTACTCTGGAGTCTGGCCAGTTCGGGACAGCTAGCTTTCTGTGCATTTGTACTTCGGGCCAGAGAGACTATGGTCTTGATATAACTTGGGACACAGAGATTCCCAGCTCCATGAAAAACTGGGTTGAAATCAAGCTTATAGGGGACTGTGCAAACCTGCCTTGGGTGAGCACAGTGGGCAGATCCCGGTGAAGTCCTATCAGTGAGGCATTTACAGCTTTTTCTTCTTTTTCCTTTTTGAGACTCACTTTGTAGCCCAGCCTGGCCAGCAATCCTCCTGCCTTCATCTCCTGAGTGTTGCCTTGTAGGAATGCACCATCATGCCTGGTAATGCTTTACATTTAAAGCATTGATAACTCACATAGTGGACAATGCAGGCTTCAGAGAAATGGATACTGAATGGAACTTTTAGGAAGATTATTCTATAGAAGTGAAGAACTTTTGTGTTTCTGATTAATTTGCATTTTTGATTTCTGGGTTGTTATACAGCACATGGAAATTTTCATAAAACTTGTACAATATGCAAGGCCCCTGGACACACACACACAAACTGTTTAATCTTTACGACTGAGGTTACAGAGTTTAGGGTAAACAGGAATGAGTTAAGGAAAAATAGCCCAGAGCCTACAACAAGTAGCTGAAATCAGGCATTTTATCTCTGGGCCATGTGCAGTGGCTTTCTCCTTGTTCTTTTCTTCTCTCTTTTTTAAAATCTGTGCTTCAGCCACAGGGGACAATCTGTTCAGTCACCAGAAGGGATACCTTCAAAGAGTTTTCTTGGATGAGGTCCACTCACGTGGTCAGCCGTGACCTCATCTTACTGCTCCAAGGGCCTTGGTTTGGGGCCTGCTATCGGAGCTCTGGCTTGAATAGGAAGCAGAGAGGCCTTTCTTTCAAAAACCTCTCACTCTGGAGCACACCAGAAACCTCCAGTTAGCTTGCTAAATGTTTCTTTAGAATTTGTTTTTTTTTTTCAGTTTTACATAATTTAGCCCATTGCCCTGCTAGTTGTCAAGAGTATGTCAGAGAAGGCCAAATGCTCGTAATCTTTTCACAAACAAACACAAAGTGGGAGGTTGGGGGTGCAGGACTGGAAGACTGCGGCTTTCTACTTTGTTGGCATAAAAACCTGAAACTGTAAGGAATGAAGAATAGACATAGTAGATCAGAGTTTCCTAAACTAACTTGTGAACTTAGTGTTTCTACCAAGGATAATATTTATCTCTTGGAAATTTTAAGATTGTTCATTCTTAGCAGTCTCTTCAACTGCAAAGCCATGCAGGGTTGTATTCTCTCATTTTTTCTTTCCTTTTCTTCTTTTTCCCCTTTACCTTCCTTGTCCTTTTCCCTCCTTGTCCTCCTTATCCTGCTTCTCTTTTGCCTTTTTCATTTTCCCCTTCTGACACAGGGTCTTCTACGTTGCTCAGGCTGGGCTTGAATTTCTGGGCTCAGGTGAGGCACCCGAGGTCTTACTTCAGCCTTTCTGAGCAGCTGAAACTCTGAGGCATGCCACTCTACTTGACTGGCCTTTCTTATTCTTTCTTTCTTTCTTTCTTTCTTTCTTTCTTTCTTTCTTTCTTTCTTTCTTTCTTTCCTTCCTTCCTTCCTTCCTTCCTTCCTTCCTTCCTTTCTGTCTGTCTCTCCTTTCCTTCTTTCTTTGAATATCACATGATTTATTGAATACTGAAAATGAAAAAGAAGAAAATATAAATGCACACTTCTGTATGATGGATAAGTGATGGAGACCACGACAGAGTGGCTCTGAGCAGGAGTTAAAATTAATCAACTGGCTTTCTGTTTCCTGTGATCCTGTCCCAGGCCTAGGTTCCTTGTCTGGAGATGGCAGCAGATTCATAACAAGTGAATCTCTAGGAGTCACTGGTCCCAGCTGAGGCCTGTAGTGACTTGTGAGGCAATGACACCTCAAAGGACAAGATAAGGCCACAGCTGGGGAAGTCTGCCTCCAACTTCAATTAACTAGATAGAGACTATAGCTGTAGGGTCTCACTCCTGTCCTGAACATCAGTCTGCAGATAAGACACTTCCCCTAATTAGCATAATTTACTAGGTGGGGAATGCTTTGTACTGATTTCTAAGTATCTTTTCTGTTTCCTGTGCTTTCCACAGTATTCTCTTCCTTTGGAGGAAAGCCAAATAAACATAGGCTGCCCAGAGAGATTTTTTACCCTAAATCTCAAATTCTGCTAGACTTTTGATCCTCCTGGAGCCCTAAAATCATATCACTTGTCTCTTTCGTTAAATGAAATTTGTCTATTCATTTGGGAGGTTGCTGGCCTGATCATTTCATGATAATGAAGTAAAAATCATTACACAAATCTACCATAAATGGGGAATACCTTATACCAAGTAATAGGGTTACTAATCCTTGATTCCTCTTTTTAAATTAATTGATTAAGTAAGTAAGTTTCTGAATTAGAGGCCTGAGGTTGATGCCTGCAACCTCTGGGGAGGAGAAGTTGTGGATTATGGTATCTTTCTCCCGTTGGGCTCAAGCAGCTATGGATACAAATTCAAGATCCCCATCTACTCTAGTCACATCTGCCCCAGTAGAAAGTGGCTCATGCAGACAAAGAGCTAGAAGAAGCTGAGAGGATGGCTGGGAGGGGTGAAGGGGCTGGGCCAGGTGTCCTGCCTGCTACACCCAGAGAGTGAGACTGCCCAGACTGAACCTACTTACAGAACAGGGACCCTCTGTCAGAAATAACATAATCCTCAAGAAACCTGTGACTCACTCCTCTGAATAGAACAATTATGGTATCCCAGCTGCAAATTCATCTTTTGAAATGTAAGATTTTTGTTTCTTTTTGAACTTTGAATTCTGAGATCAATTGTGTAGACTAAACCTCCTTTCATGTTCTGCTGCAAATTTTGAAGTTCAGTTCACAACATCTACTTTCAGGATTACATTTTTAAAACATACACACTGGGTTTCATATTCACTACTATATGTCCAGTATGTGGTATATGATTAAAGCACCTTTCCATTTTTCTGAAATAATTATTCAGTGAACCAATGGATCTGCTCATATATGAATGTATGCTTGAGTGAATGATGAATTATTCCTATACAATATTACCAAAGCAGCAGGGAGCCACTGAGGAATACCTCCCAGAGTTTCTGTGGGTATGTACTGGGGACAGTTTGACAAGTGCAGTCATTGAGCTTCTATGCCACAGTAGAGTAGAAGTAAGTGGGGGCAGGGATGGGCGACACTGCTAGAGAGAGGTAACTGATTTCTAAAAAGCTCAAAGTCTGATCAAAGGCAGGATTAATTTGAGCACAGTGTGGGAATGTGGGACTAGCGAATACAAGGGGAATCCACCCTAGAAACTTTAAAAGCACTGAGATCATCTCTGGCTTTTTTTTTTTTTTTTTTTTAGATAAGGTTGTACGAAATAGCTCAAACTAGGCTTGAACTCACAAAGGGCTGGTGGCCTCAACTTGAGTGATTCTACTGCCTCAGCCTCCAGAGTGCTAGGGTTCTAGCTGTGTGCCACCATATCCCAGCTCTTTTGTTTGTTTTTGAGATCACCTCTATGCTATGCTAAAATACAATATTTGAACTGGTAATGAGACTTTTCAGCTATGTTGAGGCTTTATTGACTTGAACTGGTTCATTTCCATCTGATCCTGGACCGTGGAGGTATTAGTATTCTTTGACATGTCAATTTTATTTTTTTCTGATCTTTTAGGAACTCTCCTACTGGCTATGAAATAAATAACAAACAAACTCATTCTTCTTTACTTCATAACACACAAAACAAGATGTTCCTTAGTGGTAAAGTCTTGGCAATCCTCCTGAGAAGATGAGAGAGAATCCTCCCCAAAGTTTTCATAGAACACAAGGATCTTTATGCACAAAATGTGATAAAACTTCCTTTAGTCAAAGAAATGAGGATGACAGGACGCTAAGTGCAGTTGGTGTCATGACTAGGAATGGCAGAAAAAACTTCTAATCATTTCATAGGAGAGACAAATAAAGACATACAGCCTGAAAGAGGATGAGGAAGTCTTATTCAGGGGAGCAGAGCCAGGTGTTGGAAGCAGGAACAAGATCCTTCAGCTTTTTTTGTGCTCATGACACATGCTGTAATACTAACTTTCACTTTCTTGGTGAGGGCAATTCCTAGGTGTTAAATTTTTTGAAGCTATTATAAATGAAATTGGTTTTCTGATTTCTATTTTTCAGAAAAATGCGGGTTCATGTTCCTGTACAGGAATGCTTTTCATTTTTATGTATTGATTTTTTTTTTTACCCTGCTGTATTTATTTTAACCAGCTCATCTTTTTGTCCTGTAAGGAAAAACTTTTAACTTTTTTTATGTAGAACCTGTGCATTTTAAGTTTATCTCTAGGTGGTTTACAGTTTTTGTTGCTTTGGAAATGGGATGATTTTTTCCATTTTTGTTTTTAACAAAGGTTTTTTCTTTTTTCTTTTTTCTTTTTTTTTGCTTTTATAGAGTCAAGGAAATTTATTTCCTGAGGTCATGATAGGAATTCGACTCCTAGCCGCTGCTGCGGAGCTCTGGTAATGAAGGTCAGAGTGCTGACCACATGCGGGTGCACAGGAAGCTGGAGTCTGTGTGCTCATGAGGTGCTCAATTACCTTGGCTTAGTGTTTCAGACAGCGGCGCACCTGTCCTGGAGCAGTGTCGGGGCAGATGCCAAGCTGCTGGGTGCCGACTGGGCCTGGAGCAGCGGCCGCATGGGGCCGGCCCATCAGGCGTCACCGCAAGACCTCAGGGAAGGGAAGCGCATCAACAAGTCATGAGGGTCCAGACGCTGGGTCAGGTGGAGACAAACCACTGTGTGGGTGGGTGCAGGTCAGCAGGCTGGAAAGGTTTCTGCTTTTTGATCATTATCGCTTGGGACCCCAGGGGAGGGTCTTAGGGGCCACCTGTGCCCCAAAGCTGGGAAATTCCTCAGAGCTGCTCATGTCAGGAGCCTTCTCATTGCTGCTGGCCCAGGGAGCATCCCGCACCACAAAGCCCTTGGATGGGGCCTTGGCCTCTTCATGTGCCAGGGGTTTCATGTAAACCTGTAGTGCCTCGCTGTCTACCATGTCAGCCAGGTAGTCTTCTTCGAGGTTGAGGCTGTGGTCGATGGCCTCCTCCAAGTTCTCTGGGAGCCCCGTCACAGTGACACAGTTGGGGTCTGGAGCTCCACTCTGGGGGAAGCGAATGTCTACCTTGAACTCATCCATGATTTTTCGGATGGCTTTGCCCCGGGCACGGATGATGCGGGCATGGACACGGTGGTCTAGGGGGACGTCCTCAGATACCATCTGCTCAAGCTTCCCCACGATCTTCAAAATGGCATCCCGGGCAGCTTCTGTGTTCTTCTCATAGCCGGTGATGGTGATTTGGTCCTGGGGCTGGCCCCCATCATCCTTATCCGGAAACTGGATGTTCACGTCATGCTCCAGTCTGATTTGGGTGATCACTGCCCCTTTCCTCCCAATGATCTTGGGATGGTATTTGGGGTCTACGATGACATTCAGTTTGAAGCTCCTTAGAGCCCGGTCTTCTTGCTCAGCCTGCAGCTCCTTCACGCGCTCTAGCAGCCCCACCTTGGCCCTGTCCAGATTTGCAGCAAGGCCTGTGATGGCGATGACATCAGACTAGACATGAATATTCTAGACATGAATATTCACCTCAAACTCATCCATCATTTTGCGGATCCCACTCCCCTTGTGCCCAATGATGTAATGGTGGAGATCAAAGGGTACCTCCACTTCAGTGGTGACTGGAACAAGGCCCTCCAAAGCTTTCTCGGCAGCCTCACACTTCTCCTTTCGGCCAGAGATGGTGATGATGTCATACCTCCTGGGTGAGCTGGGGTCAGCCTCTCTGCTCTCGCTGACTTCATCTCCATTCTCCTGGGTGGCAGGTTCCATGCCATGAACAGGGGTTTCCTCTCTGTCTGGGAACTTGATCTGGACACTGTAATCCTGGGTGATCTGCTGGATTCTAGAACCTTTGGGGCCCATGACAGATCGATGGAATTTCTGGGGAATAGCACACTCCACAGTCACTTGAGCCTCCAGGTCCTCGGTGATCTCCCGGATGCGTTTCTTGGCTGCTTCCACATAGTCCTTGGCACCTTTGAGGGTGACCCTGTCACTCTGTGTGCCCAAGCGTGGGAAGCTGACCATCACCCCGCCATACTCCTCGGCAATCTCTCTCAGCACCTGGCCCCTTCTGATGACAAAATGGCGGTGGCTCTTGGGGTCTACCAGCATGTAGTCTTCGACTACGTTGTCCAGGTTCTGGATCAGGGCCTCCAGCTCTCGCTGAGCCTCCCGGACAGCGTCCTCCTTTCCTATGATGGTGATCAGGTCCTGGTCCTTGTCCTCTGTGGCTGGGAAGATGATGGGGGCTCCGGTGCTGTCACACACCTTGCGGATTTTGCCGCCCCCTTTGCCAATAAGGAATTTGTGATACTCTGGCTTGGCTCGGATGTCCACAGTGAAACTCTTGGTTTGCTTCTCCTCAGCCAGGTGCAGGAGCTGCTTTCTGGCCTTCTCCACATCTGAGGAAGGGTCTCTGATGACAACGGTGTCGCTTCCGGAACCTTCCATAGGAAAGTGGATGTGGACCCCACCACACTCCTCCATGATGGAGTGGATCAGATGGCCCTTTGTGCCAATGAGAGAGTTGTGCAGCTTGGCCGGGATTGAGACCTCCACCTTGGCTATGTTGGCCAGGTCCTTTTGGATGGACAGAATCCGACTCCGCGCAGCCTCACAGTTGGCATGCTTGCCTGTGATGACGATGGTCTCAGAGTTGCTGTTCTCTGCTGGAAGGTCAATCTTGGTGTTGCTTTCTTCACGGATCTTCTTAATGTTTGCACCTCCTTTGCCAATGATGTTCTTGTGGAACTGTTTGAAGTCGGAACAGAAATCGAGTAGCTATTTTCCACCAGGTCTGCCACCATCTTCTGCATATACTTGGTGCATTTTTCCACTTCATTCTTGGGCCCTCTGAGTTGGACAATGCCACTTTTTTGTGCTGGGTCTGGAAAGTTGTTGATAACCTCTGGGAATTTATCACGAATTTCACGGATCCGTTCACATTTCTGCCCTATGATTGTGAGATGAAATGTCTGCTCGATGATTAAATCCTTGGTACGCTCATTTTCCATGCGAGACGCGAGCTCCAGAAGCTCCCTCTTGGCCTGCTGCACACCTTGGGGGTCCCCCTCGATGCGAATCAGGTTGCTCTTCTCACTGTCAGGGGGATGCGCACAGACACCTTGTACTGGTCTTTGATTCTGTTTATGTTGGCGCCACTCTTCCCAATGAGGTGTCTGTGGAACCTGTGGTCAATGTTGATCTCCATGTAGTCCATCCAGTTAATCAGGTCTTTGACCATGCTTTCAATCTGCTCCTGGGCCACATTTACATCCTCTGTGGGACCTTCCAGGGTGATCTTGTCCTCACCTTCTGTGAATTCGATGTGAACCTTTGGCATCTGCTGAGTGATTCTGGCCAGGTTCTGCCCTTTCTTACCAATAATGAAACGGTGGGGCCAGGAAGGGGCAGAGACTGAGGAGACTGTGAAACTGTTAGCCTTGGCATAGACTTCTGTCAATGCGTGCCCCAACTTCTCTGGCTCGCCTTGAAGAACCACAGTTTCAGAGGTGCTCTCTGAGGGTGGGATCTCCACAGAGACACCGGTTTTCTCAAGGATCTCCTGTAGGGAGTTGCCCTTCGGGCCAATGACATACTTATGCTGTGATTTCCTCACCTCCACTGCGATGGTCGTGGTCTTCTTTTTCTTCTCCTCATAAATCTTCTTGATTGGAGCCACTGCCTGAGCTAATTGCTCCTTCTCCCCAGTGAAGATGATCTCCGTCCAGCTGACACTGGGTGGAGGGATATTGATGTGTGTCCCCATCTCCTGCATGATCTCACCCACAAGCCTATTGTATGGCCCTGTGATGAAGGGATGGAAGGCCTTCTCCACTTCTAGTCTCTCCACAGCACGCTTGTCCTGCTCAGCAGAGATGAGGAGGACTTCATGGCGAGCTTTCTCTATGCCCTCTTTGGTGCCAGTGATCTTGATCTGATTGCTGGAGTCTTCTGGGCGTGGGATCTGGATTTTGGTTGCAGTTTTTAGCTCTAAGTCTTGCAGTTTCTCCCCATTTTTGCCAATAACAAAGCGGTGGTGCTCCCTAGGAATGGGAACTGTTGCTGAGGCCTGAGTCTGCAATCTAGCAACGATGTCCTTCCGGGCTTTCATGACAGCATCTAGCTTCCCTGAGACCATGATGGAGAGGCCTTGGTCTTTGGCCAAAGAGAGCTCCAAGTGAGCACCGGTCCTCTGCATGATCTCAAGGCAGATTTTTGCTTGTTCACCTTCTCCAAATTGATTCATGTCCTTATATTTTCTTTCCTCTAGGGGCACATGGAACACCTGAGTGATGACAGAGCCCTTGATGGGCCGGATCTTGTTGCTCCAGGCTGCAGTGGGTTCCCGGGCACTCTCCAAGCAAGCTGCTTTCTCAGGAAGTGGCGGGAAGGCATCCTTGTAGGTCAGAGGGTCGCTCTCCTCCTCGGAATTTAACGCGGCCACTTTGATTTGTTGTGGAACCAGCCCACTTCGGTGTTCAGCAAAACTCTCTTGGGTCAAAACTGCAACAGAACTCATGGTTGATCTCACACCAACACACAATCCGGGTAAGCCACAGCAAAATGGTCAGTAGCCAGAAAGTCCGTCCTGAGGCTGCCTCTGTCAGCCTGCCAGCTTTTGCTTTTCCAATCTTACTAGTGTGAAGAAGAAACCAGGCTCATAGATAGGAACTGTGGCGAAATATGGACAAGATGCCATCTTGGTAAAGGAGAAGAGGCAACCTTAACAAAGGTTTTATTTTTATGTTTTATTCTCTGGACAGTCTGAATATTAAGTTGGTTTCTAGTGTAATATAAAAAGCTAAATCTTTTCTTTTTTACTTAGACACTTTTAAAGCATCAGTCTATTTGGAATATTTAGTAACATAAAAGAGTTACTACAAATGTCTACACACACTGTGATTGCGAGTATATAAGTAAACAGGCATATTGAAAAAGATTAGAAAAAATATAAGCAATGGGAAAGTCATTTATACAACTGATTTTTTTCTGTTTAAAATTATATTGGTTTTTCTTTATAATCTTGCTATCAGAATAGCTATAACCAGAACTTGAAATGTTTACCTTTATTCTTCATCCCTTCAATCTTCTCCTTGAAGCCCAATAATATTTTCCAATAATAATTTGAATACAACAGCTTCATGGTGAGCCAGAGTCATACCACACAGTTAGTGGATGGCATATACTTTCCCATCAGGCATTATTTAAGTGGCATCTCCTAAGCCAGACAACCCGGTGACTGCTGAAAATAAGCATGAGAGAAGAGAAATCCATATGTGCCTTCAAATACTGAATTCTGGAATGGGAACGTCTTCATGATTAAATCAGTGAAAGACCTCTATAATGAAAGCTATAATACTCTGAATAAAAGAGATTGAAGAAGACGTGAGAAAATGAAAAGGTATCTTCTGTTCCTCCTTGATAGGTAGAACCAGTATTCTCAAAATGGTCATTTTACTGAACATGATATATAGATTTCATGCAATTTTCAGTAGAAACATAAACATTATTCTGTATTAGGAAAAAATATTCCTAAAATTTATACAGGAATCAAAAGGAAACCCAAATACCAAAAGCAATCATGAGCAGCAAGAGTCAGGCCAAAGGCATCACAGTCCTAATTAGGTCACATACCTAACAGCATAAAAACAGCATGTCCTGGTACAGAAGCAGATATGTCAAGAAAGGAACAGAACTGAGCATGCAAGAATGTCCATAGGCCCTTCAGTCACTGGATCTTTAGTAAAAGGGCCAAAAATATACATTGGAGAAGAGATGACCTCTTTCACAAGTGGTGCTGAGAAAACTAGTTAATAATGTAGGGAAGAATGGATCTAGCTCCACACCTTTAAACTTGCACTAAAATTAAATGAAAATGGATCAAAGACTTATATAAAGAGAGAAACATCAAATCTGATGAAAGGAAAATTGGTGCAGCTCTTGAAAACTTAAGCAAAGGCAAAGACTCTGAATAAAATCTCACAAGTCCACAAAAAATAACAACAACAACCAACAAATGGGAATATAACAAATTAAAAAGCTTCTGCACAAAAAGGGAGACAACTAACAGACTGAAGAGAAAATCTGCAGACTAGAAAATAATTTTTGCCAACTACTCTTTGTGTTACTGCATAGCTCCTTTACAAAGTGTCTTGCCAAATAAATGATACTGGGTTTTAGGTTGTTGGCCTCTCCTTCTGGCGTTAGATTCCAGGTTTTCTCATCTCAAACAAAGAATTGAGCAAAATGTATAAAAAGCAGTGGCAAAGTTAATTTGAAAAACTAAAAATAAAGAGTGAGGGAGAAACAGGCTTTGCAGTGTGAACTTGGGCCAACTGAAAAAGAAAAAGGCAAGATAAAAGAGCACCTTGGAGAAAGTGCACTGGTGGGGGGGGGTGCACTTCTATGAGGAAAACCAGGATAGCAAGCTCCTCTGGGGTCAGTGTTCTTTTATACTCTCCAAATCCCAAGGAAATCCCATATGGGAACTTCTCCATATGGGTTCTGAGATGCAGTGCTGGCATCCCACCTCAGGCTGACATCAGTCCAGGCCATCCTACTGAAAGCTTGGTCAAGCTCTCCCAAAAAGTCCACAAGCAGAGCTTTGAAAACTGTTTTGTGCATGTGTTCTGGGATCCTGTAATTAACAGGTCATACCTGCTTCCCCAGCTAGCTCTGCCTTGCCCTAACTTCCTATGCACTTGGACGGAGAGCTAATATCTAGAATACATAAAGAACTAAAAAAAAAAAAAAAACCTGGGCCCCTCAACCTACAAAACCCAATCAAATACAGACAATTGAATGAGTAGATACTTCTCAAAAGAAGTACAAGTAGCCAATAGATATATGAAAAAGTACTCAGCATCTGAAAATGAAGTATAAAAAGTAAAGCCCTATTAATATGATGAGCTGTAAAAGGCTCAAGTCAAGAACTTTGGACATTGACAGTTTTATAGAAAACCCACTACTATTATGGACTATTGGACTATATTGGGATATTTTGCTGGATTTATGCACCTACAGTATTTAAATGACAATGGAATGTCCTTCTCTGACAAAGCTAAACAAAAAAAGGGGGATACAAATGAACGACCAATTTGTATCTGTATACTCAAAATAGTTAGGATAGATATACAGCTCCATTCTCTTAATTCAATGAATAGAGAGGTTTGTTCTAATAGTGTTTGAGACAGGATACCAGGTCTGCATCTTATACAATGAATAACCACTAAGACAACAATATGCAATGTATTAATTATTGAAAATGTGCTAGTATTTGGTTGTGAAACTGTCTCATTTCTATTTGTTTCTCAATAAAAATATTTTTTAAAAAAGTACTCAGTGTCTTTGGCCACTAGAGAAGTAGAAATCAAGACAACCCTGAGATTCCTTTTTACTTCAGAAAGAATGACTAGAAAGCCTGACAAGTATAAGGTCTTGGGTTTGATTCCAAGTACAAAAAAACCCCAAACAAACAGCAACCATGAAAAATGGCCATCACACACACACACACACACACACACACACACACACACACACACACACACAATGCTGGTGAGGTTGTGGGGGAAAAAGAAAATCTTTCTACATTGTTAACGGGAGCATACATTAGTAAACCATTATGGAAATCAGTATAGAGATTCCTAAAACCCTCCCAAAAACCCTAAAATAAACATTCCATTTGACCTAGCTATACCAGTATTTATATCTTCCAGAAACAATTAAAGACATCATATTCCAACTATACCTACATACCCATGTTAATAACAGCATAACTCATAAAAACTCAACAGTGCAAGCAGCCTACATGCCCAACAACAGACGAATGGATAAAGAAAATGTATTTAGACATAGTAAAGTACTACCCAGCCATAAAGAATATATTTGTGTCATATGTAAGAAAATGTATGCACTTTAAGACCATAATGCTAAGTAAAATGAATCAGAAGCAGAGGTTGAACATTGCATGTTTTCTCTTATATGAGAAATCTGAAGCATAAATAATTTAGGAGTAAAATAAAAGAAAGATAACAGGGGACAGGGAGTTAAGCTTTGTGGATATGGGAGCAAGACCTGAGGTGGGGAGAGACAGGAAGGAGAGGAGAGGAAGGGGAAAAAAAGGATTCAGATATGGCATGTATATGTACCAATTCTTCAAGGTAAGTGTATTTAGAGAAGAGAAATGAGAAGAAAAAGTACAGAGACATGCTTAATTTAGTAAAGATGTCAACTCTCCCCAAGTTTCTATAGCTGTTAACATTTTCAACCAAAATGCCAGCAGAATTTCTGCTGGAAATTGAAAAAATGCTCCTAAAGTTCACAAGGGAGGATTATTATGGGAGGGAGTAAAGATATTATTGAAGAAAAAAGAATAAGAAGTCTCTGTTGTATCAGAAATCAAGTTATGTTACAATGCTACCGTCAATAAAATTGCATGGAACTGGCCCAGAGATATAAATAGAAAAATGAAAATCCAATAGAAAATGTAGACGCCGACCCAAGAATATGTATTTGAATTTTGGGTGTGATAAAAGAAATTCAGTGACCACTGGAAAAAATATCACAGCAGTAGAACATATCTTAAAATATATTGCTATAGGAAAAGTGTTAAATGTAAAAGAAAATGTTAATTAAATACAGAAAGAAATGTATGTGAAGACTTAATGTTGGGATTAAGATCTGTAAAGCACAAACCATACAGGGAAAGGCTTGAAGTTAAAATGGGCTATTTGAGGAGAAAAAGCAAAGTGACTATATAGAGGGAAATGCCACTGTATGTGACAGAATGACAGACACAGAATTATTCTTCTTAATACATAAAGAGACCTCAGGCCAGGGAGATAGTTCAGTGGAATAAGTGCCTGCCTGGAAGCTCAAGGTCATGAATTTGATCCTTGGTATTGGAAAAAAAAAAAGAGAGACAGAGAGACCTTAATGTGACTACAAAAAATTGACAAAGGAACATGAACAAGAAATTAATAGAATTACTATACATTACATTTAAATTATAGATATCATAAATGTATTACAAATGTAAAAACAAAATGAATTGCAGAATAGATTTTCCACGTCAACCCAGAGCACTGAGCTGAATCTTTAGACCTTTATTTTTTCATTTTTGATACAGGATCTAAGTCGCTCAGTTGTCCAGGATGGGCTAGAACCTGTGATCCTCCTGCCTCAGCACCCCACCTAGAGCAATGGGCTACAGGTCTTTGCCAACATGCCTAGGTTGTCACAGCTATTTATCTATCTTAAATAGCAAATATTTTGATGACCAGGATGTGGAGAAATATGCATTCTCATACACAACTCATAGGAATGTAAATACTAACATTTCTGGAAGGTAATTTTGTAATATGTTGCCTTTAAAGCCTCAAATTAATAGATACACATTGACCTAGAAGTTCACTTTGAGCAATTTATCTGAAGGAAATTGTTTGGAAGTGCAAAGGTGTATTAATGGGATATTCGCCTCCACCTCGGCCTTCCCCCTCACCTCTGCCGCCTTCTTTGCCTCAAAGTGTTTCTTACAAAAAGTGTTTCTTCCTTTATATCTTTGTTCTATAAGCTTTTCACTATTTTTAAGTTTTGGCTTTATTTTACTTTAAAAACACACAGAGTGGCCCCAGTCTACAAAGGGTCAGGATTATCAGGGTCTCTGTCTTCCACTTCCACATCTCTACCCACAGCAAGGTCTTCAAGAGCAACGTGACACACGGAGCTGTGAGCTGTGACCTCTGTGACAACAGGGCTTATTTTGTGAGGCTGCCAGAAGAACCCCTTGAGCCTCTTCTGTGGCTGCATCACTCTTCACAAATCTATCCACGGTGGTTTGCCCAGTCTGATCTCTTTCATCATAGTTTTCCTTATAAGAACACACCGCAAACATGCCTCTTTATTATGAAAATCTTTCAGCTTTCAATTTTTTTTTCTTGGAAACAGAGTCTCTGTATGTAGCCTGGGCTGGCTGCAAGCTCAGGATTCTCTTGCCTCAGTCTCCCCAGCGCTGGGATTTCAGGTGTGTGACAATACACCTGGCTCGTTTTCAAGCTTTTTAAGCTCATCGACGTCTGAAAAAAATTCTTGCTAAACTTTTGCTGTGAATTTCTTTACAGAATTTGCTCTTTCTTCTCCACTTAACTTTTTTCTTGCCTCTTCTTCAGCTGTGAATTCCCATTTGGATTCCAACAACCATTCACTACTCAGTTACTTAGGAAGCGTCTTCAGGCGATCCTCAGTCTCCCGCTCTTCCACACCAGGTTTATCTTCTCCACTGCAGCCATATTGATCTTGGCAGCCATCTCATCCTGGACAAGTCCTTTCAAGGGTCTTCTTCCGATGCCATTCATTCACATCTTAGTGACAGCATTCCAGCTCAAGGAAGGCATTTGATACGACAGGGGATGTTGTAGCTCTTACATATTTTTTGCCTCAATTTCTAACCCTCCTGGAAGTTGTGTAAAATAATGAATATCTTTAAAATTTTATTGTGAAAAACTTTAAACAGATAGAGAGAATAAATCAATGCATGTCTACATGTCCACCACTTGTCCAGGTTTAATAGTTGCTAGTATTTTTCCATATGTCCTTTATTCGTCTCATTTATCCATCAGTTGTCTTTCTTTGTTTTATATTTGCTAAGTCATTTCAACTAAATTTCAGATATTGTGACACTTCAAGCCTAGGTATGAGAGTGCTCAACTCTAAAACAAGATGTTTTCCTCAATAACATCATGAATATACTAGCAAATTCGCTATCACTTCTTAATATCATCTTACATGACTTCTATAACCAAGTTCCAAAGTTGTCTCTCAATACCTTTATAGCTAGATTTTTATATGTTTTTTTTTTTTTAAGTACCAGGTTTAAACCCAGGGTTTTTACACTGAGCTACATCCTTAGGTCTTTCTTTAATTCTTTATTTTAAGGCAGAGTCTTGCTATATCTTTTATCTACTTGGTTTTTTTTTTGTTTGTTTGTTTGTTTTTTGTTTTGGCAGAACCAGGGATTGAACTCAGGCCCTTGTGCTTGCCAGGCAAGTGTTTATTCTACTGAGCCATCTCCTGGCCCCTCTTTTATCTACTTGGATATGACTGGGTGCACTCTCAGCACTGTGTTGCAGTTACTCACTGTGTTTGGTTCAGTAACATGCAGTGCATCCTAGGAGTGGTAAACCTTACTCTACAGCCTGGGTATGCATAGAGGAGGCTACATTTAGGTTTGTATAACATCCTTCTATGTTTAATCAAGGACAAAATCTTCCAATAATGCATTTCTTAAAATATATCATTATGATTGTACTTGGTTTTCCTTTTTGTTAATGTTTAGAAGTTATCAATATCTTTGATTTAGGGAAAAATGATCTCCCGACCTGACCTGGGTGAGTTTGTGTCTCTAAAACTGAAGAATGAATTTTAGGAACAAACAGAGGTTATGAGTAGAATATTTATTGGGAAAGAAAGCATTTGTCTCAGAGGGGACAGAGAGCCCGAGTGGGTTGCCCAGGAAGCTGTCTCTTCCAAGTTATTTTTATAAGGCAAAATCATGCGGGGCTAAGGAACTCGCTTAGGTTGATGTGGGTTGGGACAAAACTATGGTCACCCAGTGGGATTGTAAGCACCATTGCTCAGGTAAAATTGATTAAGTCCAGGACCAAATGGGGAAGTGAGTCACGTAGCAAGCAGGCATGAATGTAGAACAGGACTTTATCAGATAGCCATCCAGTAGTAGTCCGATTAATGATTCTTCTGGCTCCCTCAGGGTGGTGATCAAGCTCAGATGCCAATCTTTAGGGAGGTTGGCATTTGTTTGATCTTTGGTCTTTAGGTCTGGCCCATGGCGGGAGCATCCATCCCTCCCAGTGTTGCAAGATATCTTGTCTTCTGTGGTATTTCCTTGGAGGGTCTGACCCTGTCTGACTGCCTATAATATTTCTATCTAACTTGGCTGCCTACAACATCTTCACAGTAATGTGAGATTATAAATTCCACAGGGAAAAATTTTGCCACCACCATCTTCTCAGAGCTGGCACTGGTAGCATTCAGAATCTTTTTTAGGTGAATAAGTGAGATGGATTTACCAATATTCTCTTTCATGACTTCTGGGTTTTCCATTCTTAAAATGATTCTAAATTGGCATGGTGCTTATACGACTATAATCCCAGCACTCTGGGGGGCTAAGGCATGAGGATTGCTAAGAGTTTGAGGAAAGCCTGCCCTATACAGTTGAAGTCAAGAGGCCAGACTGAACTACACAGTGAGACCCATCTAAAAAAAATTAAAAATAAAAACAAACAAAAAAGACCCTGCCACTTAATTTTTGTAAAATTACAAAAATAGTTTGTAGGTTTCTTTTAGGTGTGTTTGGGCTATTATGGTATGAGGATAAAGTTATCCTACACACAGCAATCACAGAAATAATTTGACCATAAATTTGATTGCATTCCTTTTCCACCATAGCCCCTTGTCTATCAATCTTAACTGCTTTCCCTGTCTTCCAAGGCCTACTACCATGGCTTCTGTCTTCTACAGTGACCACATCACTCACCATATTTCTCACTACTCTCTATGCTTTGCAACACTAGACTTGTTGTCAATCTTGCTCACAAGTCTTGTTGTCCATCTTGTTCTCATTATAGACTCTTTGACCTTGTGGCTCTCCAACCTAAAATGCTCTTGGCAGGTCTCTGCCCCACCCTATCCTATCAGTCACTTCCCCCAGAGGCCACCTCTGACTTCTCATTCCTAGGTGGCTCTCGTTCCCTGACCCAGTGACTGTGCATGGTACCTCTTTGCTTTCAGCTTTGCTTTCTTCAGAACACTCAACATTACTTTCATTGTTATGATTTCTTATCTGATATACATGAAGGCATACTTTCCCTTAAGGCAGGAATGTCATCATTCCAAAACCTAGAGCAGTATCTATTATATAGGAAGTATCAGTAAAAAAAAAAAAAATGTTTTTTTTAAATAAATAAAGATAGGCAATTAAATCATGACATATCCATGTCACAGACTATTTTGGTTTTGACCTGGAATGTCCCCCAGTTGCTCACATGTTAAAGGTCTGGTCCCAGTGCAACAGTAGTCTTCAGAGGTAGGACTTTTGGGATGTGATTAGCTCATGATTAATGTTTTGACAGGTGCATAATTGAATGGGCTACGGGGAGGTGGTGAAAACTATGAATGGTGAGGTATAGTTGGAGGAAGTAGGTGAATAAGGACATGGCCTGCAGAGATATAGCATGTCCTTGACCTTTTCCCTCTCTCTGCTTTCGGACCATCATGAGATGTACAGCTTTCCTCAGTTGTGCCTTCCATTGTGATGCTTCTACTTCATCACAGGCCTGAAACAATGTAGCTGGGTACTCATGGGTACAAATGGTAAGCTAAAATAAATCCCTTGGCCTCAATGCCAGGTGGCTTTTTTAAAAAATGTATTTAGTACATGGTCTACAGGGTCTCAGTACACAGATAGGACTCATAGTGATCCTTCAGTTTTCAGTGTCTCAAGTGCTAGGATTACAGGTGTGCACCACCACTCCCAGTCTCAATCACTGTCTCAGTGTGTCCCAGGGGTGGGGCTGGTATGGCTCACTGGGGCTTAAACACTGGTCCCTGTGTCTGCCTAAGCAAGTCTTTTAGTCTTCTGAGCTATCTGATGGGCTCTAAGTGGCTCTGTTTTGAACTGACTGTCTCATCAGGTGGCTTGGACTACTGGTGGTATGACTGCCCCATTGGGAAGCTAGTAACTGCATCCCAAGGGATCTTTGATTACAATAAAGCAAATAAAGGAGGTGATTTAGCAGGCCAGATGTTACCATATCAGAGTTCCTTAATGAACACATTAAAATGGTATAGAAATATTAATACACCTAATTTGTAGTATAGCAGTTGTAAATGCATATTATATATACCAGCAACAGAGTACTCATAAGATTCCCATGTTAGAATTTAAAGAACTAATTTTTAAAAATAATTTTATTGAGAAACAAATAGCAATGAGACAGTTTCAAAACTGATTACTAGCACAGTTTCAATAATTAATACAGTGCATATTGTTGTCTTAGTGGTTATTCATTGTACAAGATGCAGACATGACATCCCATCCACAGACACTATTAGAACAAATCTCTCTATTCATTGAATTAAGAGAATGCAGTTGTATATCTATCCTAACTATTTTGAATATACAGATACAAAATGGTTGTTCATTTGTATCCCCCTTTTCTGTTTAGCTTTGTCAGAGAAGGACATTCCATTGTCATTTAAATATTGTAGGTGCATGAATTCAGCAAAATATTCCAATATAGTTCAGTAGTCCATAATACTGGTGGGTTTTCTGTAAGACTGGCAATGTCAGAAGTTGTTGAATTGAGCTTTTTATAGCTCAGCATATTAATAAGGCTTTACATTTTATACTTCATTTTTATAGTTCTCTGCTGGATGATTAAAACAAAGATAAAGTAAGACCTATATAACAAGAAATGTAACTTTTGTATCTGACAAGTCAGTCAAATCCCCTCAACATTTATCCTGAAACCTTGTACCACAGTTTGTAGATCCTTTGTCAGTGTCAGCCATGTGGATGAGTCACGGCCATTGCTTGACCAATTTGGTCTCTGTGAAAGCCTGAGAGAATGTTTTCTCTTCAGGTGACTCTCCTTAGGCACACTCTACATCGTCGATCACTTTCCTCTGTGGCTTCATAGTCTCCTTGATCAGTAAATTTGGGACACCACTGAGAACTAATTATTGATACATGATTAACCTGTGAAGAAATGCCACAGGTCCAAATTACTTGAAGAAACATTCACTTTGTAGAAGCTTATTTAGGACCAGAAAGTGTTTGTATCAGAGTTTATTTTTGGAGAAAAACCTAAATTAAGACACTTTATCTGAGTCAAGTTTGTGTTTTCTCTCCAAATTAAACTTTTCATCTTAGGTATTTTAGTTCATGTTTCTGTGATCTCTGAAAGAGAGACTGAATCATCTCTATGTTTTGCAAGTTAATTTAACTAACACCTTCTCAAATTTGTTGCTCTTTTCAAAGGGCCAATTTTAGCTTTTAAATTTTTTTTTCAACAAATATTTGCTGAATAGAATAGCTACTGTGAAGACAACAATATGCATGTATTAATTATTGCAACTGTCCCACTAACCTGCTTTGAAACTATCTCATTGCTATTTCTTTCTCATTCAAATTAATAAAAAAATTTAAAAAAAAACAAATACTGAATAGCAGACACTATTTTAGGTGCTTTAGAGATGAATTTTATTTTTATTGATGTTTCTCTATTACTTTTTTCTACTCACTTTTATCTTGATCTCTAACTGTCATTATTTCCTTCCTCCTACCCAAGTATGCAGCATAAACACCCTACTTCTCTGTGATTTAGTTCTCCACTTTTAAGTTAGACATAGTAATATTGTCCACTGACAGGGATTTTGTGAGAGTTAAATGAGACAGTCTGTGATGCAAATTTATCCTTAGAAGGATATTATCATTTACTTTTGTGGTCACTAGTCACATTAAAATAGGTTTACAAAAGTATCACCAGGAATGTTATGAAAAACATTTCAGCATCTATTAGATCAAGCATAGTTTTCCACTTTGACATACAGATACAATAAGAGGGGATTGGATGTAAATCTGCATTATATTTCTGGAAGAAAGCAAATTTTAAAAACACATTCTCCTAGTGCACTTCTAAATTCAACTTTCCTTCTTTTTAGAGTTTTCCATTGATATTTTTATTTTTTATTTTTATTAACTTTAATGAGGAAGAAATAGCAAAGAGACAGTTTCAAAACAGGTTATTAGGACAGTTACAATAATTAATACATGACATATTGTTTTCTTTGTAGTAGTTATTCAGAATACAAGATACAGACATGATATCTTGTCTAAACACTATTAGTATAAAACTTGCTTCTCACTGAACTGAAAGAAAATAGCTGTATATCTATCCTAACTATTTTGTATAT
>NW_004524578.1:35741055-35743726 GCF_000260255.1 Octodon degus
CCAGTTGCTGAGCTGGCTCAGAAAAGGAAGAAAAAGAAGAAAGAGCCTGGTAATGGTAGACTTTTGGAGGGAGAAGCTAGATACAGACCTAGAGGTGGTGATGGAGAAGAAAGGCAACATGGACAAGGCACACAGACCAGATGAGGTGAAAGGCCTTGTGAGAAAAGATTGATCAGGAGTCAGGCAAGACAGAAGCATCTGAATCCAGGAATTGGACGGGAACCCAGTTTGGCCAGTGGGATACTGCAGACTTTGAAAACAAGGAACAGAAACTGAAATTTCTCAAGCTTATGGGTGGCTCTAACAATCTGTCCCCCTTGGTCAACCACTCCCCTTGCATGACCACAAGGCCCAACATGGCCTTCAGCAAGGTGGCAGCTGACATCCTGCAGCAGAAGTTGCAGCAGGACTATGACTGAGCCATGAGCTGGAAGCGCAACCGGGGTACCGGACTTGGCTTCTCTACCACCCCCAACAGAGTCTTCGACAATGACAAAAATGCATCTAGGTCTGTCAGCTTGGAAGATTAAATGCTAGTGCCTTCTACCCAAGCAAATCAGATGCCTTTTCTCAGTTTTGCAGATGAAAGCCACCTAGAAGCTGTCCAGTATGGAGCACCTGTGGAAACCATGGACAAACTGGGCAGCTCGTGTCCTGGGAACTAAAACACATTTTTTTGTTAAACCTTCCATTGCTGTGGTGACATGGGCATGTGAATAATGGTAGCTGACAACTGGCATTTGTTGGGGGGTATAGCTTGGCCCAGGTACCTACTATTTTTTGCACTAATGTACTTAATCATCATGGTGAAGTAGGTGCTATTCATGAGGCAGCTTAGGTGTAGGGAATGAGTAATAAAATTGCCCAGGCCCACCCTCTGTTGACTGCCATGTGTTACAAAGTTGTACCCTAAGCCCTGGGTCACTAATCATTGTGAAAGTTTCTTCTAGAGACTTTCACCCAGATTACTAGTTGGAGATTAAATGATGGAGGAAACAAGTTTTATGGCATGGCTGATGTAGTGGTTGATACATCGTGCCAACTTGGCCGGATGACTCCCTGGAGCACTTCCAGCTGGTGGGGGTCCCGCCCTGGGGCACAATTGTTTTTGCTCCCAGAGTGACTCAACACAAAGCGACCATATAAAGGGGCTGAGGAAGTAGTCAATGTTCCACTTTGTCAGAGGAACTTTAGTCTTCGCATTTGGCTTGGACTTCATCGCCTGTCTTGCAGCGTGGACTCCAGACTCTTCCGCTTCCGGCTTGGATCCTTTACCTTCCATTGCAGACTCTTCAGTGTCTGTCACAGACTCTTCAGTCTTTCATCGCAGACCCATCAGCTGACGAGTAGAGACTTGCACAGAGCACAGCAGTGAGCTTCAGACCTTGGGACTGAATTCCTCAGTCTGGGGTGTGTAGTCTCCCTCTGCACACTCCCCCATCTGACTCTGCTGTAAGCCAATCTTGTAATTCCTTATACATTGTATGTCTTGTGATAATATCCATTCCTTTTATTATATCTGTTCCTCTAAATAAAACCCTGACCAATACAGCTGATTCTCAGGAAGTGGAGTTAATGGTCACAGGGGATCAGCAAGCTCACTTGTCTTCCTGTTTGGAGTAGATGCACATAAGAGACATGAGGTGCTGCCAAGCAAGTGTGGCTGCCCCTTCTTTGCTGCAGCTGCTGTCCTCCCCCAAGCCTGGATTTGACATATCTAGAGAGCACTTACATGAATTGATGGCAAAGAATCCCATGACGTCTGTGGTGGAGGCTGAATGCAAGAAGACACAGGCTGGGAGGATGACACAGGAAGTTGCTTCATCCTGTAGGGACAGGCTCCATGCTTGGACTGCACAGTAAGCCTTCCAGTTCCAGGTGCAGGGATCCACATGACCACCTGCCTCCCATTCACTAGCCATTTCCATCCCAACCTGAGAGTATGTCCTTCCCACCACAGTCCCGGCATATCTCCCAGCTGAGCTCCTTTGATGTGGCAGTATGATCTGAGTCTAGCTACGCAGCTTTCAGGAAAAGGAGTTAACTGGTAAGTCCTGCAAGGCTGTATAGGCAAGCAACATTCAATACCAGATTTTGGTGCTTTCTCTAGCTTGTGGGCATACTGTCTTGAACCAAACATTTCTAGAGTGGTGGCCCTGTAAAAGTAGACTGTTTTTCCACCTTCATATACAAAAGAAAAAGCAAACATCTTCCAGAAAAGAAAGCTACCAGCACTCCTTTGCAGCTCCTTTAAAGGTTCATCCAGTCCTCAAGCTCAGGAGTCTAAGGATACTTGTATGAACAAACACTGAGACTCTGCTTTTCAAAGAACAAGAGTTGCTTTAATACTGATTCCCACTTACTATCAGAAGAATCTGGGTAGAGACCAAAGCCTAAGCCAATTTGTATATGTAAAAATAAAGTATAAACATAACAGAATATTTCAGGAGCTTTGAAAAGAGTGACATATTTTCTGTAGTGCATAAATTTTGTCTATATCTGTATCTGTACATACTGTTTAGATTCTTCTTATTGTAATTTGTTTATTTTTCTCATTTCACCTGTCAAATAACAAAACACATATCATGTGTTCCTATTGATACAGGGAGAAAAACTGGTCTCGGGTGGGTGACCTCCAAACCATATATAGGGAACCTCCAAATGACATAGA
>NW_004524578.1:35743926-35749256 GCF_000260255.1 Octodon degus
CCAGGGATTTTTATAGTGTAAAACCATGTGAGGCTAAGGTAGAGAGAATGGGAACTCGCTTAGGTGGGCAGGAGGTGGGACAAAACTATGGTCAACCAATGAGATTACAAACACCATTGCTCAGGTAAAACTGATTAAATCCAGTATCAAATGGGAAAGCAAGTCACATAGCAAGTGGGCATGAATATGGAACAGGGTCTCTTCCTGTTGGGGGTTGGGCTAGTGACTCATTTGGGCTCTTTCAAATCGATTGATACTATTTAGAATATCAATCCCTAATGCCCATCCCTAGGGAAGTATGTAGCTCTGCTTCCTCTTTTTGTCTTCGTCTTGAGGTGTGGCCCATATGGGAGTGTCTGACTCTTCCAAGTTGCAAAGTCACCTTGTCTTCCATCTTGTCTCCTTGAGGGCCTGGCCCTGTCTGACTGCCTATAATATTTCTGTCTAACTCGGCTGCCTGCAACACTATTAGGGCTGATTTCTATTATTTTTCATGGATCACTATGCTCATTGTTTTGCCTCTTTTAAATGAATTCTATTCTACTACTAAGCTCTCATAGTTGAATCTTTATGGAATTGTCTCATGTGTCCCATTCATTTTAATTTTTAAATTTTTATTAGTACATGTTGGTAGGACACATTATTACAATTACCCCATCGTAGTTGTTATGCATGTGCACATAACACCACTTAATTCTTTTGACTTCCTTTTTTTGGGGGGGTGTTGAGATAGGGTCTTGCTGTAGCTCAGGTTGGTCTTGAACTCACTATGTAGCATAGAGTAGCCTTGAACTCATGGCAATCTTCTTGCCTTAGCCTCCCAAGTGCTGGGATTATAGGTGTATACCACCAAGATCAGCTGACTTCCCATTCTTAACATCTGACTCCCAGCTTCCCCCATCTTTTGCTCCTTTTTCCATCTGCAAAGAATCTTTCAGTTTCTAATATTTCTTATTTAGCTCACTAATTTATTTATACTTTAAATTTCTATATAAGAATATTCAGATGGTACTTAATGTTCTGGGCCTGCTTTATTTCAGTTAGCATTATGGTCTTGAGTGAGGAAGATCATGTCATGTACAAATAGTGTTCTTGTAGAGAATAGAGCCTTATAGAGGATCATGTAAACTGCACATAATGATAGTTTGACTTCTTCCTTTCTTTTCCTTTTTAATTCTTCTTCTTGCCTGATTGTTCTGGCTAATGTTTAGAGAACTACATTGGTTGCAGTTATAATAGTGGAATACTTGTCTTATTCCTTATTTTAAAGTAAAGATGTCATCCTCATTTAATGTAGTGCGTGTCATAAATGATTTTTTTAAGATTAAGATAAGGTCCTTGTATACTTATTTTCTTCAGGTTAACAAAATCATTAATGAGGGCCAGCCAAAGAGCTCAGTGGATTAAAGCACTTGCAAGCAGGCTCGGGGACTGGGAGTTCTGGGCCTGCTGTGCCGGCCCCACCGCTGGGGCGTGCTGAGATGGCATTTGAGACTGGGCGTGGTGACGCATGCCTGTAATTCCAGGTCTTGGGAGGCTGTAAACAGGTGGATCACTACTTCTAGCAGTAAGACCCAGAACACCCTGTAGACCCTTCCCTAAAATACAAAAAAAAAAAAAAAAGTTATGATGCAAACGTTCTTTTCAATGAAGATAAGCTATTACTATAAAAGAAACAAATTAGCGTATATTACAATGCTTTCTGCATTATTGAGGTGATCATGTAAATTTTGTCTTTGTTTTAAGTGATGTATTATGTTCATTATTTGTATATGTTGAAGGATTCCTGCACCCTGAGATGAAACCTACTTAGTCACAAAATATAATCTTTATGATTCACTGCATTTCATTCATTGCCAGTATCTTGTTGAGGAGTTTTACATCTATATTCATTGAAGAGATTGATCTATAGTTCTTTTTTTGAAATTAAATCCTTGTCTGATTTTAGAATTAGCATAGTGCTATTTTCCAGGAATGATTTTGGAAGTACTCCTTCCCATCCAAATTCATTAAAGAGTTTGAAGAGTGTTGGCATTTGGTCATTTTTGAAGTTATTGTAGAATTTATCAGTGAATCCTGGGTTTTTCTTTATTTGTAGGTTTTTTTTTTTTTCTGTGTCAATTTCATTGCCTTTTATTGGATTATTCAGGATTTCTACATTTTTCAGGTTTGGTAATTCATATGTATCTCAGAGTGTATCAATTTCTCCTGGCTTCTCCACTTCATTACAATACAGGGTTTCAAAGTAATTACTAACAATCTTTTATTGTGATATCATTTTCATTTCTAATTTCATTGATTGGGGTCTTTGTTTTTTGTTAAGATTTGTTTTTTATTTTTTCACATTTTTTATTTTATGAGAAAAATAAATTTTCATAATCAAATACTAAGAGAATAGTAATAGTTATTGCACTTTGTGTCATTATCTACAAGTTACTCATTACAAGACATAAACCAAAAAAAACCTTCTTACAAAAAATAAACTCACACATAATAATGCAAACTTTCTTCTCAATGGAGTAAGATAAACTATTAATATAAATGAAACATATCAGCATATATATTGCAGTGTTTTAAAAACAATGGAATTTGTCATTTGGAGACGCATTTGCACATTTCCCTACTTCCTATTTATCACTCTTCTACTTTGTTCTTTATTTGTAGAACCACCTCTTTCATTCATTGAATTTTTTTGTATTTTAAAGTTTCAATTTCATTAATTTCTGCTCTGATCTTTATATTTTCTTCCTTTTACTAGTTTAGGATTTGGATTGCGCTTGTTTTTCTAGGACTTTGAGCTGTATCACGAGGTTGTTTATTTGAGCAATGTTTTTCTGAGGTAGGAATTCACTACTATGAACTTCCCTCTTAGGACTGCTTTCACTGTGTCCCATAAGATCTGGTATGTTATACTGGCATTAACATTTGATTCTAGGAACTGTCTAATCCTTTGATCATTTTTTCCCATGACCCATTGAATAGTGGAGTATTGTCTTTTTCCATGTATGTGCATAATTGCCATGTTGTCTTTTGCTGTTGATTTCTAGTTTCATTGGCTTATGATCTGGTAATATGTGTCTCAGTTACTTTTCTCTAATTGCTGGGACAAAAATACCTGACACCCAAAATTAAGGAAGGAAAGGTTTATTTAGCTCACAGTTAGTGGCAGTTTCAGTCCATACCCAGCTGGCTCCAAGGCAGAGTGCACATGTAAGAGGGCAGCAGTTCATGGTGGCAGAAAACAGCAAGACAGCAAAAGCCAAAAGGGAGGAGCAGAAGCTGCAAAGTTCTACGTGGTGATGAAAAGATTGCATAATTTTATTATTTGGTGGAACATTTTAGATATCTAAGTTGATTTATTCAAAGTTTTGGTTTAACTCTTGTATTTCTTTGTTGATGCTTTTGTCTAGTAGATCTATTCATGATAGTAGGGTATTGAGGTTCTCCATAATTATGATGATGTTTATCTGATCTTTTATGTCCAGTAGTGTTTGTTTTGTCAACTTGGGTAGACTGTTGTTCAGTGCATATGTAAAAGTGTTATCTCTTCCTACTGAACTGTTCTATTCACCAATATGTAGTGACCTTCTTTGCCTCTTCTGATCAGTTTGGCTTGAAGTCTGCTTTGTTTTATAAGATAGCTAATACTATTTGTTTTTGGGTCTCCCAATGCATGGAATATTATTTTCTAGTCCCTGATTTTGAGCCTATGAATTTATTTTTGGATTAAATGTGTTGTATATATAGCATATGGTTGGGTTTTGGTTTTTGATCCATTCTGTTAGTTTGTATCTTTTGATTGGGGATTTGAGACCAATCATATTGAAAGTTATTACTTTCAATCAGTTATTACTGATTATTCTTGAGATTGTATTATTTCCTGCTGCTGATTTTCATTTTGCTCCCTTCTGCATAATTCCTCACTCTGTCCAGTGTATTTATTCTACTAAACTTTAAAAAAACTCTTGTTGGCTTCACTGATCAAGATGTAATGTAGTTGCCCCAGTACCCCATTCTCAGAGAATGGACTATAGTATTGTTAATGACACAAAGGCAATTTGAATACTGGCAAACAAACAAACAAACAAACAAGCTAAAAACCCTTGCAATAGCAACTGAATCAATAAGGATCATGTGGTGACCTTGCTCACTTTGGAAGGTGAGGGAAGCAATGAGACCACTGGACTGTGGAGGTGATAGGCAACAGAGGGAGGGGGAGGTTTCAAGATGACTGCTGGAATTTGCCAGCATTTTCAGACCCAGTGGGCCTTGATTCTCACCACAACAGGTGGGGTCTTGTGTCTTCCCTAGCCTGCATTTAGTCTTCTCACTGGGTCTATGTCTAGCACAAAACCCTCTCTTTACCTTTCTCCTATATTTCTTTTTTTAATATTAATTTTATTGAAAAAGAAATTGCAATGAGAGTTTCAAAACAGGTTAGTAGGACAGTTACAGTAATTAATACAATGCATATACTTGTCTTTGTAGTAGTTATTCAGAGTACAAGATGCAGACATGATATCTTGTCTAAACACTATTAGTACAAATCTTCTCATTGAACTAAGAGAAAGTAGCTGTGTATCTATCCTAACTATTTTGGATATATATATTTTTTTCTCACTACAAAATGGTCCATTTATATCCCCTTTTTTTGTTTACTTTTGTAGAGGTGGGTATTCCATTGCCACTTAAATATTGTAGGTTTCTCCTACTTTTCCCTCTCAGTCATTACTGGAAGCTAACACTGGGAACCCTGAACGAAAATTGTTTTGTAGTTGTCATGTGACTCAGTCTTAAAAAATCAACCCCCTTCCTGATATGGCTCCTGATTAAACGCTCTCCAGCAGTCTCGTGGGCACAGCACTGCTTCATCTCTAACTCTAGCCTGCCATGTGGAAAGAGTCAGTCCCAGAAGAAAACCCACAGTGCTTTCACAGTTTACAGTAGCCCTGGGCTTCTTCGGACTACTGCTGCTGCTTGGTCCTGACTTGTTACTTCTGCCTGGAGCTCCTGACAGTGTATTTGACCTTGTGTCTGTGGAGACAGGTTTCCCTGCCTGGGAGCCAGGGTGAGCTTTTTCTACTGCTTCACAATTTTCTCTGTATTGTGCCTTGTTTCTATAACTTTTCTGCAGTTTCTAATTTTCCTGTCACTGTCCTCCCAATTTCCAAACATCCCTTCCTTCCTTCCTTCCTTCCTTCCTTCCTTCCTTCCTTCCTTCCTTCCTGCCTTCCTGCCTTCCTGCCTTCCTGCCTTCCTGCCTTCCTGCCTTCCTGCCTTCCTGCCTTCCTGCCTTCCTGCCTTTCTCTCTCTCTCTCTCTCTCTCTCTC
>NW_004524578.1:35749356-35754329 GCF_000260255.1 Octodon degus
TCTCTCTCTCTCTCTCTCTCTCTCTCTCTCTCTCTCTCTCTCTCTCTCTCTCTCTCCCCCTCTCCACCATATTGTTATTTTCCAGGTGTCTGGATTCCAGGGCCCAAAGAGGCTGCTTCTTGATGCTGATTGCAGCTTTGCCATGTCCAGCACGCCTCACCTAACAGCATACTTAGCTGTGACTTTATCCCTGGTGAGCATAGCACCCTCATGAGCTGAAGCATTGTTTAAAAGCCTCACTTCTGAATAAATGAGATTTCTGAGACATTTTATTTTGTTTGAGACAGATTCTCACTATGTAGTTAGGCTGATCTTAGACTCTGGGAGGCTTTTTAGACTTAAACTCCAGCACTTGTACTACAAGTGGGCTAGGAAGAGTGTAAGAAGTCTCTAAAATATGCATGAAGTGACGCAGCACAGGTGCAAAGTGAGTCAGAGCTGCGCTGAGTCCAGCACAACAGTTGAAACCAGAAGTGGATGGACAGGTGCAGGGTTGGGACCTGAAACATCTGTTGCACACCTTTCCCCTTGACATTCCACAGCTTCGTGATTTCTAAATACTTCATACTGCAGCGTATACCACGTACTGCTGTAAAGGCAATAGCCCCAGCATGAAGGAAATAAGCGAAGTTCCATTCCCTTGGCTTACCAGGCAGCAGCAATGAGAGAAATCTGGTGGCCTAACGTGGAGAATGTCCTTGGTCATCAGACTGCAGAGGAAAATCTGAGCCCCACAGTGGTCTCCTTAAAAAATTCCTCCTCCCCTCAGACCAGCCAGAGTGGGTTCTGCGAGTGCTGTAAACACCCACCAATGTGGCTCCCTTAATGCCAACGAGGTGATATTTTCTTCATGGTATTTGGCTTTTGTTTCTACAAGAAAATAACACCAGATAAGTCCAAGCAGTAATAAATCTTAAGATTACCTGTATAGAGGAAAGTACCAAGAGCTGCACAAAACATTCAAAATTTAGATTTTATTTTATTTTTTAAAACTAAGAACCTGAAATGTCTAAGGCAGCTCAGTCACTGTACATAGAAAGAAAGTTTCTTGGCACATGGCTGAGGAAGGGTTTTCTTGTTTAACCATTTCTGCCCTGGTATCTGTGGCTCCTTGTGGTCCAGATCGAGCATTCCTTCTGTTGGGATGTGCCAAGGAGATGATGTGAAAGGTAGAGCAAAAATAGGCTAAAGAATGGATGTCCTCTGTGGACTCTTCTGTGCTGGTTCCTGTCTGAGTGCCAGAGAGCCATCAGAGGGGAATTGTAGTAGGCCTTTGACTATAGAACTTTCGAATTTAGAACCCTAAATCCAATCTTCCTCTTTTGCAGAGGTCGAGACAAAGTCCCAGGGATGGAAAGGGATTTGTGTGAAGTTTCACTACTAATTAAAAGCAGATGAAGATGAGCAAACCCTGGGGCACCTTTCTTTCCCTGTAGCCACATGTTCTGAGGGAAACAAACATCATTCTGCCCCACAAAGACTTTTACTTACATTAATTCTTTATGCTCCTGGCTCTCAACAGAAGGATGTTACTGAGGAAATGAACTGACGAAGAGAGTTTAAAAATGGCGTCTGTACTGCGGAAACACACATAGTGGACTTCAGGGCTTTTGCCTGGAAGTGGCCCCTGCAAGGCAGGAAGTTTCTCTTCCTTTTTTTGCCCCACCCCCCCAAGTTTAGTCAAATTTATTTCTCCTTGGGGTCTTTCAGATTCTACTTAATGAAAATGGTGGTTGCTGAGTGTGTGATTGACACCCGGTTATGTACAGCTTGTATTCATCTTCCTGAGAAAGGACATTGTACAAGAAAGGATTGCCAAGGGCAACCGTGGTGGCATTTCTGAGAGAGAAGCAGCATTCCCAGCAGTGAGAGGAAACACCAAGCCCGGAGGAGGAGCGGATGGAGGGTGGCCTGAGGCACCACTCCTAAAGGACTTAAAATATTCCACTGAAGAGAGAGACTTGGAAAAAAAAAAAAAAAAAAAAAAAAAATAAAACAAAAAAAAAAAAAAAGCCTTTTTACACACTTTTTCGAGAGAGACTTGGGTTCTTTTCGAGCCTCCCATCAACCCTGCTTGCTTGTTCACCCACCCGCAGTTCTGCTTTGCATGATACCCCAGCCAAATCAAGTCTGGACAGAAAGACTTGTGGAGTAAAATCCAATCAGTTGCAAATGAGTTACAACATCTCAATTTCCTTAAAGGAGCAAACAACACTTTGCTGGCAGCTTTCTGCACCCAAACTAATCCTCTCATTGGAGTCCCCCAGCTAAGAAGTGCAATCTTTGGCCTGCCTATAGCAGGGTCCTAAGCGATGCCGCGGGAGGCTCAGCCAGCACACAGTGACTTGGAATAGAGCTTGCCAGCCAGGCGTGTGGCCTGGTCAGGATGGGGTAACTGGCAAGCCGGCTGGAGTCAGCTCTTCTGCTTTGGGCCAGTGAATATTTATGTTAGGCCAGGAGTAAAGAAAATGGATTTTACTCACTTGGTGTCTAGCGTACTGCCTGGACAGAGCATGCACAAGAGAGACATTTGTTTTGTGTTGGTGGCACTTGTGGGAGGTGCAGCCAAGATGCAGGCTGCCTCCCTCCTTCAGCCCTAGCCTCAGCCTGCTCCACCCCCACTTCTCTTCACAACAGAACCCTAGCACTGAGCCTAAACACACACCTGACAGAACAGAACCTTGGTTCAGGTGGGCCTCATTCTCAATATGGGTGGAGAGCTCTTCAGAGCCACACTTTGTTGTTGTGCAGAGCTGGCATCACCCCCAGGATTTTTGCACGTGGTACATAAGTGTTATACCGCCAAGCTACACTCTCAACCCCAAGTCCAAAATCTAAGAACATTTAAGAGTTGTGATTTATAGAGCAGCCTTCTGAACTGAATAAAAAAATACACTTGAAAACAAACAACAAGAATAAACAAACCACACTTTTGTTGAGATGCAATTGATGTAAAATAAATTGCACTTATTTATTTCTTGTGCTTATTTAAAAATATCCAATTTCATGTGTTTTGACACACATAGTCATCACTGAAGCCATTGCTATAATCATGGTAATGGCACATTCACTCCTCTTTTGCCCAAGGACTCCTCTTACTTCTTTATCATCCGTTCCTCTGCCCTATTCCTGCCCTGTCCTGACCCCATTCTGACTGGCCCGAGACAACCACAATCTCATAAGAAGTCAGTGGTCATTTTCTAGAAGCTTATAAGAATGCAGTCATACAACTCTTTTCAATTGGCTTTTTAACTTACTGGAATAATTACTTTGAGATTTATTTATGTTGAGTCACCTATTTTAGTTTGTATCTTTCAAAGAATTTGTTCATTTTACCTAGGTATAAAGTTGCTGTAAATATTTCCCTATTTAGTGTTTGTAGAGTTTGAAATATAGCTACCTCTTTTATTCTTCATGTTAATATTAGTTATTTCTTCCGTTTTTCTCCCTGATCTTTCTGGATAGGGGTTCATGGGATTCATCAATTCTGTTATTTATTTATCAATTATATTAATCTTAAGCAAGCAGCTTTTGCCTTCACTGATTCTTCTCTATTGTCTTTCTGTCTTCTATTTGCTCATTCCCCCACCCCCCGGTATCTATTACTATTTTTTTCTGCTTTACTTCTTTGGCTTAATCTGCTCTTCTCTTTTTTAGTTTCTTAAGTTATTGACTTGAGCACTTTCTTCCTTCTAATATAGGGAAGCAGCTAGTGTGTTTCTATCTGTTTTCATACCACAAGTCAAGGTAGAAAATGTCTGTGACTATAATGGTACAGCAATTTCTCCTCACCAGCAAGCAAGGCACTATTTTATTTTATCATTCAGTTTTTGATGCAGAGTATAGTTCAGGCTAGCCTTGAACTTACTTTTTAACCCAGGCTGGCCTTGAACTCATGGCGATCCTCTCACCTCAGCCTCCTGAATGCGAGAATGATAGGTACATACCACCAGGCTCAGCTGCAAGCTAGTAATTCTGTTTCGTTAGGTTGGATTACTTTGCTTCAAGTCACAGAATTCAGGAAAACATATTCACCAGTTTATTGCATAAGATGTTACAAAGAGTAAAGAGGAAGAGATGTATAGGGTGAGTTATGGGAGAAGGCGTGAGGCTTCCCCTGCCCTTCCAGCATGCATCCTAGAGTTCAGCCTTCAGAAACCTTTAATCTGTCATTTTAGGAGGTTTCACTGTGAAGCTAATAAGAATAGACTCAGCCGGTGTCTCAGTTACTCTTCTCTCATTGCTGGGACAAATACCCAACACTCAAAATGAAGGAAGGAAAGGTTTATTTAGCTCACAGTTACTGGAAGTTTCAGTCCCTACTTAGCTGGATCCAAGGCAGAGCAACACATGGCAGAGGGAAAATTTTCTGGCAAACAGCAGAGAGCAAAGGGAGTGGCAGCAGCTCAGGCAGCTAGCCAGCCTCTCAGTCCTCCTTACAAGGTGATGCAAATTACCTACCCCAGGGCAGGTGCAGTATCCACACCCACAGTAATCAATCACAAAGTCCAGGAACTACCCCAAGACCGCATGAGGCTTTGGGGGGACACCTAGTCACAAACCATAACATCAGGGGAAATCTAGGAGGGGCTGGCTTCTCAGTCTGCTTGGTGGTCTCCCTGCATAGCTTCCTTGGTCCAGGGCAGGAGTAAGACAGCTATAGCATAAGGAAGGCCTTATGACTTTGTATTGGATAAGGGAAAGTCAGAGAATGTGGCGGTGGTAAGAATCAGTGATTTTAGGAGCCAGTGTGAAGAAGGAGTTATGAAGCTGGAACCATGGAAGAAATATGTATCACATCTATACATTTATTGCTAAGTATTGACTTAGCTGCATACCACACATTTTGATCTGTTGTGTTTTCATGTAAAAATATTTTTAATTTTTTCTTTGGATTCATTTTTAATGAGTGGGTTGTTTGTAAGTGTGCTACATAGTTTCCAAATAGGGTTTTTCTAGATATATTTCTGTTG
>NW_004524578.1:35754509-35761562 GCF_000260255.1 Octodon degus
TTATGCTTGCCAGGCAAGCACTTATTCTACTGAGCTATCTTCCTGGTCCTGTATTTTGTTATTGTTTGAAACAACCTATGCATGTTAATTGAATCAAGTTAATAAGATAGTGTTAAAGATGCTTATGTTTTTATTGAGATATATTTTTAATTTTCTGTCTACTTTTCCTACAAATTATTGAGAGATGAAAATTTGAAATACGAAATTCTAATTATCGATTTGAAAAATTTCTTCAAGTTCTGTCAGTGTGTTTCATGTACTGAAGCATTGTTCTTAGCTGTATACTTTTCAGAATTGTCCTGTCTCCTTTAAGAAGTGACCCCATAATGGTCTTTTCTCTTTCTAGCAATAATCTTTGTCGGGTACTAAAATAACTCACAACTTCGACAACTGTTAATATGGCATATATTTCCCATCTATATTAGTTTTCATATTGATGCTGTCATAAAAGATCACAAACTGACTGAATTAACATAATTTTTTATCTTATAGATCTGTAGAATGGAAGTCCAAAGTCAGTCACAGTAGACCAAAGTTAAAATATTATTACAGTTGATTTATGCCAGAGACTTTATGCAAAGCCACATTCTTTGTCCTTTTAGTGTCCAGAGGCCATGACTTGTTACCACTTCCTCTCTGCTAAAGCAAGCCATATAGCCTCATGTCAAGGGAATCACAGGACAACTGAGACTGGCAGCTACAGTGTGGCAGTTGTGTAATCCATAAGTAAGTAAAATCTTGTACAAAAACCAGGAGATGCTACTTCATTGTACTAACTGTGGTAACTGTGGATATTCAACTTGGACAGCCAAAGATTCCACAGAACAAGCCAATTATATTGAGCTACATGAAGAACTTTGAAATAAAGGGTAGAAGTACATGAGATGGATGTACATGAGATGGTTAGCAAGATCTCACTTTCTATCCCCATGTGACCCACAGTTAGTGTGAAAGGAATTGTTGCTACAGACAAATCTTGTGTACATCTCACCAACAGCCATTCTGCCTGGGAAAAGAAAGACAAAATGCACAGGTACACAGGACAGAATATGCTAACCTTTGGCATAGAGTTGAGGAGGATTAGGGTTTCTATCAGTGCCCTGGCCATGTCCTTACTGCCCTTGCCACTGAATGCCAGACTGCTCACTCTGTAGTGCTTTCTTTCAGCAAGTGAGAGGTATCTGAGGATACCTCCATCTTGAGAATCCAGCCACCCTCACTCAGTGACTGATCAAAGTCCTTCAGCTTCCTTTCCCTTTGTGTTTGCTAACTTTAAAACACCTACTGTAACTGGCTACTTCTGCTCCGAAATGGGCTTAGCTCTAGTTATTCACAGAAAAATTTGGCTTCACTCTACACTGTCTTTTCTTCCCAGAATCATCACTTCTCTTTTCTTCCAATGTTTCTTAGAATTGCCTTCTCCAAACTCCTTGCACCTGTGTAATTTCATTACCTCAGGCTGTAAAAACAGACTAGGCAGGTAAAGAGTTGAGGATATGGATATACTGAAAACCACATTTGATGTATCATCTCACTACAACTGCAATGTCGAAAAGAAAGGTGAAAATCTCCTCATTTGAAGCTGTAGAGCTAGACTCTAATCGGGGTTCAGGCAAGAAGAATAATCTTTAAACATCTCTTATTTAGGCCAAGGATATGAGACTATCAAAGTCACTGAAATGCTTGCTCAGCAACACAAAATGCATGCTTTGACAGCCCTATCAGTGAGGTTAGGAATTCAGTGGTCTTCCATGGTTCTAGCCTTGTGCTTTATTTACTGGCAGTGCGTTTCAGACTTGCCAGGACTCGTGCAGTTGCCATAGTACTTATAAACAAACGTTGTGGTCAACAGATTCTGGGATGGTATAACAATGCAAAAGAAGTTTGGGGGAGGCAGTGTGCCCTCGCTGGAGAGATTTGAAAAATGACATCTTGAAAAGGTCACAGAACACAAAGCAGTGGAACTGCTTCCCTTGCTGACTGAGATCATCCTTGTACATTCATTCTACTTCTCCAGTCCTCTTCCAGGGTCTCTCTTGCCTGCAAACATATTGTCATTCTTCCCCAAAGAGGAGGAAGATGCTAAAACCACAGGAGGAAATTTCACAGGTGCAGTAGATGATGTGGTTAGAGTCAGAATCTCCTTTCCTGGCTTCTGAGGGTTTAAAATTGAAGCAGGCTCACTTCACATTGCTTCAGCTGCCCTGGCCAAAGCTGCTGAGTAGCTCAAAACTGCCTGCCACTCCATCTCCTTGGAAAGGTATTCATTCAACAAAAGGTTGCTGAACACCTACAAAATGCTAAGATCTCTGCCAGATGTTAGGGAATGTGATGATGATTAAGGTATAACTTCTGTCCAGTGACAGTGGGGTGGGGGTAGACTATAGGGCAATAAAGGCAACAATAATGGTTATAGTAGTTGTTTTATTTTGTTTTGTTTAGAGAAAGCTCCCAGGCTGGCCTCAAACTCACAGCAATTCTCCTGCCTCATCCTCCCGAGTTCTGTGATGACAGGCATTCACCACCATGCCTTGCAATAGTGGTTGTACTAGGGACATTGGTCATCAAAGGGGAGTGGTTAAGTTGGGGGTAGGGTGATTTCATTTGAATGGCAGGAGAGACTACAGATCATTGAATTTATTGAGCATTTATTATATCAAGCACCATTCTAAACACATATACCTGTATTGACTTTTACAAAAACTTACATGGTTGTTATCCCTACATGAATAAATAGAGAAGCTAACTAATATCTTTAAGTTGATTCAGGATTCGATAGTCCAGAGCACTCAGTATTAATGACTACATAGTATTATAGGGAACTACTTTCAGTAAAACTGCTCCAGAGCTGAGAAAAGGAAGATGTGTGGACTTGCAATCTGTATCATTAGTGATCTTTGGTGCTCGCAGAGTGTATAGATTAGAGACATACACAAGAGACAAGGAGCTGAGTTCCCATAAACAAAATGACTGCAAATTTCCTGATTCAAGTAACTGTGCTTCTGGAGACCACTGAGACTTTTTTCTCCTTCCAGAGATGGTGTTGTATTTCAGGGCAGCAGTCAGAAGTTTATGCATTAAAATGCAAATGAGAAAAAATCCTGGTAGTATAATGAACTATAATTTTTAGTCCACTCTTCTTCCCAGAACCAAATTACTACCTTGACCATAAAAAAGGAGACATTTGATAGCTTGGGAGAAGGGTCCCAATGTAACCTGTCCCCTACATAGAGTCAGGAGGATGTTGTTTTGAAAAAGAGACTATGTCCAGAAAAGATGAGCATATGTATCTAACTCAGAATGACTTCATGGAAATGGCAAAAGGGGGGCTGTACTAGGCAGGAAGAAGTTTGACAAAAATGAGCAAGAGGGCTCTCTGTGTGTAGGTGTTAAGGAATGTGATTTAGAAGGGTTTGATTTCAACAAGGCCCTGGGCCAGCATGCAAAAGGACTTCCTCTTCCAAGGGCAGAGTGGAGCTAAAGGCACAACCTCAGCCTTAGCTGGACATTTGGAAGTCAGCTCTGCTGGCCAAAGGGACAGTAGCTTGGAGGGTCAGGCCTCCAGGAGGGCCCTTGGCCTCGTAAGAGGAGGCAAGATGGGAGTGGCTAGGTGATCCTAAGTAAACACTGAATGGAAGCCAGGCTACCGAGTCAGGCACCACAACACTCACCTGTCCTCATCATGGGATTTTCCCACCCAGTGGCAATGTTCCACTGAGACCTTGTACTGACCATGTATATTGAATCTAAAAAGGCCGGATCCAGAGAAGAAAACATGAGATGGTGCTCCTTATTACAGCTGTTTCTTTCAGCCACTAATTCTAGAGGTACTTATGGCCGCTAATTTCTAAACCTTTTGAGGATTTCTTGCTGCACACTGAATTGGCTTAGATATTTAGCTAAGTCCATTTTTATTACTATTGTAAAATACCTGGGGCTGAGTAACTCACAAAGAGAAGTTTATTTCATTTACAGCTCTGAAAGATAGAAGACCAAACATGTTACTGGCTCATGGGGACCCCCCCACGAGCTGCGACTGTGACTGTGCCACATCATGGTGAATGACATAGCAGGAGAGCACGCAAGAGGAAAGGGTCACATGGGGGACCAGAAGCCAGAGAACAGAAAGGAACCTGCTCTCCTCCTTTCGTAATAACTCCCTCTCTTGGGAACAAACTTGGGTCCAGTGAGAACTATGTTAATATCTTCACAGGAGCAATGTCTCCAGTGACCCAATCTCCTTCCACTAGGCTCTACCCCCTAAAGTGTCCATGACACCTCTCAACATTGCCGTACTAAGGACCAAGCTTCCCACACATAACCCTTCAGGATCACTCACAGAATAGCCAAGCTTGAATATGATGTATTCATGTATTTTCTACCTTCTTTCTTTTTGCTCACAATGCCTTCTTTCATAAGTGAGAAAACTTTTAGATTTATGACTTTTGATAACAACCTCATTAGTAGCATTCTTAGTTGTGTTTTGGGAGGGGAAGAAAGTAGATGGCTATGTTCAGTTTGTAAGTAGTAGCAGAAGTCTCTGTCTTCCACTTTTAGATGGTTCCTTGATAAGTTAATTGTATGAGTCAATGTAGGTAGAACGTGGGTTCAGTTGGAGTCTCAATAGTCAGGCTGTCTGTCTGTCCATCTGCTGGCATCCTAGGAAGGTCCAGTTCCCCATGCTCAGGAACTCCATGCGAGTACAACACTATTAGCTGGTCTTGGTATCTGCAGAGCTATTAAAGCCAATGGAGAGTAGGGAGACAGAGACATCTTTGCACTTTTATCTTTGGGGGGAAAATGGTGAATTCACTAGCCTTATACTTTGTTTTTTTATTTTATTGAGAAACAAATATCAATGAGGCAGTTTCAAAACTGATCAATAGGACAGTTTCAATAATTAATACATTGTACATTGTTATCTTAGTGGTTATCCATAGTACAAGATACAGACAGGATATCCTGTCCAAACACTATTAGCACAAATCTTCTCATTGAATTAAGTGAAAGCAGCTGTATATCTATCCTAACTATTCTGCATATACAGATACAAAATGGTCCTTCCTTTGTATCACCTTTTTTTGTTTAGTCCTGTCAGAAATGGGTATTCCATTGGCATCTAAATACTATAGGTGCATGAATTCAGCAAAACAATCCAACACAGTCCAGCAGTCCACAATAGTAGTGGGTTATCCACAGAAGTTGTTGACTTGAGCCTTTCACAGCTCAGCATATTAATATGACTTTACTTTATATACCTCATCTTTATACTTTTCTGCTGGATGGTTAAGAACAAGATTTAGCAAGACCTATATAACAAGAAATGTAACTTTTGTATCAGATAAGGCCAGTCAAGTACCCTCAAGATTTATCCTGTAACCCTGTACTGCAGTTTGTAGATCCTTTGTCAGTGTCAGCCATGTGGATGAGTCATGGTCATTGCTTGACCAATTTGCTCTCTGTGAAAGCCTGAGAGAATGTCTTCTCTCCAGGTGACTCTCCTTAGGCATACTCTACGTCATCAATCATGTTGCTCTGTGGCCTCATAATCTCCTTGATCAGAAAATTTGGGACACAACTGAGTTACCTGATGTTCCAGTATAGGTTCTCCTATGTCCTGAGTCTTCACTGACCTTGAAAGGCTATGGTTAAAATGTTGGCTGTTCTTAAAGCCTTCTATTTCTCTAATTTTTGGTCTGCAAAGTTAGGTTGTTAACCCTCCAGAAGAGAAGCTTATTATTACCCTACATCTTTTTTTAATTATTATTACCCTACATCTTTTGCAGTTGGGTTTAACTTCACTATCTGTCTGAATATCAACCATTTTAGGCATAACATGGAACAGGTATTTTCACAAGCTTTTCTCCACTGTGTTTTTGGATTCATAATCCAAAATTCTTATCATCATAGTCCGAAATTCTAAATCATAGGTGCTCCGGGGGTAAATCAGTACACTGGATACATGCCTCTAGTTGAGCCCAATCTAGGGGCCAAGCCTATGAATTTGTAACTGACCAAGGGCCACAAAGAGAAAACAGAAAGAGATATAGAGTAGGTTAAAATGTGGGTGACCTGGGTCTCTTGTCTTCCTTTGGCAAAAAGCCCCAAGTGACTGATGCACCTTAAACTTATTCACCCAGACTGGGCACAAGCAAGAAAATAGGATTCATCTATCTCCCACCATCCATGGAACATATCCAAATAAACAATAGGATCTCAGCTGTATTTATTTGTATTTTTTAATTTTTTCTGTCACGTGTCACACACAGTCATGCTGCCTCTCTCCAGAGGTCACAGCAAAGACAGGTTAGACTTAATCTTCCTATGGGTCTCCCACAGCCCAACAAGACTCTCCTACCTACATTAGTAAGCTGAATGTTATGGTTTCTGTCTAGTTATCCCCCAAAGCCTGATGTAGGCATTGAGGCCGCTTCTAGTCTGTGATTAATTCATGATCCAATGTGGAGATTATGGGTATGAGTGCAACACCTGCCCTGGGGTGGGTAATCTGCATTACAATGTAAGGAAGGGAAAGAGGCTTGTGAGCTGCCTCAGCTGCTGCTCCTCCCTTTGCTTATTTGTTTTCTATTCCCATGAAAGGCTAACCTCTGTCTCTCTGCTCCTCTGCCATGTGTGCCACTCTGCCTTGGAGCCAGCCAAGTATGGACTGAAACCTCCACTAACTGTGAACTAAATAAACCTTTCCTTCATTTGGACTGTAGGGTATTTTGTCCCAGCAACGAGTGAAAAGTAGCCAAGACACTGAACCTCTGTAATCTCTTAGGGTGATGCCAAGGAAAGTTGTTAAAGAAGCAGTATCCTTTCTTTCAAAAAAATATTTTATTTTATTAGCTTATGTGTGTAGTACATAATGCTTACATTCCTTGTGGGAAGTTTGTACATGCACAAAACTCAGTTTAATTACTTTTCATTACCCTTCCCCCACCCACCAGCTCTTGATTCCCTTGCTCTCCTCTCTCTCGCTTTCTTTCTGTAACTGTTTTCAGTACACACTGTTAACATTCCTTGTGCACAGTTGGTTCATGTCCATAA
>NW_004524578.1:35768171-35777663 GCF_000260255.1 Octodon degus
TCAATGTCTTCTTTAGAAGCAGTTATAAATTCTTTTACTGCAGTGTTTTTTTTTCAGACTGGGTTTCCTCCCTATGTTTCTGTACTTGCTTCTTTACTTCAGCTGCTATGAGTTCAGAGAATTCTTTTCTTATTTCAGAAAGTTCCATTCTGGGTACCTCTGTAACTTTCTGCTGTTGCTTATTTACTATCGACACTATTAATTCATACATTTCAGCTGAGCTAGGACGGGTAGGTCCCGCTGGTGCAGAGTTGCTGGAAGCTTTCCCACACACTCACCAGGCTGGGGCTAGGACTGGATTTGGGGGTTCCTGGAATGCTGCAGAAATTCCTAGTTGGCGGGCAGGGTGGGGAAGGTGCTGCATAGTGGTGGGGGGCATCCCAAGGGGGCAGAAGAGGGTCTTATCTATGCTGCACCTGGGCTTGGTCCAGTGGGTCTTGCCGGTGCAGGGTAGCTGGAAGCTCTCCCACACACTCACTGGGCCTAGGCTAGGACTGGATCTGGGGGTTCCCAGAAAGGGGCAGAAATTCCTACTCAGCATGAGCGGTGGGGGGGGGTACTAAGGAGTTGTGGAGGGTGTCCCAAGGGGGTGAAAGCCCCTTTTACTCTTGTTGCTTTTGCTGTTTTCTGCTGCCTTAAGCTGTTGCCCTCTGCCATGTGCCACTTTAGTGCGGAGTTAGATGAGTACAGACTGAAACCCCCACAAATAAACCTTTTATTCCTCAATTTTGGGCACTGGGTACTTCATCTCAGCAACAAGAGAAAATTAACCAAGATATCCTGCTTCTAAGGTTTTGCTCTTATGAATTGTGCTGCCTTAAATGTGGGCATTTATCAGTGTAACATGATGTCTCTAACTTTTTTGAGAAGACACCCAAACAAGGAATAGCTGGGTCAGATGAAATTTTTATTTCAATTTTTTTATGTGTGTGTTTTAATGATTTTAAAATTCATTTTAATGAGAAAAAAGATAAAATAGCAATGAAACATTTTCAAAACAGGTTAGTAGGGACAGTTACAGTAACTAATACATTGCTTATTGCTGTCTTCATAGTAGTTATTCAGAGGAGAAAATGCAGACATGATATCTTGTCTAAACAGTATTAGTACAAACTTTTCTTCTCAATGAACTAAAAGAAAGTAGCTGTATATATCTATCCTATCTTGTATATACATACATATATATATATATATTTTTCATAACAAAATGGTCCTTTATTTATACAGAAAGGAGAAAATTTATTTCAATTTTAAAAGAAATCTCCACATTGATTTCCAGAGTGGCAATACTAGTTTATATTCTCACCAGCATAGAAGGGCTTTAATTTCCGTGCAGCCTCTCCAGCACTTGCTATTATTTGATTTCTTGATGATGGCCATTCTTTATGGAGTAAGGTGGAATCTTAGTGTTGTTTTAATTTGCATTTCTTTAATGGTTAGATACGTTGAATAGTTCTTTATATATTCATTGGCCACTTGCACTTCTTCTGTGAAGTGTTTATTAATTTCAGTTGCCCATTTTTTATGGTTCTTTTGGGCAGGGGAAGTCTACTTTTTTGAGCTCTTTATATAGCTGAGATATGAGTTCAGGACTCATTGGCAAATTTATTTTCTCACTCAGTTGGTTTCCTTTTAATTCTTTATTATTTCTTTTGCTGTGCAGAAGCTTTTTAATTTTATGCAATCCCATTTGTCAGTTGTTGGAACTATTTCCTGTGTCACTGGGGCTCTGTTCAGAAAGTCCTACCCTATGCTGATAACTTAAAGAGTCATGCCTGTCTTGTCTTCCAGCAGGTTGTGTTTCTGTTTTGACATTTAGCTCTTTGATCCCTTTTGATTTTAATCTAACATATATAGAGAGATATGGGTCCACACTTAATCCTCTGCATACGTGTAGGCAGTTTTTCCAACACATCTACTGAAGAGATATTTCCTCCCAGTGGGTATTTTTGGTCTCTGTCAAAGATTAAATAATTTACTATACTTGGGATTGTTTCTGTTCCCTGATTCTTGTATCTATTTTTGTGCCAGTACCTTGTTGCTTTTGTCACAGTAGCCTTGTAATATCACTTCAAGTCCAAGAGGGTGATGCCTCTCATTCTGCACTCTTTACCCAGGATAACTTTGATCTATTCTAGATCTCATGTGGTTCCATATGAATTTGAGAATTATTTTCTCTAGTTCTGTGAAGAATGCTGATGGAATTTGGATTGGGATTTCATTAAATCTGTATATCAATTTTGGACATATGGCCATTTTGATTCAATTAGTTCTGCCTCCCCAAGGACAGGGGACATCTTCCCATTTTCTGGTGTCCTCTTCAATTTCCTTCTTCGAAGCACCATAGCTTTTGTTTTAGAGACTTACTACTTCCTTAGTTAAGTTAATTCCTAAGTATTTAATTTTTTTCTGGGTACTATTATGAATGGCATTTTTTTCTAGTTTCTTTTTCAGTGAGTTCATTATTAGTGTTCAGGGACACTACTGATTTTTGTGGATTGATTTCATATCCTGCTGCATTACTGAATTTAGTTATTAATTCTAAGACTCCTTTTGTGGATTTTTTGGGATCTTCTATGCAAATAATGATAATGTAACTCTTATTTCTTTTTCTTACTTAGCTGCTCTTGCTATTGTTTTGAGTACTACGTTGAGCAAGAGTTGTGATTATAAATAGCCTCGTCTTGTTCCGAGCTTTAGAGGGAAAGCTTTCAACTTTCCCACATTTCATATGACATTGCCAGTAGGTTTATCATAAATGGCACCCATCAGATGGAGATTAAAGTCTGTTTTCTTCAGGATTTTTTTTTTTTTCATGAAAGCATGTTGAATTTTGTCAAGGATTTTTTTTTTTTTCCGCATCTATTGTGATGATGAGGTAACTTTTGTCCTTGCTTTTGTTTATGTGGTGTATTACATTTATTGGTTTGTGTATGTTGAACCATCCCTGAATCCCTGCCTGAAGCCTATTTGGTTGTGATGTGTGATCTTTTTGATGCTTCATTTCACTCTGCTTTCTAGTATCTTGTTGAGAAGCTTTGTACATATTTGTTAAAGAGATTAGTCTATGGGTCTCTTTATTTTGGTTGGATTCTTTGGTGATTTTGGGATAGGGTCATGGTAACTTCCAGGAATGCCTCTGGAGGCACTACTTCTTTTCAATCTCACAAAAATCTTGAGGAGAATTGGCATTAGAATTTCCCTGAGGGAAAAAATTGTTTTTGTCTTTTTGAGATAGTTTCTCTGTGCAGTTCTGACTGGCCTTGAACTCACTTTGCAGCCCAGGATGGCCTTGAATGCACAACAATCTTTCTGCATCAGCCTCCTGAGTGCTGAGATTACAGACATGTGCCTCTATTCCTAGCTCCTTAAAATTTTTATAGAATTCATCAATGAACCTGTCTGGACCTAGGTTTTCTTATTTGGCAAGTTATTTATCATAGCTTCTATTTCATTTCCTGTTATTGGGTGATTTAGGGTTTTTGAATCTTGGTTCATCCTTGGTAACTTTTCCTATGTATCTAAAAAAAAAAAAATCTACCATTTATTTTGAATTCTCCAATTTATTGGCACACAGGTTTAGGAGATAGTTGTTTACAGTGTTTTTTTTTATTTTGGTGGTAACCACTGTGAATTGACCTTTCATTTCTAATTTTATTAATTTGGGTCTTTTCTCACTTTTTTTTTCTCTTTTGATTGTTATCAGTTTGACTAAGGGTTTGTCTATTCTGTTGACCTTTTTTGCATTACCAACTCTTAGATTCACTTGTTCTTTGTATTTTTTTTCTGGTCTCAATTTTATTAATTTCTACTCTGATATTTTTAACTTCTTTCCCTATACCAGATTAAGGTTAGGATGTTTTTTATTTTCTAGGACCTATAGTACATCCTTAAGTTATTATTATCCTGTTTTGTAAATTCATAACTATAAACTTCCTTCCTAGGACTGTTTACATCATGTCCCAGAAGTTCTCGTGTGTCGTACTGGCATTTTATCATTTAGTTCTAGAAAGTATTTTATTTATTCTGTAACCCATTGTTTTGTTAACAATATGTTGTTGGTGGGAGTGATGGTGCATGCCTGTAATCCCAGCACTCTGGGAAGCCCAGGTAGGAAAATTGTTAGTTTGAGGCCAGGCTGGGCTATAAAGTAAGTTCAAGACTATCCTGAAATGAATAGTGAGACCTTGTATCAATAAAACAAAACAAAACAAAGTTGTTTATTTTCTATGCATTTGCATACTTTCTGCTCTGCTTTGTCACTGATTTCTAATTTCATTGTGCTGTGGTCTGATAACATGCAGGACATAATTTCAATTCTTTTGTATTTACTTAAAGCTGATTGGGCCAGGGAGGTAGCCCAGTGGTGTAAGTGTCTGCCTGGCAAATGCAAGGTCCTGAGTTTAATCCCTGGTACAAACAAGCAAACAAATAAAAAAGTAAAAATATTTAAAGCTGCTTTATTGGTTAGTATATAGTCTCTTTTGGAGAAATTCCATGTGTAGCTGAGAGGAATGTGTATTCTGCTGTTGGATGGAACATGCTATAAGTATTACTTAACCCATTTGTTGGAAGATTTTGCTCAATCCTTTGGTGATTTTTTTTTTTTTTTTGTCTAGTTGATCTGTTGATTTGTAATAGTAGGGCATTGGGGGTCCTTATTATAACTGTGTTTATCTGGTTTTTAATGTCCAACAGTACCTGTGCTTGTTTTATGAAGTGGACTGCACTGTTAGTAATTGTTCCCTCCTCTTGTTGGATTGTTCCCTTCAGTTCATCAGTGTGTAGTGACTTTCTTTGCCTCTTTTGATCAGATTTAGTTTGAAGTCCACTTTGTCTGAATATAAGCTAGTTACATCTGTTTTTCTCTGGGTTCCTATTTCATGGAACATTATTTTCGATCTTTTAATTTTTTAGTCTATATATTTCTTTTTGAATTAAATGTATTCCTTGTATATAGCATAGCACGAAGTTTTTTGTTTTTTTTTTCCACTCTGCCAATTTGTGTGTTTTGATTAGGGAACTGAGATCACTTAAATTGAGAGTTTTTTACTGAAAAGTATTAACTTATTCCCATGGTTGCATTATTTTACTGTTGCCAATATCTCCTTTTTCTCTTTTGTTTAACTACTCACTCTTCCTGGTGTATTCTTTTATTAGGCTTTTGTCATTTTTAGTTTTATTGTCTCTTTCTAGGGAATCTTTAAGTATATTTTAGAATTCTGATTTGGTAGTTATGGTCATGAATTTTTTATTTTTTACTTTTGTTTTTTGAGACAGAGTTTCACTCCACAGTTCAGGCTGGACTTAAACTCACTTTGCATCCCAGGCAGGCCACAAACTTGTAGCGATCCTCCAGCCTCAGCCTCTCAAGTGCTGGGATTGCAGGATCATAAATTTCTTCAGGTGCTCTTTATCATGGAAGTATCTCATTTATTCAACAATTTTTTTGCAAGCCTGGATTGAAAACAGTTTTCTTCCTGGTTTGAAACATGTCACTCTAAGCTCTCTTGTCATTTAAGATTTGTGATGAGACATCTTCTGTAATTCTAATGAGCTTTCCTTTATAGGTGACTCATTGCTTTTCTCTAAGGTGTTTGTGTTTGACTTCTTGTATTTGGACTATGACGGGCTGTGGAGAGGTTCTTTTCTGATCATGGCTACTTGAGGTTCATATGCCTCACCGATCTGTTACGTTTTTATACCTTATTTGGAAAATTTTCAGCTATTATTTCAGTCAACAGACCCCCCCCCCCCAAACAGGGATTGAACTCAGGCCTTTGTGCTTGCCAGGAAAGTGCTTATTCTACTGAACCATCTCCCCAGCCCCAAGCCTAATTTAATTTTAAAGTATCTCTGAGATAAAGATTTCCAGGATTGGAGAAAAATTAATCACCTAAATACAAATCTCTTGGCATATGCTTATCTAGATAGATTAGATAGAGGTAGATAGATAGAATCAATAAGGAACACAAGTAAAACCACATATGACCTTCAATGTTACTATAAGACTGAGAATACCATTGAAAGTTATAAATAAATATGGTCTTAATAAAAGCTTGCATGCCAGATATAAAGGCTGAGGTAAGAAGATCATTTGAGTTCAAGGCCTTCCTGGATTACAAAGTATGTACAAAGTGAGCCTGAACCAACAAAAAGACAAAAAAAGAAAAAAGAGCATAAAAGTTTTCCCAATCACTACACGCTGAGTATTTGAAGTGGCAGTACAGTGGAGGGGGGCTATGGATATGCTGGAATATTCTGGCAGAGAATCAATATATAAAGAGCAGAGTGCTGCCAGGACATGCTGAGATGGCAATTGAGACTGGGTGTGGTGGCGCACGCCTGTAATCCCAGCTCTTGGGAGGCTGTAAACAGGTGAATCACTACAAGTCTGATGTAGTAGTGAGACCCTGAATACCTTGTAGCCCCTTCCCTAAAAAAAAAAAAAAAAAAAAAAAAAAAAAGAACAGAGCCGCTGGGAGAGAGGGCACCTTATTTCTTGATGGAAATGGAGAAATAAGTATATATTAAAAGTTCTATCGGAAAAAAGGAGACAGATGAAACACCAAACCCTCCACCTGCATTGGCATCATAACACCACTGATGAAAGACAGTGCATTTCACTATTCTTCCAGAAAGAGTGCTGTTGATCTCGGAACGCCATGCAAAATGTGCCTAGGGACAGAGTAAGGGAAGATGCTGTACAAATCTACTCTACAAAGAAAATAAAAAGGCATTACAGCTATTGAAATTTTCTCCCTTCTCTTCTCCCCGAAAAGGTAACAAAATAGAAGAAAATTATAATAAAATATTCTAAACTGAATTAAATAGAACCAACTAAGTAGTTTGAAAATTAAAAGGAATGAAAATAAAGTAAAACTAGATTTAAAAATTTGAAAACTCAGAATACTAGGAAACTATTCATAGGAAAAAATTAAACATTGGAAAGAAATTGACCAAAAAAGCAAACCACCTCAGACAGCTAAGACAATTGTACTAGTAATTTCTATTAATTCATTAAAAGGAGCAGTTTTTGTTTATAATGTTTGATCAATCTTAAATGCCTATATCTGGTAATATGAGCAAATATTTTGAAGATAATACATAATATAATGGTCATTGGTAATTTCCTATCATCTTGTTTTGAAAATCTGTGTCACTTTATTGCTTTTTATTAACTTTAAAATTAAAAAAATAGAAAATTAGTAAAAAGAAAAACCACTGCAGGAAAGAATGATAAAACTACAATGTGCCCAAGAGAGAACAAATTCAAGCAATTGTTTAGTAAAAGATGTTTAAAGAGGTAAACAAGGACCAAAAGAATGAATGCATAATTTCAAGGGACAGCAAGGTGTGGACATGCACGCTGCCAGTCAACAGATTTTTAATGCCATTTATGCTATCTCCTGATTTTTTTGCTAATTCCAATTAATCTTAAATTAGTAGTCTGTGCATTGTTTAGGAGGTGTTGGATCCACTTTTCTTTTTTTAAATATATATTTAGGACAGGGTGTACAGGGTGTACAGGGTCTCATTGCGTAGATTAGACTCATAGTGATCCTCCTGTTTACAGCCTCCCAACTGCTGGGATTACAGGCATGCGCTGCCACACCCAGTCTCAATCACTGTCTCAGCATGCCCTGAGGGTGGGGCCGGCATGGCAGCCCCAGGGATCAGGGATCAAACTTCTGGCCCCTGCGTCTGCCTAAGCAGGCATTTTAATCCACTGAGCTATTTGGCAGGCCCACACTTTATGTTGCCTTGTCATTTTCAAGGTATCTTTCATTAGTTGTTTACTGGAAATGGCTCTGTCTTCTACTTCTGAGACTGTCTTCCCATTAGTCTCTTCTGCTACCCATACTTTCTCTAAAATTTTTAATTTCCATTTGAAGTCCTTTTATGAACTCTAATTATTTTCTTTTCTTTGTAAAAATATATTTGGTTGTTACAGGGTCTCACTATGCAGCTCCTACTCATAGTGATCCTCTTGTTTTCAGCCTCCTCAGCTCTGGGATTACAGACCCAGAGCATACACCACTATACCCAGATTCTGTGGCCAGATCAGCTGTCCTTGGGGGTAGGGCTGGCATGGCATGTGGTGCTGGGGATTGAACCGGGGTTCTTGAGCTTGCCTAAGTAGGTGTTTAGTCCACTGAGCTATCTCGCTGGCCCATGTAATTGTTTTCTGTGTTGATCATACATGCTTTGCATCATTTTATTTAGCTCTTCTTTTTACTAGTGTCTTCTTTAGACTCAGCAATTATTACTATTTTTAATTGTCCCAATACCTTATTACTCATATCTCCAGTGAGTTTGTCAACTGTCTTATTGAACTGCTTTGGTATTTCTGCCCCTATACCATTTTGAATAATTCATGTGAAGGCATTTGGTTTCTTCCCATTCACTGCTCCACAAATTAGTTTTGAGAAAGTTGGGAGTTTGGAGGACTTTATGTTAGTTTTTCCTCTCATGTTTCTCTCTTCATTTTTGCTGCATTGAGGCTTGTGATGGAAAGTTTCATTTCTAGTAAGGAGACCTCTATAATTACTATCTACTTTTCAGTAGTTTCCTCTGAGCATAGCTAATGATTGGCCTTTACCTCTGTTCCAAGATTCAGCCATCTCTATTTACTTAAGATGGGAATTCACAGCATATTCGTCTTAGTACCTAGTTCTCTTCAAAGGAACCACACTATTGTTAATGACCCCAAGGAAATCTAGATATTGAAATATCAAGAAAACTAATTAATATTGATAGCCATAACAGCTTTGTTGTCATAATAAAATCACCATGAATTATAGAATTAAATGCAACCTGCAAATTGATAAATCCTAAAGATAAAAAGGTGTCACTTTTAGCCACAGGAAAAAGATCTATAATTATAGTATATACACTAAGACAGACCAAATGTTGACCTACTATTGACCTACAGTAAGTATCTGCTAAATGGAACTACCTGTACTAGCAGTAGCACAGCATTCAAAGGCAATAGTGTACAGCTAACTATCTACAGATTCATAAAGTTTAGTAATTATACTACTAAAGATTGGGAGGGTTGGAGTGGCAAAATAGCTCAGAAGATTAAAGCACCTGCAAGCAGGCTCAGGGGCCAAGGGTTCAATCCTCAGGCCTGCCATGCTGGCCCTGCCCCTGGGGTGTACTGAGACGGGGCATGGTGTTGTGCACCTGTAATCCCAGCACTTGGGAGGCTGTAAACAGGAGAATCAGTATAAGTCTGATGTAGTAGTGAGACCCTGAACATCCTGTAGACCCTTCCTTAAAATACAGGAAAAAGAAAAAAGATTCAGAGGGTGGGGAGCTGGAGAATGACAAGAGCAAAATTTTAAAAACTAATCAGGGAAGGAAAGAAAAGTGAGGCGGAGTAAAAGGAAATTAATAATGACAGAGAAGAGTTGTTGGAAAGAACAAACACACACATACCAGAAGAAAAAAGATAAACAGCACAAACAAGAGAAGGAAGAAAAAAAA
>NW_004524578.1:35789056-35794158 GCF_000260255.1 Octodon degus
CACTGAGTCTGTGGTAATTACACCCTTTTCATTCCTTATTGCTTGTATTTGAATTTTTTCTTTCCTACTAATCGGTTTTGAAACTGTCTCATTGCTGTTTGTTTTTCAATAAAATTATTTAAAAAAGACTAGCAAATGGTTCATTCACTGAATTATGCTTGATTCATTCAATTATTCTTCATTTCTCAAAGCTATCACATTTCTATTATACAGTATGAGAATATCATATTTGTTAGTATTACCACTAATATCAGAATACGTTTTTAAGTATTGGAAATCATTAGGTGCAATAATGTTTTCAAAACTACTCTGATGCTCCTCAGAATTTCATATTTATTCAAGAAATAGAACAAAAGTTGGAAGACAACAAATAATGGCATCCATGTCTTAGTCCCCCTCTGCTTGATTTCTTGCAGTCATTTTAGTGTGTTTACTATGACTATATTTTGAAAAACTAGATGGGAGAGCATTTTTTTTTCAATTTAGAAATTTAGCACCTCAAATTACCTTCTTCCACAATTTTGAGCTAATATACACATGAAAAAGTCGTGAAGAATCAGACTCATTATTGAGGATGTCTTAGTACATTAACTGTCTTTACCATCTACGTGGAAAAAGAGATAGGATGGTGTATTTGGAATCTGGGTAGCTACTGTTGTTCTAAAACTTCAGACTGATTTCAGGAGTTCTTTATTTATGGAATGCTGCACAATGACCTCAAAACTGAGTTATTTAAAACAAAACACTTATCTCTCAAGAATTCTCCTGTGTCTGTGTGTTGCGAATCTGGGCAGCTCTGGCTAAGGGATTGCCTGACGTGCACCGAGATGCTGGCTCTTGATGGAGCACTGCAGCTCCTAACCATGTAGACAACTCCTTCAGGCTCTTCGTGTGTCTTAATTCATGGTGTCTCCCACCACGACCCAAGAGGAGATGAGGTGGAAGCATCAGCATCTTTATGATCTCGGAAGTCATACAGCATCATTTTGTTAGTATCCTATTGATTTCGCAAGTCAGCCCTTTTATGGGCAGAAGCTCCACAAAAGTGTGAACACAAATAATAGAGACTCATTAGGGGCCTTGGTATGGCTGGCTGCCAGAGATACAGGATTCAGGTGTAGGTTTGCTTTTCCTGCTTGCAGAATATTTAGGTTCCTGTATCTAGGGAGTCTACTAACTTCACACAACTTTGTGTTTGACCATAAGAAGGTATGCGAATAGGATCATGGTAATTGGATCTAGTTTTTTATGTGCCTGGCACTCCTTGGAAGCAGCTGGTATCTTGGAAAGGTGGGCAGTGCTCTAAAATTATGCTGATGATCTGGCTCAGAAGGTTACTGTGAGGATGGGATGCTATTCATCAGCATGCAATGCATGTATTAAATTAAAGACCTCTATGTTATATGATATCTCCAATAGGAAGAACATATGTGTCTGGGAACCAAAGGGCAGAAGAACAAGTGACCTCCACTTGACTTACGCTCCCCATGGCTTTCGGTCTGTTCTCTGCAGGGTTGGGAGTCCTGGGCTCCACAGCGTACCATTCTTGCAAATACCCGTTGAACTACATTATAATTGTGTCTAGTTTCCAGCAGAATAGAAGGAACCCACACTGATAGAAATAACAGACTATTTACCTGTATCTTCTGTAAGGTCATCACAATGGGGTTAGCTACATATGGCTTTTTTGGATGAAGGGCCTCTGAAAGAATGAGCACATGTGGTAAGCTGGGAGAGCAGTCAGTCTGTGATACAACTCTGACTCTGAGCAAAGGAAAAAAGAGGAAAGTTTTGTGGGAGGGTTTTAGACTACGATGTAACCCAGGAAGTTGGGAAAAGAGGTAGGGGAAGTCCTTGGGCCAAATTTAGTTATCAGAGGAGCTCATGTCTCCTTTAAAGTCCTATCAGAGAACCCAGGTACTGAGTCCAGAGCTTCTCCAGGGAAGTAGACTCTCAGATTTCAAGGCCAGCAGGGGATGAATAGGGTGGACTATCTTACACATGGGGGCAATGAGATTTACATGTCACCTGGTACTAATTTGCTCATCCTATCAGAGAATGAGCTTGACAAATGCAATAAAATTACTCATTTTTTGTTTTGAATTTTATTGATATAATGGAAATTGTTTTACTTACAACCTATTTAAATGTTTAAATATTGTATTATTTTGACTGTGCCAGATAGTTATTTTATTTACATTTGGAAAAATAAGATTTTCTCTACTATTTATTTTCTAATTCCTTAAGTCCTTACTTACCTTTGACATTTCCTTCATTCTTATTTATTTGGGTTAGCCGAATAATTTTCTAACTCCTTTAGTTGAACGGCGCTAATCCTCATAACTCACCATTTGTTCTTTTTGCTTGTAATAAGTTCTGGCCACAAAATGAACGGTATTCTAACTCAGAGGGCTGAACAGGAAAAACAAACAAGCAAGCAAGCAAGCAAGCAAACAAACAAACAATAGGCAAGCAAGCAAGGGAAAGAAGAGGACCTCATCCAGGGGTTCCACCCAGAAACCTCCCAGTCAACATTCACGTCGGAGTAGAAGTCGCCGCCAGGTGGCGCCCCATCTCAACAGGGTGTGAAATGAATTTTAAATTAAAGAGGTTTTCGTACATCTCTGCATTGTTTCCTGATCAAGTCTGGGCAATTCGCACATCCATCACTTTAGACATTTATAATTTCTTCGTGATTTTCTACTCCAAAATGTTCTAGTACTTTTGAAATATAATATACATTACTGTTCAGTCATCCTCCTTTGCAAAAGAACAATAGAACCTATTCCTTGGGGTTCTTGACCAGTCTGTTTGCATCCTCCCTCCTCCGAATCTCCTCAATATCTACTACTCTCTCCTTTGAGAGTAACATTTTCAGATCCCTTCTGAGTGAGACTGTGATGTTTTTGTCTTCCTAACATACTTCACCTAAGACTCCCTGGGTTCATCAGTGTTGCTGCAGTAGTAACTGAATAGTCTTCCGCTGTGTGCATTCACTGTCCTGCATTTTCGGTTACCATTCACCTGATGAGGTGCCCTTAAACTGGTTTCACATCTTGGTTGTTGTGAACACCAATACACTGAACATGTCTCTAAGTCGTGTCTTCTGACATCACTAACTCGGTACCGATTTCATTTCCTTTCATAAGTGTCTGCGCAGCAAAGAAAACAATCAGTGGTCTATAGCTTGGGAGAATACACTTGCAAACTATTAACCTGATGGTACAAAAAAAAAAACATTAAACTCCTCAAAATAAAATATACAATCAAAAAATGAACCACTAAAATGAATAGATACTTCTGACAAGAAGTGCAAATGGTCAATAAATGCATGAAATAAATGTTTAACATTGCTGGTTATATATAAGGAACTCAAACTACTCAATAGTAGAAAACAAACAGCCAGATTAAAAAAAATGGGACAAGATGGTGTCTCAGCATAGTTTTCATTTGCGTTTATTTAATGACCAGCAATGTTAAACATTTATTTCATGCATTTATTGACCATTTGCACTTCTTGTCAGAAGTATCTATTCATTTTAGTGGCTCATTTTTTGATTGTATATTTTATTTTGAGGAGCTTAATTTTTTTTTTTTTTTTTTACATTTTGGATGTTAGTCTTGTGTCTGAGGGAATGACGGGAAATTTGTTTCCCTTTCATAGGTTGTCTCTTCACTCTATTAGATAGATACTAATTTGGTTCATTTATATACCTAGTTTCTTTCTTTAATTGAAAAGGTAGTTTTGCCCTTTGTTTCTTCTTTGTAAGAGATAATTTTTTTTCTGTGACTCTTACTCTGTGTAACAGTTTAGCTATTCTTTTAAAATCATCATACAGTTAGCTATTATTATCTTTTCTTATGGAAATTTTGCCTTATTTTTTTCACAGAGGTAGAAAGACTGTTTTTCTTTCCTTCATTATACCTATTTAGGTTACATTAAAATAAAAAATTTAAAAATAGGAAATAGAGGTTGGGGAGATGGCTCAGTAGAATAAGCCCTTCCCTGGCAAGAGCAAGGGTCTGAGTTCAATCCCCAGTTCTGCCAAAAAAACCAAACCAAACCAAAACAACAACAACAAAAAACATTTCTCAAAAGGAGACATACAAAAGGTGAACAGATGTATGAAAACATTATCAACATCACTAAACATCAGAGAAATGAATGTCAAGACTATGAGGAGACCACTTCAGCTAGACTAGGTACTATCACAGAAATAGAAATAGAAAAAGAATTTGTGAGATACAGAGCAAAGGAACACCTCCTACACTGGGGGAGGGGACTATAAATGGGCATAGCCAGTAAGGGAAACAGCAAAGAGGCTTCTCAAAAATTAAAACTAGAATTACCAGGTAATTGTGTTGTCTCCAGAGTCACTTGTGTCTGTGCCTCTTTCCTTTCCCTTTTTTTCTGGCCTCCCTCCATCCCTTTCTCCCATTCTTTCCCCCTTTTTTCTCCTTCTTTTTTCCTTTTCTCTTATTATATTGCTTGTTTTGTCATACATTCCCTCATTCTTTCAATTAGCTTAAAATATTCCTTTATTTCAAATATTTCACTGTTTACAGTAAACTTTCTATCATGCATAGCTCATCAGTTATTTGGTGTTTCTTCACATCCCTTTCTTCAAATACAAAGATTTGAGTCACTTGCTCCTATCATCTATATTATTTTCCTTACTATTTTAATTTCTCTTGTGCCTGGTTCTTCCAAAGTAGCTCTGTTTTTTGTGTTTTTGGTGAATGCTTATTATTGGCCCATTGTTTCTTCTTGCTTCACACCTTGTTTTAGATCCAATTATGTATATATTTGAAATACATTACATTAGTATTTTTTCCATAATTTTATTGAGAAACAAATAGCAATGAGACAGTTTCAAATCAAATTGGTAGGACAGTTTCAATAATTAACACATTTGCATACATTCTTCCTAGTGGTTAATTGCTGTACAAGATGTGGACATGATATCCTGTTTACAAACACCATTAGAACAAATCCCCCTATTCATTAAGAGAATGTAGCTATATATCTATCCTAACTGCTTTGAATACACAGATACAAAATGGACATTCATCTGTATCCACTTTTTTTGTTAAGTTCCGTT
>NW_004524578.1:35794258-35799070 GCF_000260255.1 Octodon degus
AATAAAATAAAGTTAAGAAGTAATACTCAAGAGAAAATGTTTTAAAAGATTCAAAGAAAAAAATTCCTGTACTACTGAATGCAGTCTTGGACTCCAGCCAGTCACTGTTTTCTGGGCCTACAGATCTTTGTAGTGCCTTCCTTGTTCTAGAGGCCCCTCTACTCATCCTACCAGATTGTGATTATTGTTCAAGCCATGGTGTGGCCTTGCTCCCATTGGAAGAGGAGGAACATGATCAGACCTCTGTTCTCTGCATATGTAGCCTGCAAGGCAGGGCTTCAAGTGGGCTGTTGGGCTTAATGTCAACAGTTCCGGAGTTTGCTGGCTTCCCTCTCTCCCTGGGTGTTGTCCTAGTCCTGTGTTGGGTAAATGTGAAGTATTTGCTTCTGCTGCTGTGTCTTTTCAGTCAGTACATTGGAAAAGGCAGATATTCTTGTTTGTGTGCTGACAGGGACACAGAAGGAAGAAAATTCCTGGGCCTTTTGACTGTGATTTGGATGAACAATCCCCAAAGGTCTATATGTAATGTCTCTCTGTGTAGGTATGTGTGGGCAGCTTTGTCCCTAGCCTCACTAAAGCAAACAGATTTATACAAGAGAACTAAAGGAACATTTTCCCAAGGCATCTGGGTAGCATTCAGGAGGACTTCATCTGAGCAAAAAGCCAGTTAGAGCCTGGAGAAAAGAGAAAGCAATGTGACGCTGATTACCCTGCCTCCTACTGCGGCTGCTAGCCCTTAGTGGGGTGTTGCCTTTGAAGTCTCCCACCACACTGCCTCCCAGGATGAATGTGACTTAAGCAAGCCCACACTCTGTCAAGGCCAGAGCAAGGCCGTACTGCACAGCCCATGACCATGGTGGGAGGAGTCAGGGCCACACAACACATTTTCCTTTGTGCAAAGTCTGCTGGCCTTTTGGGTACCAACCTTTGACGTCATCAGCACCAGAAAGTATGGCCAAGTGGACCTACCCATCCAGACTATAATAGCTGTGACATAATAACCATTGGGCTTTCATAGCTTCTCAGAGGCCCCAGGAAGAGGGCAGGATTTGCAGAGGACTTCTTTAGCCCATGGTTCCTGTTGCAGTCTGTATCAAACATCAGTATCACTGAAGGAGGATGCTAAGGAAGACCCTGGAGTAAGGCCAAGGGAGGGACAAGGAGACTCTTAAGCCTGATGTGATCAAATCTGGGTCACTTTTGGTCCTGCCTTGAGCTATTATTCACACAAGGACAATTACCAACACCTCCCCAGGCATCCTGGGGAGAAGCAATGGGTTCAGAGAAAGAGCAACAGTGGCCTCACCATTTTTTCCTGGGCTAGTGCTTGGCACTTGTCATTTGTTTGCTGGTGTCATCAACAAGCAAGAGGTGGGGTGTGAGTCACAGTTGCAGAGTGCTCCAGCAATACCAACTTATTTTGGTCCAGAAATGGCCTGTGAGTACTGGCACCAGCCTTCTCCTTGCTGCACACTTGGAAACAATCTCAAACCCTTGGAGCAAGATGGCAGCTGAGGTTAGGTGAGGTGACGGGGTGGAAGGAGCAGAAGAGCACAGGGCAATGGAAAAATGTAGAGGCAGGAGGAGAAAATATGTTTTCCAGTGTCTTCCATCAGTGAAATCACAGGTGCTGGAGTGAACACAAGGAAGGGGAGAACACAGGTGTAGGGAATAAGATGGGAGCGGAAAGGTCCGCAGTAAGGAAACAAATCCTTAAGAGAAAGGGAAGCAGGGATATGTTTCATGTATTGGGTGTACATGTGTGTGCACGTGCACACACACACACACACATACACACACACACCCCACCACCACCACCACCACCCTGCTCCTCTCCAGCTTCTAGATTGCACATTAGGCAACTTAATTTTTAATTTTTCATGTTAATCACCTTACTTTAAAACAGTGTTAAATTTTAGCTTGGATTTACTTACCCTTTTTCTTTAACCTCATTAATGTTTTTATACTACATTAATAGACAACCTGATGTTTATTTTTTCCTTATGGCCACTCTCTTGGTTTCTAACTGAACCTCCTTTTATGGTGGAAACACTATTATTTTATTTCCAACTCCCAGTCCAAAAGACTCATGTATGCTTCTCTGTATACTTAGCAATTCATAAATGTGTAATTGGCTATATCCTTATAGGAAGGAAGGACTCTGTCTTATTTCTCTCTTATTACTGAGACAAAATATCCAATACCCAACGTTAAAGAAGGAAAGGTTTATTTTGCTCACAGTTTGTAGGGGTTTCAGTTCATCATCAGCAGGGTGGCATATGGCAAATGGTAGAGGAGTAACCATTCATGGTGGCAGAAGACAAAAAAGAGCAATAAATGGAGATTCAATCCTCTTTATGTCCCTTATAGTCTATACATATTACTTGTCCTAGGTTGGGTGTAGCATTTCTACTCTTAATCCTAGCCAGAACTATGCCAAATGAATCAGTGGACTGATCTACCAATCCGTCACATGTCCTTCATCTCAGCTTCACACACTAGAGATTCAGCCACCTTGAAAAAGTCCTATGGCCACCTAAGGCTGTGGAGGGGACATCTAGACACAAACCATAACAGATCCCATGGTTTCCTGAGGCAGTGTCAGAATGGTAGGACTTGGCCATGGGCCTGGCAATAGTTCTGCTCGTGTGAGCTTGGCCTTAGGTTCCAGAATGTTCCACTTGCATTAGCTACATTGTCCCTCAAGGATCAGTTTCTCTTCTCTCATCTTCGACTTCCCTGATCTGGCCTCCTTGGCTTGGGACCCTGCAGTGGGACTGCCTTTGGCATCTGTTTTCCAGGCCAGCATGTTCTGAGGCAGAAGTTCTGGTACTTCTGCTTGTCTAACTTCATTGGCTGTGGCCCAGTGAGGGCCTCTGTAACCCTGAGCTCTGAGCCAAAGAATGTCATGTTCTAACAAAGATCGTATGAAACGAATATTCAACTGCATGCTCTGAAGGGAATTTCACAAAATACCATGGGTCTTTCAAGCGTGGCATCTTTTTTCCCACCAGCCCCACCTATGTTGATTAATGAGATTCTCCATCCCCTCAGAACCACATTCCAGTCTTCTGATCTCCTAAGGGAAAGAGAGGCTACAGTCACACCTGTTTGGAGTTATAGCCCAAAGAATTTCTAAGGAAACCTAACACAAAGATAAGCGAAAGAAGATTCTCTAAGATTCACTGCTGGAAATCTTTAAAATCTTGGCCCCAACACTAGCCCAAGGGAGAACCCTTAAGGCCCGGAGCTTAATGACATAGGATAAGGATAGTTTGGGATATTCAGGGCTAATAAACCTGAAGAGGCAGAAGTTCTTGCTTCTTGAGTGTGTGCTACATCACCATAGTTTTACTCTTACCACATTTCTTCCAGACTTGGGGGTAATTAAGAATTTCCCAAGGACAACAGAACAGATTCCCTGACTTCTACTCCAGGGGATTCTGAGTAGAGCTGAAGTGCCTCTGGGAACCTGATGCCAAGGATTTCAAAATGGTACAGTAGGAAACCCAGCACTCATCAGTCCCAAAGCCTGGTCCTCAAAGGTCTTCATCACCACCACTACCACCACTGCTGCCACCAGAAGAACAGACACTGTCTGGGGAATATTTGCTGTGGCCCAGGTCAGCTTGCAACAACACGTGGCTCACTAACTACATAGGTTTCCTAAGAAATCTGTAGAATGCATGGTTCTTGAGAATTTGGTGTTGGGTATTGATATGGTGCAACTAAAATTTGCATTTTATTTCATTTTAATCAATTAAATTCAAATTAGTAGGAATTCCTTCCAGTGTTTTGGGCCGAGTGGAACCAGAGGCAGGGACAAACAGACTGATAGGTTGGGAAACTGCTTATAAATTAAGTCACTTTCAGTCAAAGTCATTGGAAAAGACCAAGTCTAAAAGTGGGAAGAATGTGGACTGCAGCTCCACCACTCTGTAGTGCTGACCTCAACAACCACAGCATGGGGGACCCTGGTATGTGTTTGTAGGAAGGATGTGCTGCACTCTAGGAAGGGATCTTATGCCACTGAGGGTGGGAAAATGGGGTGATGATGAAGTCAGAACTCAGGGGTGCAATAGCTGTATTTTAAACCAGACTTTAGCCATACAACGTGGTACTCCATTTGGGAATCTGAAACTGAGGCCGGCTCTCTTGAGAGCTTGAGAATCTGAAACCGAACTTGCTCTCTTCTGTGTAATCTTGGGCGAATTAGTCAGAATCTGTAAATTGCAGTCTGCTTATCGGTGCAGTGCAGAGGATAATGAAGTTCCAACTTCATTAAGTAGTAAAGAGTCAGCAGTTCTCCGACCCTCTTACAATTTTAAAAGTTAATGAGAACTTGATACATGTACATTGTGTATTGCAAACACACACCAATAAAAATAAAAATTTAAAGATAGTTAATGAGAACCGTCAAAAAACCTTTTGTTTTTGTAGGTTAAATAAACCAATGTATAACACTGTAAAAACCTAAAATATTTATTTTATTAATGACCCTTTACACATTAACACAAAGAACATATTTTTGTAAGTCACCATATTTTCCAAAACAAAAAAAATAGTGAAAAGTATGACATTGTTTTGCAATTTTAAAGCTCTTTTCACGTCTGCCTTAAGGGAAGCCAGCTAGATTCTCATATCTTCCTCTGTATTCCATCTGCTGCAGCATTCTGTTTTGGCTGAAACATGTGATGAAAATCTGTTTTCCTGGAGGTATATAACTGGAAAAGAGAGGAGTAATTGTGTAGCCTTTTCAAGTTCTTCTTTGGTATGTGAAACTTGAAAAGTACCTATTTATTAAAGATTAGT
>NW_004524578.1:35800744-35801354 GCF_000260255.1 Octodon degus
ACCACCACACCCCACCTAATTCTCTTCTGTCCATTGGCATCTATAGTTGATTTCAGGTGGAATTTATCAGTCAATTCTTAAGTCACTTAAGCTTTTGTATTTTTTATGTTGTTATACTTTTGCATTTCATTGTTGATGTTTGCTATCATGCTGATGTTTTAGTACATTATTTTTTATTGTGGATGATTTTCTTGATTGACTAGTTTCCTAGTTATTTGTAAGTGTGTGTAATTGTTATTTACTTTGAGCTAAAATTTTAATGAATATGCATTTTAGTTCAATTGATTATTCACCAAATCCCTCCCTTACTTTTTAAGAGTGCTATCATGTTGATGTTTTAGTACATTATTTTTTATTGTCTTAATAAAAACATAGTCATTTGTGTACATTTTAGCCACTTGGTTAGTAATTACTTACTATGAGCTTTAGTTTTGTTTCTGGTATGAGCTCCATGTACCCCGAATTGTAGATTATTTCTTATAGAGCTATGTGTCTATTTCTCTCTAGGTTCCTGTGGTTTCCACTCATTAAAGAGCAATGATTGGGGCTGGGGAGATAGCTCGGTAGAATAAGCACTTCCCTGGCAAGTGCAAGGGTCTGCATTCAATCC
>NW_004524578.1:35801609-35803328 GCF_000260255.1 Octodon degus
AAGAACTAGAAATTTTAACTTTATTTTAAAATTTTTATTAGTATATGTTTGCATTATATAATGATTACATTCATTGTGGGGGAGTTGGTACATGCACATAATGTCTTAAATCTTTTTAGTTTACCTTCTCTTTACTTCCCTTCCAATTCTATCTCTTGGCCTTATTCCAAGGTGCAAAAGAGCTAACTCCCTGTTTCTTATTATCTACATTTTACTTTGATCTTTAATTTATTTATACTTTATGTCTGCCTCAGATCAGAGAAATCATGCAGTATCTAAGTTCATGTGTCTTTTTTCTTCACTTTGCATTATAATCTGCAGGGGGACATATTTTCCTACAAATGACTCATATTTCCATTGTGTATAAACACCAATTTTTATTTATTCATTCACCTGTCAATGGGCCTGTATGTTAAATTCAACATTTAGCAGTTATGAACTGTGATGCTATAAATGTGGGCATGTACATATCACCATAATATGATGCCTTTCACCTTTTCAGGAAGGTGCCTAGGAAAAGAATAGCTAGGCTGAATTAAATTTCTACTTTCAGTTTTTATTGAGATAACCCCATACTAATGTCCATAGTGACTGTAGCAGTTTACATTTCTACCAACAGTGTCAAAGGGTTCCCTTTCTTATGCAGCCTCACCAGCATTTGTTGTTATTTGATTTCTTGAAAATAGCCATTCTTTCTGGAGTAAGGAGGAATCTTAGTGTTGTTTTAACTTAAATGCCTTTTTTATTTTTAAAACAGAATAAAAAACAATAGAAGCGAGACAGAATTTGACTAAACAAAATGATAGGAATTCAACAATGGCTGTTATATTGCATACTGCTGTCTTCAAAATAGTTGTTCAGATTACCGGATATAAGCATACAAAAGAGGTCTAGAAATTTACAAAAATACAACTTTAAGCATTAGCTGTACCTTTCAATAAACCGGTAGAAATCAACAATGTGCTATCCACGCAATCATATATATTACCTACCTTCTTTCTTTCTTCCTCTCCCTCACCCCAGCTGCTCCTTCCCTTTGAACAGTTTCCTTCCCTTTCACAGTATCTATCGCATCTTTCAGATTTTATTGACTCTTACAGATTATTAAACTAGGAAGTTAATACAATGCTTACACATGTGGGTCTGACTTATTTCACTTATGAGTATGATCACTAATTGCATCCATTTACCTATAAAAGCCTTGAGTTTATCTTTCTTTATAGCTGAGTAATACTCCACTGTATAAAAATACCACAGCTTTTTATTCATTCCTCATTTGATGGGCATTTGGGTTGTTTCCAAGATTTATCTAAGACAAATTATATTACTATAAACATGGGTACACATATATCGCTGTGCTATGATGTTTTCAGTTCTTTTGGACAAGTATCCAGGAGGGGAATAGGCATGTTGAGTGGGACCTTTAATCCTAGTTTTTGGGGAATCTGCATGTTGATTTTCATAGTGGTTGTACCAGCCTATACTTACACTAATAGTGGAGAAGGGTTCATTTCTACCCACAGCCTCTTCAGCACTTGTTATTAGTTGGTTTTGTGATGATAGACATTCTTTCTGGAGTGAGATAGAATCTCAGTGTTGTTTTAATTTTCATCTCTTGGATAACCAAGATGTTGAGCATTTTTTCATATATTTATTCTCCATTTGTATTTCTTCATCTGAGAAGTGTGTATTCATCTCAGGTGCCCATTTTTGGACTGG
>NW_004524578.1:35803944-35804736 GCF_000260255.1 Octodon degus
CAGTACCATGATGATTTTATTATAATAGCTTTGTAGTCAGGGATTGTGATGTCTCCTTCCTTTGCTGCCAAGGAGTTCTTAGGCTATTCTAGGTCTCTTCTGGTTCCAGATGAGTTTTAGGAATATTTTCTCTTGATCTGTGAAGTATGCTAATGATGTTTTAACTGGGATTGCATTGAATCTCTATAACAATTTTGGGAGTATGGCTATTTTCACAATTTTGGTTCTTTCCATCCACAGGCAAGGATTAACTTTTCATTTTCTGAAAACTACTTCAATCTCTTTTTTCAGAGTACTGTAATTTTAAGTACATAGACTTTTTAATTCCTTTGCTAGGTTGAATTCTAAATGTTTCTTTTTTTTATGTTATTGTGAAAGGTGTGGCTTCCCTAATTTCTCTTTCAGTGAGTTTGTTGTTTGTGTACATAAATGCTATTGTTTTTTGAGTGTTGACTTTGTATCCTGCTATGGTATTGCCCACAGGTCTTTTTGTGGAGTTCCTAGGGTTTTCTTAATAGATTATCATGTCATCTACAAATAATGATAATTTCACTTCTTCCTTTCCAATTATTATTCTTTTTATTTTTCCACTTGTGTAATTGCTCTGGCTAATGTTTCCAGAACTATGTTGAATAAGAGTGATGACAATGGGCATCCTTGTCTTGTTCCTGAGTTTAAAGTGAAAGCTTTCAGCTTTTGTCCATTAAGTATGATGTAGACTGTTGGTTTCTCATAGATGACTTTTATCAGATTGAGGCAAAGACCATCTTTTCTGATTTTCTGTAAGTTTCT
>NW_004524578.1:35805891-35810975 GCF_000260255.1 Octodon degus
TGTACTATGGTCAGATAATATGCATTGAATAGTTTCAATTCCTTTGCATTCCTTAAGCATGTTTCATGTGGTAGTATATAATTTATTTTGGAGAATATCCTGTGTGTAGCTGAGAAGAATGTATATTCTTATAAAGAAATGGACTTTATATTTTGGGTGGGGGAAAACTCTGTTGAGTCCATTTCTTTATAAGTTTAGTTTAGTTCTGTTATTTCTTTGCTGATTTTTTGCCTAGTTGATCTATTTGTTTGTGACAATGTTGTGTTAAAGTTCCCCATTACAGCTGTGTTATTGCATATTTGATTTTTCACATCTGTTAAAATTTGTTTTATACAGTTGTGTGCTCTTGTATTTGGTGTGCATATATTTATGATTGTTATCTCTTCCTCTTGCAGTTTTCCCCTAACAAGTATTTAGTGACTTTCTTTATCTCTTTTGATCATTCTTGATTTGAAGTGGACATTGTTAGCAACCAGAATAGCTACCTCTGCTTTTTTCTGGGTTCCTATTACACAGAGTATTGTTTTCCATCCTTTGACTTTCAGTCTATAAATTTCCTTTTGAGTTAAATATGTTTCTAGCATAGCCTTGGATTTTTGTTTCTTGATGCACTCTGCCAGTCTCCTTCTTTTGATTGGTGAATTGTAGTCATTTACATTAATGGTTATGACTGGTATGTATTGGCTTATCTTTGTCATGTTATTTTCCTTCTCTTGTTTCCCTACTTCCCCCCTTTGCTTAATGCTTGCTCTGTGTGGTGGTTCATTTTTATTTTGTTCTTGAAGTTTGGGGTCATTTTTATCTCTTTCTAGAACATCCTTTAGTACTGTTTGTAGGGTTGGTTTTGTAGTCATGAATTTCTTTAGTTGTTCTTTGTCATGGAAGTATGTTATTTCTCAGTAATTTTAAAATATAGTTTTGCAGGGTATATCAACCTGAGTTGGGAGTTGTGTTCTTTCAGGATCTGAAATACTTCACTCCAAGCCCTTCTTGAATTGATGGTTTGTGTAAAGAAATCTCTCATTCTGAGGGGCTTTCCTTTATAGGTGATCTGTTTCTTTTCTCTAAGAACATTTAATGTTCTGTTTCTTTGCTGAATTTCTTGGATCTTGATTATTATACATCTGGGTGTAGATTTATTTTGGCTATGGCTAATTTAGTTTTGTATCCCTCACTTATCTGTATATCAGTAATTTACATGTCTGAGTATACAGATACATTGAACATATTTTCATGTATTTATTGACTATTTGTACTTTTTGAAAGAAATACATTTCATTTTGGTTATCCATTTCTTCTTTAAATATTTTATTTTAGGGGGACTATGATTCTTTTTGAACTGTTTACACATTCTAGATTTAGTCTTCTGCTCATGGAGTAGCTGACAATTGTTTTCCATTTAAGGGTTGTCTCTTCACCCTGTTGGTTGTTTCCTTTACTGTTCAGAAGCTTTTCAATTTGATAAAATTCTGTTGATTCTTGATGTTATTTCTTGTGCAACTGAGGTAACTGTTCAGGAAGCCTTTGTGTATGCCTCTGTCTTAAAGACTTAAAAAATTCTGATGTTCTGTAAAGCATATGTAGACAATATGTCTTTAAGAGTTTTCTCTATTTTATCTTTCAGGATATTAAGTGTCTCTGTTTTAATATTTATATCTTTGTCCGTTTTGGTTTAATTTTAGTACATGGTGAGAGATATGGGCCTAGCTTCAATCCTCTGCATATACAGCCATTTTTAAAAACAGGTTTTATTTCCTCCAGTGTCTGTTTTTGGCTGCTTGGATAAATATCAGATGGTTGACTGTGCCAAGGATTGTGTATACGTACTGTGTTCCATTCCACTGATCTATATATCTGTTTTTGTGCCAGTACCATGCTGCCTTTTATGACTGTTGCTTTGTAATATAACTTGATGTCTAAAATTGTGATGTCTTTTGCCTTATTCTTATTGCCCAGGATTGCTTTTGCTATTCTGAATCTCATCTGGTTCATAAGAATTTTAGGATTGTTTTCTTTAGTTCTATAAAGAATGCTATTGGCATTTTGATTAGGATTGCATTAGGCCAGTTTGATAATATTTGTTCTTCTTATCCACTGTCTTTTCATTTTTGATCACCTCTTTTCTCTCTTTTTTTGGAGTTTTATAGTTTTTGTCATAGAGGTCTTTCACTTTCTTTGTTAGCATAATAACCAAGTAATTTTTAAAAAAAGCTGTAGTGAATGTTGTTTTTAAAATTTCTTTCTTGGTGAGTTCCTTATTGGTATACAGGAACACTACTGATTTTTGTGTTTATTTTGTATCCTGCTACCTTGCTGAATTTATTAGTTCTAGGAGTCCTTTGGTGAGATTTTCTGGGTATTCTATATAAAGAATTATGTTGTCCTAGAATAAGGATAATTTGACCTCTTTCTTTCCTATATGTACCCCTCTTATTTCTTGCTCTTGCTTGATTGCTGTGGCTAAAGTTTTGAGTACTGTATTAAGTAGTAGTGGTGGAAGGAACTTTGATATTGCTAGTTTTCAAGAGAGGTCCCAGTTTTTATTCAAATGACTTGCAGGTTGAATTTATTGTGGGGTCCACGATCAGGCCTGATTTTTTCCTCGTCTTTCACATGTCAACTGGAGCCTACATCTCTGGTTTTTCATTTCCCTTTTGTTTATGGCACCTTGAAATTGTCTTAGCTTTATTTCAGGATTTATGTTTTGAAGACTGTGTGAATTCAGGCTGCTATACTTTAGCATTGAAGGCCCTTTCCTACCATATTTTGGTTTTCATGTGTTCCCTTGCCCCATTGACCTCCTACCTGGAAGAAGATGGTCAAGCCAGAAACATGAAATTTCATATCTGAATTTTCTTTTTCATTTCACTTACATCATTTCTCAAAAACAGTCAGAGGCAACTAAAGCAGGGAGAAGTGGCTCCTGAAATCCAATAATCTTACACTCTCATTAATCAGATGAAGAACCTGGTTTGATGGGGACAATGAATTTTGTATTCTCCACCTGGATTGCATTGAAATTTATACCTTGAGAGAGAGTTAAGAAAAACAAGCAGTGGGTTTAGAATTGGAAATCCAAGGGTTACCACTTTCCAGCTGTTTGGACTTGACTAGCCCCTGAGACTGTTGGAGTCAGGAGATTTCATGGAATTAGTTTCTCTTCAACTGTGTTGAGAATTCAACCAGTTATGGGCCAGGGAGATAGCTCAGCAGAATAAGTGCCTGCCTGGCAAGTTCAGGGTCCTAAGTTCAATCCCCAGTAGCACACACACAAAAAAATTCCACCAGTTATATCCATAGTAGACATTGAATCAAACATTTCTTCCGTATTTAAAATCTAGATTTTCTTTTTACCAAAGATCTGATCTTGGGAAAAATTTTGAACTTTCTGTGTCTTAAATTCCTTCTAGAATGAAGATAATAATAAAAGTACCTGTCTTATAATGTTCACTTCACACACAGAAACGTGTAAGTCATATGTGCACTTAGGGCCATGCAAATTCCCGTAGAAAATATGCTTGATCAATAATGAACTAGGGGACAAATTACATATTTCCCCTCTTTTTAGTCAACAGTAATTTTTCATTAAGTGCATTGTTTTATTAAAGAGTATCCTCAGGAATGAGGCACTTCTTTCCTCTTTCTCTTTTTATTTCCTTCCATCTTTCTTCTTTTGTTCTTTTGTGATGGTTTTGCTACATAGTGCAGGTTGCCCTTGAACTCATCTTGTAGGTCCAGGCTGGCCTCAAACTCACAGAGATCCTCCTGTTTAAATCTCCAGAGTACAGGGATTACAGATATGTGCCACCGTACTCTGCAAATGAACTACTCCTATCTCAAACCTCAGATTGAGGCTTTTTGTTTGTTTGTTTGTTTTTGGTTATTGCACAGATTTTTTTTTTAAAGAAAACTTTTCTTATGAGAAAAAAATTACTTGGAATGGTGGCATAATCCCAGCACTTGAGTTTGAGAACAGCTTGGGCTACAGAGCTGGTCTGAACTGCAGAGTGAGGCCCCATCTTAAAACAAAAAAGAATTTAAAACATGAAGCCTGCATTTTTAATGCATGTATTTTGTACTTAAACGCACAATGGTGAAGAATCCCTACCGCTACCACCTATACCTAGAGAACACTATGATGAGTGGGAATCTGCAGTTTAGGTTAGTGTTCCAGCACTCTAGACAGTGTATCACAGGAAGCTGGAGGTTTCAGTAGTTTGTCAATGGCTAAATCAATTGGGCAAAAATTAAACAGCAAGTATTGTATGAGATGTCCTGACAGAATCTGGCTTGTGGTTTGGGTTCAGTACATACTTGACGAACAACTCTGACTTAAATAAAACATCAGACTAAGCAGAGCGTCCTTACTGGCAGAAGTCACGTCACTGACAACCACAGTCTGCCAGTGGAACTGTAGCTGAGTCTCCTGTGGATAATCAGCCTTTGGCTGGGTTTGGAGAGAGCATCCTAAGGCAGCCAGCCCTCCCTGGGTCCTGTGATACAACGTAGGGAACAGCAGCAAGACAGTAACAGTATCTAGAAATGAAGGATCGTTTTACCAGTGGAAACCACAGCAGTCTTGGGTAGGCAGAAAATAACCATAAAAATTACTTTTTGGCTAGGCAACATGGGTCAGCTCTCTTGGCCTCATGAAGAAAATTCATGTGATCTGTTGTGACTTTAATCACATTAAACCACTTTGTGGTTATAGAATGGCTGGTTTGCACTGAGCTCAAGCTCCAATTTTGATTACTATAATAATCAGTTCATGCCTGGTACTTTGTCTGGATAGAGAAGAAGTGGAAGGCATGGTTTCTTTGTGTAAGACCTTAAAATCGGCCAGTAGGTCACAATTGACACACATACAGCATTTAAAGATGAAAGCAAAAGTCTTGGGCTGGCCAAATAGCTCAGTAGATTAAAGTGCCTGCAAGCAGGCATAGGGGCCTGGGGTTTGATCCCTGAGCCTGCCTTGCAAGCCCCGCCCCCAGGGCTTACTGACACAGCATTGAAACTGGGCTGGGTGTGTTGGCCCATGTCTGTAATCTCAGCTTCTTGGGAGGCTGTAAACAGGAGGATCACTA
>NW_004524578.1:35811300-35813438 GCF_000260255.1 Octodon degus
GGGAGCAGGGTCAGCACAGCATAGGGATCAAATCTCGGTCCCTTAACACTTGCCTAAGCAGGCACTTTAGTCCACTGAGCTATCTGGCCAGCCAGCTCTTTTTTAAATCAATTTTTATTAGCAGATTTTGTTGATACAGAGTAGAACTTCGTTGTTGTGGAAAGTCTGTACTTCTCCATCAATTTCAAAGACTAATTTTGCAGCATATAAAAGTTCTGGTTGGTGATCATTTTCTTTTATAACTTAAAAAAATTCTCTTTAGGCTCTCCTGGTCTTTAAGATTTGTGCTGAGAAATCTGGAGGTAGATTGGCTTGCCTTTATAGATTACTTCCTGTTTTTCTTTCCTAAAAGCTTTTATTATTTCCTCCTTTGTTTGAATTTCTGGAATTTTGATTATGACGTGTTGTGAAGAAATTCATTCTTTGGTTGTGGCTATTTGGGGTTCTGTATGCCTCTCATGCTTGAATATTAAATTCTTTCCCTAGATTTGGAAAATTTTCTATTATGAGTTCAGTGAAAAACTGTTGAAACCTTTTGAATCATCTTCTAATTTTCTCTATCACATTTTTGTGGAGTCATCTATAGCTGTTGATCCAGCTTACATGTTGAATTATCGTTTTGTAGGGCCTCATTGAGTTTATAATATGCTCTCTCTCTACCATGTCTTCTATGCATGACTAAACATTGATTGTATTGGTACAACCCTTTATTTAATTAAATACTCTTTGAGTTTAAACATCTTAGGATCTATTTTGTTTCCATGTCTATTTTGCTATGTGGATACTCAATCCAGTCCCACTTTTCCTGCTGGGCAGGGTTAGCCCATGTTGTGTTGTCTGCTTCAGGGCCATGTTCACTCCAGCTGCTACTGGTGTTTGTGCTCTTCTGTGCACCCTAAGTCATCACTATCTCTCGTATTATGGCCTGCGATCTTGTAGGTGCTTCCTTTTGTTCCAGGACCCCCCTCTGTCTGTGCAACCCCGGATGTGGCAACTGTCCAAGTGAAGGCGTATCCCTGATCATTTTGGCAGATGGGAAAAACAAACAGATCACTGAGTTTGGTGCTGGGTGTAGGCAGCAAGAGAGCGAGGAAGTCTGCCAGACTAATGTTATCGCTTTCAAAACACGCCACCTCAGAAAACCAATGTGGTTGGCTTCGCTTCTTCCCCCAGAGGGTAAGACTACCACGTCCTTCACATCTAGAGCATGCCACTGCTAAACTCCTTTCTCCATGACTATGTCTTGTGGCTATTTCTATTCAGTCACTGTGATACAGTGACTCCAGACACCCTGAAGTGAAAGCTCTTTCTTGATTCTTGCAGCTCAACTTCATTTTTCTGTTTTACATTATTTTTTTCCACATGTCTTGATTTTAGATCCTATAGCAGCTATATTTTGCTGCTTATATTTACTCCTCCACTTTAATCTCAAATACTGTTTTGTCTTTTGGGAGAATCATAGAAAGGTCTGAGAAACCCTACACTAAAGAATATTTTTATTTACTTTTATTTACTTCCAAACTTCACAAAAGTAAATGACTGTTCTCCCAATCTCCTACCACACTCCTAGTAATTTGGCATCCTTTAATTCTTCAGTTAAAAGCAGCAGAAACTAACTCTGGCTAAAAAGACCAAAACCAATTTTTCTGTATCATCATTGAAAATTTATAGAATTGTCAGGAATTATGGAGAAATAAACTCTTCTTTATGTGGTTGACCTGATAGGTGACAGACTTAGCCTTACTGAGTAACTGAGAAGGCTGCAGGAGCCTTACATACCTGGGAGACATTAAGTTACTTCACAGAGGTGGAAACTGAAACTGAAAGGGGAAAAATGGCTGAGCCTCAGTCGTAGCGCTAGTGTGGGAGTGGGCCGCGAAACACTACTTCCTTGCTTTCTGTTCTAATCTCTTCTTTGAAAGGAAGGGATGTTCCCCCATTAAAAATGCAGCACTCATCTTCCATGTGGAGGGAAGGGGCCTACATTGTGAGTGGTTGCTTGGCAACCGTGAACGTTGTGTTCCATACTTCTTACCTCATTGGGAGACCTTATCTTTACAAAGTGATAAAATATGTGTACTAATTTATTTCACATTTATTTCCAAAAAGCAAATGATTTTTGAGGTGATCTAACACAA
>NW_004524578.1:35814347-35816158 GCF_000260255.1 Octodon degus
TGTATCATCCAGTGGGTATCTTAAATCTCACTTAATTCTAATTAAATGAATTAGGTAGTTACTCATGGCCAGTAGTTGCCATACTGGACAGTGCATATCAAGACCTGGGGCTAGAAACAATGAATGTTGAGCCTCTGCTGGAGTTCACACCTATCTTCGCTTGCCTGTGGACAGGTCTACGCCTGGGCCTGCAGAGCACCTAGGAGCCTGGGAAGCTCTGTAACATAGGTGCCTGGGTTTCTAAAATGCAGGCAGGCATCTCATTTTAGCTCAACTCTAAGGGCTCCCCTACAGGCTGAGAGTAAGTCTAGGGATAGTTAGTTCTCTGCATCTGGGGGTTCTGCATCTAAGTAGCAGATCAAAATATTAAAAAAGAAAAAAGAGGTGCTCATACGAAACATGTACAGACAATTTTTCTTGTCATCATTCTCTAAACAATACAGCATACTAATTACTTACTTGGTATCCATACTATAGTAAGTGTTATAAGTAACTGAGAGATAAGTCAAAGTATATGGAAGGTGTGTGAAGGTTATATATCCATACTATATTATTTTACATAAGGGACTTCAGTATCCACAGACTTCTTGGTATTTTCTGAGGGCAATCCTGACACAAAGGATCTGAAAATTCAGAGGAACAACCATGGCCTTTTTTTTTGTTGTTGTTGTTGTTGTTTATCTTGATTTAGGATGCTGGTCTTCTGGAATCTGGGAGTTCTTCCATTTACATGATGGACAGTTATCACCCCTCTAGAGATAGTTCAGCTTCAGTCTTCTTTGTTTGTCTGCTAAGCTGCTGATCTTTGTTTTGCAAAGTTACATTAAATCATTGGCTTTTGCTATGGTTTGTGTCTAGATGTCCTGCCCAGGGTCTCATGTGCTAAAAGGTAGAGCTGTGGTGAGTGGCTGGATCAGAGGTGTGTGATTCTTGAACATGGGCATGATAACTGGACCAGATGACGCGTTGGATTAACACACTGCTGTGGGGCCCAGTGGGTTTACTGAAGGCAGAAGACCCTTCCTGGGTGTGAGCGGCAGGGTTGGTATGTGGGTAGGGATGATGCCTACACCTTCCTGGAAGGCGTAGGTCTAGACTTGCTGGACTACTGCAGCAAAATACCACTGGTTATGGATTAGATGGCTTATACAGCAGAAATTTATTTCTTACAGATTTTTAGGCTGGCAAGCTTATGACTGAAGTGGATTCTGGTGAAGGTCTTTTTTCCTGATTTAGTCTTCTTGCTGTGTTCTCACATGATTTAAAGGGAGAGTTAACTCTCTAGTGTCTTCTTATAAAGCAATACTACTATTATAAGAATCCTATTCCTAGTTATCTTTAAACCCAGTTGTCTTCCTAAGGCTTTTCCAATGGAGGCTCAGTGTTCATTGCTTCAAATATAACCATGTGGGGTGTGGGATCTGGTAATATGAATTTGAAGGGACCACACCTATTGAAGCTACAACAGTATATGTTGCCTAAATGTCTCCACTCCTTTCTACCATTTGGAATGGATGACATGCTGGTTATCCATCTTGGACCATGAGGATAAGGGTGATATTGTAGGCATCAGCAGAGAGATGAAATGTAAGGATTGAGGGGCCCTGGCCACTTAGAGAGGGGTCCCCATACAAACTCAAATTTTTAATCACCTTCTGTCTAGCGTAGCCGGTGTTTCTTGTGGTCTCCTTGATTAGCATCTGATCCTATCTTAACTCAGTGATCTTGAAAGTGAATTATAAGTTTTTACTGGGGAACAAATGTCTTTCATGCAATATGAAAATCCTCCTAATTTTGAGAATCAACTTTTA
>NW_004524578.1:35816258-35822029 GCF_000260255.1 Octodon degus
CAGGAATTATGGAGAAATAAACTCTTCTTTATGTGGTTGACCTGATAGGTGACAGACTTAGCCTTACTGAGTAACTGAGAAGGCTGCAGGAGCCTTACATACCTGGGAGACATTAAGTTACTTCACAGAGGTGGAAACTGAAACTGAAAGGGGAAAAATGGCTGAGCCTCAGTCGTAGCGCTAGTGTGCGAGTGGGCCGCGAAACACTACTTCCTTGCTTTCTGTTCTAATCTCTTCTTTGAAAGGAAGGGATGTTCCCCCATTAAAAATGCAGCACTCATCTTCCATGTGGAGGGAAGGGGCCTACATTGTGAGTGGTTGCTTGGCAACCGTGAACTTTGTGTTCCATACTTCTTACCTCATTGGGAGACCTTATCTTTACAAAGTGATAAAATATGTGTACTAATTTATTTCACATTTATTTCCAAAAAGCAAATGATTTTTGAGGTGATCTAACACAACTCTCTAAACTGATTCTTATTGGTCTTTTGAGTTTATAGTCTTGCTTGGCTAGGATTCACATGAGGTTAAAGATTGAACTGTCTCTTCTGCCTTTATTTTTGTTCCAAATCTGAAGAAAAAAAGCACTTTTCAAAGTTGTCTTCCTTATGAGACATTCTACTAGTTCTTCACTTTTCTCATCTAAAAGTGCCAGATAAAATATAGGACTTGCAGTTAAATTTGAATTTTTGGTAACTGTGAATAATATTTTAGTGTAAGTCTGGCTAAAATACTGTAGGAGACACCTCAACTAAAAGGCATTTCTGGCATATCTCAAGTTCAAATTTAACTGGAGAGCCTGCATTTTTATTGGCTAAATCTGTGAAGCTAATTTTAGCTTTGGGAACATGGGTTTTCTTTTCTTTTGTCTCTCTTCTTCATTCCACAGACAAATCTCTCACCACAGTATCTGGCACATAGCAAGCACATAGTAACTGTTAATTACTTTCATTACTATTTGTTGTGGTTTAAGTCTAAATGGCCCCCTATAGCCTCATGTGTTCATAGGTAGGGCCTTTGGGAGATGAGTGGATCATGGGAGGGTGTGATAGTCATTAGCAGATCAATCCACTGATGAGTTTATAGCTAATTTTTTTTTTTTTTTTTTTGGTGGAGCCGGGGATTGAACTCAGGCCCTTGTGCTTACTAGGCAAGCACTTATTCTACTGAGCCATCTCCCTGGCCCCAAATTTGATGCTGGGAGACAAAGTCTGGTGGGAGGAGGTGGGTCCCAGGGATGTGGCCTAGAAGGGTCCATCCCTCTTTCTCCTCCCTGGATGCCTCTCTGCTTCCTGCCTACTATACCCTGGATTTTCTCATCCTGCTTTGGAGCCAGCCTACTGTGGACCATACCCTCCACATACTGAAGCCAAAATAAACTTTTCCTCCTTTAAATTGTGGGTGTTGGGTATTCTGCCTCAACAATGACAGAGTAACTTAGACACTGCAATACTCAGCAAGTACTTTTGTCATGAGAATCTAATTTTTAAAGCACCCTAAATTTCTCCTTTACCGTTTTAGGAGAAAGTCCTTGTGAATTACACCAATTTCTTCTTCTTTTCTTCTCCACTTTATCTTCCTCACACATTCATTTTCCTTTTGTTATGTTCCATTTTGTGAGCAGTGATAAGCCTCAAGTGCCAAATTTTCCCTGTTGCCTCTCAGATGTATGTATTTCTTCTTTATCTCCTATGTGAGAAAAGAAAGGTCAGAGGGCTGGAATGCATCAGTCTTGCTTCTATGTAGAGAACCTGCACTGCCATTTCCCACTGAAGCATCTTTCCTGCTTTCTGGAGCATTTTGAACACTATGTAAACTTATTTCACTGACTTGGGATTATCCTTATGGTCTGTAATCTTGAAGAGAAGTAGGACTCAGAATTTTACTAAAACCTCCCTCATAACAGGAGAAAGAAAGCATCTTTGGTTAGCTATGAAGTTGATTCAAGACTTTGCTTCCTTATGTCTAAGGGGAGAGTGTTTTCATGGAAATAAGATGGTCAATAGGTAACACATTGCCTTAGCTCAGAGAGACAGCCAGTGCAATCAGTACCCAGCAGTAGTATCCTCACTTTAAAGAGATGTCTGTGTTCCAGCTTCTATATTTAAGCCTGATCTCTTATCAGTGCAGACATTAAGTGCAAAGAGAAATGATTACAAACTATGAACTCACTAGTCCAATTCTCTTGATCCTCATCTCAACTTTGTCTCTCAGTAGAAAAAAAAATGCTTAACTCCTTCTACGAGATAAACAATAACAGCATCAATGGTGTAGACATAGGTAGTTGAGAGCATAAAAAGGGATAACGCACATAAATAAATGTGTCAACAAAGCATTTAGCAAATAGTAATGTTCATGATACTCATTGGATAAAGAAAAAGTTAGTAAGCAGCAGAGCCAAGATGTGACTACTACGCCACTTTTTCCATGTCACCAAAGAACCACTGCCAAAGGAGAAGAAGCAACTAAAATTTGGGGCACAATCTTTGGAATTCCCCAAATCATGTCCCTACTTAGAAGTAACAAAATTTCATAGGTTGATTAACTAGGGCATAGGTTGTTGCTGAAAAGCACAGTGTCAGAGATCTAAGCCGCACAAATTGGTTTTCCTATTGAGACAACACCAAGCATAAGCAGTACAACGTGGCTTTTCTGTGTCAGCGACACAAGCTATGTCACACTCAATATGTAAATGGTTGTCCTTGTCCCAGCCATCACTTACTATCCCAGTTGGTAGATGAAGAGCAGATGAACCTTTCCTTAAAGAAGGGACTGGCCCACAGGTTATCCATGTCACCTCCAGTTATTTCCCCTTGGGCCATATTCAGCCTTTCTTCTGAGCATCCATGTGTTCAGCTATCACTGAAATAAAAAGGAGCCATGGCAACTGGGAGCTTAGGTGAAGCAGCTCCACCCACTCGGCCTATTACCTCGTTTCCAGGCTACATTGATGACCCACCATACACCCATTTTAGATGTGCTGTAAGTCAGATTAGTTACTGTAGGGAAGTAAATAGGTTGATTTGCCTCACCAGTAAATAGTCTAGGCTGCAAGTCTTTTGATTTCTTGGCTGTCTTCTTCTCCTTGCCTTCTATTTTCCACCTCAGTCTCAGACTGTTGGCATGTTCCTTGGCTGGTGTTCCAGCCTTGTATCCTTCTCTTCTCCTAAACTCTCCTGGCACTTTCCCTATCCCACAGGCTTATACATTCCATGCTGTGGATAGAATGATATAGAATGTAAAAGCAAGCTGGTGGGCTGAAGGATGACTGATCACAACTGTTGCAGTGCCTGCGTGGAGAGTCAGTTGTGCTTCCCACTCATTTCTTGGTCCTCAACACTTGGAACAGCTGCAATTGCTAGGTAAGGAGCTGCCTTTTTATTAGAAGAAGCAGAGAAGAGATGACGGGAACCTGTGACACGATGGAGGAGAGGCAAACAAACAGAAAACACAGTCTTCAGGGCATTTTTGCAAGTTAAAAGACCACTTAGTAGCCTACTTAAGAGTAAAAAGACAAAGCAGAGATAAGGAAGGACAACAAAAATGCAGAGGTTAGAAAAGACTTTCTTAAACCTTTAAACAAAATCCCTTACTGTGGTTGTCTGGAGTACTCATCACTATCAGATTTTGTTTTAATTTGGAGCGCACTTTGGGGGCAGGAAAGGGTTTCCAGTTTGTTCAGGCTGAAGTTAGAGCTGGAAAACACAAGTCCTGGAGTTAGTATGCTGTGCGTCCCCCTGAAAGCTGAAAAGAAGGTCATTAAGATGCTGGTCAGTGGGGATACTGGCAAGGAATAAACTGGGAGCTAAATGTCGGTCTGCACGCAGACCATTCTAATACCTAATCCTCTTTGTAACGGTCGATTTACATGTTAGAAGATCTAAAAGGCAGGAAGCGTAGAAATGGGCTTTGAATTTTCTTCCTTAGATTTTGCTTCCAATTAATCTTTCTGAGACAAGAATTACAATCCACCACAAACTGTTCTGAAGCTTTCAAGAGCAGGTTCTGCTACTTTGGACAAGATGCTACCATATTAAAAAAGAAGAAAACAACTTAATGTTGGGTTGGATTTTTTTCCCCTCTAAATATGAAAACAAGCTCTCAATCTCACTAAGAAGGCTGTACACAAATTTTATCTGAAGTAGACTTTTGTTAGTTTACTTAGACTCACAGGTCTGGAGAGGGCTGTTGGGATTCTTTTTTGGATGAAGAAACCAAGGCCCAGAGATGCCAAACCCTTCTCAGTAGTTTGCTCAGCACACTGGTTGCTTTAGGCAGGACTAAAGCTCTGTCCCCTGGCCCCTTAATGACTTACTGGTACTTCCTCACAAAATGTATCTGTCACAAAGAAAACTAGTGACATCCCAAGCCTGAGTAGTTTCTCAGGTATTTCTAAAGGTAGTCTATGGTGCATAGGATGGAAAGCTTTTATGTTATAAAGAAAAGGTTGCTGCTGAGAAGGGAAGATGCAGCTCTCCTAGCTTCTGAGTAGAGGGGTAGGTATGATAGCAAAGGCAGTGCAGGGCCCGTTTCTCACCCCATGTGACCTTTCCTTGTCCTCTTGCCTCAGAACTAAGCCACCTTTCATTATTAATATTATTTTTGTTAGGTTTTTTGGGACAGGGTCTCACTCTGTAGTTCAGGGTGGTCTTGAATGCACATATAGCCCAGGCTGGCCCAGAACATGTGGTGATCCTCCTGCCTCAGCCTCCCGAGAGCTGGGATTACAGGCATGCACCACCACACTTAACTCCTGCCATTGTTATTTGCTAAGGCAAAAACCACACTGTGGGTCAAACAAAAACTTTCACTCAGAAGACCCCAGGTTATTACCAGCTCTCCTTATTCATCCAAATGGTTTAATCTTTTGTGAGGACAGGGACATTCTTTATAATATGATGCAATGGAAGGATTTTTCCTTACAAAACATGGGCATATACAGCTAACCCATTCTATGATCTCCATGTGCTCTGAGTCACATTTGTAAACCACGTCAAAGGCTTTCTGCCTTTAAGTAAGTTACCACGTGTCATTAACAGGGCTGTCTTAACTGGCAGCACCTGATACAAAGAACTAAGTTCCCGTGGGAGACAAGAAGCCCCCAAGGAGCTTCCCTGGAGAATAAGAAGCCAAGATCAAGTTCTGAGTCAGCTAGAGTGAGGGAGACCAAGGAGACAAATGACAGGGGAAGATTCTCAGAGGAGTTTGGAAGGCGGCCAAAGATAAATCTCACAACTTCATCACCTTGTCTAGAGTTGGCCATAACTATGACTTCCAGGCCTTCCTGAGTTACTTAGCCAGACTCTGTGTAGTTTCCAAAGTCACACACCTTCTTGGCATTTTTCCCTGATACACGCAGCCTCTCCAAGGCAGCCCTGTGCCGGTGAGTAAGATGTCCAGAAGAGAGTCACCCCCTTGCTTACTGGCATCTTGCCACTTTATGATGCTCACAGATCTTTCAGACCCCCAAAAGGGATGAGAAATTCCTTGGAATATGCTGTAGGAGAATGATGTATCAGCACAAGCTAGACATGATCTTGGCATGCACACCAAGTAGTGATGTATTGATAAACATCAAAAGAAGCAATGAATTCCAAGGAAGAAAGTGAGTTGGAGTCATTCCAGAGATCCAGACTTTTTTAAAGACAGAAGGTGATTTGTAACGCTCAGCAGGACATGGCCAGGAAATGTGTATGGGCTCTTAAGAGCGGTGGGAAGGGATGCCAGAGAGCTGGGTCTGAGCTGCAAGGACACGTAGGTCCCTAGGCCCT
>NW_004524578.1:35830991-35833296 GCF_000260255.1 Octodon degus
TTATCCTGTATTTATTTATTTTTATTAATTTTACTGAGAAACAAATAGCAATGAGACAGTTTCAAATCTGGTTAGTAGGACAGTTTCAATAATTAATACACTGCATATTGTTGGCTTCATAGTGGTTATTGATAGTACAAGATGCAGACATGATATGCTGCCCAAACACTATTAGTACAAATCTTTCTTCTCATTAAATTAAGAGAAAGTATCTGCATATCTATCCTAACTATTTTGTATATACAGTTACAAAATGGTCCTTCATTTGTATCCCCTTTTTGTTCAGTTTTGTCAGATATGGATATTCCCTTGTCATTTAAATATTGTAGGTGCATGAATTCAGCAAAATAATCCAATATAGTTCAGTAGTCCATAATAGTAGTGGGTTATCCATAAGACTGGCAATGTCAAAAGTTGTTGACTTGAGCCTTTTGCAGTTCAGCATATTAATATGGCTTTACTTTTCATACCTTGTTTTTATATTTTCTGCTGGATGATTAAGACCAGGATAAAGCAAGACCTATATAACAAGAAATGTAACTCTTGTGTCTGTCAAGGTCAGTCAAATCCCCTCAGTATTTACCATGAAACCCTATACTGCAGTTAGTAGATCCTTTACCAGTGTGAGCCATGTAGATGAGTCACAGCCATTGCTTGACCAGTTTGCTCTCTGTCAAAGCCTGAGAGAATGTTTTCTCTCCATGTGACTCTTCTTAGGCACACTCTACATCATCGATCACTTTCCTCTGTGGCCCCATAATCTCCTTGATCAAAAAATTCAGGACACCACTGAGTTACAGGATGTTACAGTAAAGGTTCTCTTATGTCTTCAGTCCTCACTGACCTTGAAAGGCTGGGGCCAAACTGTTGGCTGTCCTGAGAATCAACTTTTAGATGTTCAAAGCTTCCATATAATGGTGATGACAATGATAAAAATACTCAAATTTAGAACTTAAGTGTGTTTCAGGAATTTACACTAATTCATTTCACATGTCTTAAATCACACGTACTTTTTCCTAAAATTTATCTGTTTTAAACTATGCCTGTTGTTTCCTTTTCTCACTTTATAAATGATCTTTTATGTTTCAAAAAAAGTTTTTTTATCCCTCATCCATTCCAAATTTTAAAGTAAAGATTAGTTCTTGTAAGGTTAAGAAAATCATTTTTTAATATCTTTACTTTCTAAACAAGATGTGGCACATGCTGGTAATCCTAGCACCCAGGAGGCTGAGACAGGAGGATTGCCAGGAATTTGAGGCCAGCCCAGGCTATATAGGTGGTTACAGGTCAGCCTGAGCCACATAGTGTGATTCTGTCTCAATAAGTAAGTAAGTAAGTAAGTAAGTAAGTAAGTAAGTTAGTAAGTAAATGATATATAAAATCATCATCTCCCAAAGAGCTAATAATGTATGTATGATATTCTATAATTAAAAAGACTAAGACATTTTGTTTCTCAATAACTAATTTTTGCCCCATTAGGATATCATGCCCTGGGATGTGAAAAACCTATCAGTCACCATGGTGCTACTAGAAATACCTCCACTGACATGTGAAATTAAATAACTCCATGAGTGTATAACAAGTCCTTTGCAACTTACATGATTGATGCATTTATGTTTAATAAAAATTCAAGTTGCCGTCAGATTATCAGCTGAAAAATTGTCAAAATTAGCTCACTCCTTTACTGTTTTCTCCTGTTTATAAGATTTCTCCAGACTTTCACACTTGGAAATGGAGCACATTCGTGTAACTGAGGCTGGGAAGCCTAAGACCAAAGGAGGCTCTGGTCCAGGACTAATTCTGAGTTCACAGCCTTCTTGTGTCCTCTCTGATTCATCCTAATGTTAAAAATCATTTACCCACAGAAGTAACTAGAATAAATTCTATCCATCTAGTTATGCATTTCCAATAAATTTCACTTTTAGTGTTTTATAATAACTTATGCTGATTTTGCCAAAATTGTAATAATTACATTCAACAGAAATCTTTCAAACTCTTGAATCCTTTCAGTCATAGAAAATTAAACATTAAATTAAAAATACTTTAAATATTAGACTACACCTATGTATATGTATCCATATATAGATGAATACTCATGCAGCAGGCCTGGGCTTGGTTCGGAGAGGTCCAGCAGGAACAGAAGAGTGCTACATATGCATATACATATACATATATGTATACATATACATATATATGTATATATATATCTATATGTCTCTTCCTATATATTTTATCATATGGAATATCAGTCTATATCATATGTAAACACATCTATTTCATAGAGAAAATATGGCCAATAGTCAAT
>NW_004524578.1:35833411-35842829 GCF_000260255.1 Octodon degus
TGGCAAGCGCTTATTCAACTGAGCTATTTCCCCGGCACATATTAGTTTTAAATTATATGGGAAAGTCTGGATAAAACAAGAATTAAAAGAAAACAAATTCTTATAAAATCTCTAACCACCAAAGAAGAACTTAGTCATTTATATTTTAAATAGATGAATGAGTGATCATTGGCACCAAATGTAAACTTTGAGATTCCATTTTTTAAGTTTAAAGGAGACATGGAACAGCTCAACTTTCATTTATTTATTGTTTTGGTACTGGGACTTGAACTCAAGACCTTGTGCTTGCCAGGCAGGCACTGTGCTGCTGAGGCATACGCCTGGTTCCAACCGCTTAACTTGTAACCTCTTTTTATTAGTACATGATTGCATTACATTCATCAAGGAGATCTGGTACATGTGTGAACATGACATCACAGGAAATCAGTATGTGTATATACAAACACATCTTAATTCTTTTTACTCCTTCTTTCTTTTCTCCTCATTCTTCCATCCTCTTCTCATACACAAAGATCTATCTCTGTTTCTTATTATCTGTCTTTTACTTTGCTCTTTATTTCTGCTTTGGGTTTGTCATATAAGAGAAGCCATGCACTGCTTAAGTTTGCATTTCTGCTTTATATCACTTACTATTATGATCTCAAGGTACATCTATTTTCCAACAAATGAGAACATTTAATTTATAATAAACAAAAATGTACAACATTCCAGAAGATACATCCTTTGCTGTTATTGTAACCTATAGCACAAAATGTTAGATGTCAACTTAGAAATAAGTAAGATTGCCCTTAAAATTATTTTGAAGGATACCAGTGATAAAGGTGGATGATTCCTATCTTAAGTAATCTATGTGATCAGAATGTGACAGGTGGGTCAAGGAATGAGGTAAAGAATGGAAATCTTCTCCTTCAGGAGTGGCCGGCTGGAGCCCCACTTCTGGCTGCTAGTTCTGGCAACAACAGTGAGACTGAGCCTATAGGTGGATGTGAAGTGGCCCTGAGGGTGACAAGAGAGAGACAGCTGCCTGGGAAGTGGGGCTCCAGCTGGCCACTTTTCATGATTTTGGCCTCTTTGCCCTCTTGAGCTGCATGATGCAGGTCAGGTGGTGAACAGTAACCCAAATGGCAACGACAGATTTCAGAAGTCACCTTCCTTTGTAGCCCTCCAACATGTCAACAAGTTCCCCTGAGTTCTTTTCAAGCTATTGTCAGCTCTTACTCTTCAGGCCTTTTCTTTTCCCCCAGATCTGGCCCCTACCACCTGACTGGAATGATCTGGAGTGCCTCTTGCATACTGAGCTTTGGCCTCACTGCATACCTCGTGTACTGGCCTCTCTGGGGGTGAGATTCAGAATTGTGTCTGATGAATACTTTACATAAGAACTACTTTTTATGCCTCAGCAACTTTTGTCTAAGCAACAATGAGGCATTTCTTTGCGTGGGAATTAAGATTTGAAACACTCGGAAATGAAAATGTGAGACAAAATGGATTTGGGGCTGACTGTTGTCAGATGACTAGCAGACACTTTCTGAGGGCTTTGTTGGCTTTAACTAGAAGAAAAGGAAAAAAGAAACCATGTTCAGAGAAAGACAAATCACATTTCCAAAAAAGGGGAAAATCACACAGCAAGCTCTCATCCAGCCTGATGGTAGGCCCACTAGCATTGCACAAATGTCCATGCATGTTCAACAGTGACAAAAGCAGATGCTTTCCAGCTCTGTACCTAATTCAGAGTTGGCTGCTATCCCAGCTGTGGGAGTTAGATCAAACCCTGGGGGTTTGATCTAGACCAACACAATCAAACTTAGAGCCTACAAATGGGTGTTCTGTTCAGGGGAAGCTTAGAAAGGAATGGGCATTTAATGGAGTTTGTATTTGGCAGTCAGATTCCACGTTGGCTGACTCTGCAAGGGAACCTGGTGGGGAGGCCCATGAAGATGAAATCTGAGAGGTGAAGGAAGAGGTGGATAAAAATGGGATAGGGCAGATTTAGGATCCCTATTTCTTATTTTCAAAATTTAGCAACTACCTTTTCTTTTGATCTGCTACTTGGACTGGGTTTGAAGGTCTAGTTACAGCCCTTGACCTTTCCTGAGTTCACTGAATGGTGCTTTTGGTCCTGGTCATCAGAGTGATGTTTTCAATTACTTAGACAAATTCAAGCAAGGCAAAAACGTTTGCTTGGTGCCAGCTCCAACCCACTTGGCATCTCTCATCAGACTTCCTCGTTTTCAACATACTAGGAAGTCTTGTCTTTTGTACTTTGGAGAAGAGCTGGATTGGAGAAGCACTATAAGAATGGTACAAAAATATTGGAGAATGATTATATATGTGTATATACATATACACTTTCTGCTGTATATTTCTGACTTGGAGGAACATGGGCCTTTCAGAATCAACTGTTTGAGTTTTGAACTTTTGTTGAGAATTATCATGGTTTCTTGGATTTTACAGTGCTCTCCTCCTCTCTATTACCACTGTGTTTTTACAATAATTTAGTGAATTAGAATACTTTGTTTTGAGAAGTTAAGAAAGATTTTTGGGATGCTTTTCTGGAGATGAAATGGAAACCTTGTGATTGGCAAAACCAGGACTGAAATACCAGAGAGTGGTCTAACACTTCTATGAGGATCCTCAGGATTGGATGTTTGGAATACAACTCTTTGGATCTTAACACAAATGAACAACTTGTTATAGTCATTTTTTGGTGACTCACTTACATAGGCAACATTCTTTCCATTTATCATGTTTACTTAAAAATTGTTTTATCCCACCCAAATGTATGGATGATATCTGCCTCAGTGTTTTATTTTTCTTGTTTGCAACTCAAATAATTTCAATCAGTTTAAGAGTGAAATATCATGGTTTTTCTTATCTGACTGTTCTTTCATGGTCTGAATCACTTATGCATCATTTAATCATTTGTTCTTCTCTTTAGTCAGTTGACAAATATGTATTGATCATTTACCAAAAGTGGGTTGAGCATTCAGATAAAGACATATGTTTTCTGTCCTCAGAAAGTTTCCATCGGTTTCTAAGTTGTCATATGTCCCTCTGGTATCTCTGTGTACATTTCTTGAGAGATGGCATTTATGTGGCATTAATGCTGATGAGGACATTCTTGCTGTTTCTGCGAGGATCAAGAGCAAGGCACTGCAGCCGTGTGCTTCCTGTACCATGGGCCAGGCATGTGGGATCTTCACCACCTTCTCCCCTGACTCAGAGAGGCCACACAGAAGAGTTCTCCTGGAAGGCTTGCAGGTAGATAAAATGTCTCGAGCAAATGAAAGGAATTACAGTTACATTCCCAGGGTGAAGTATTGGTGTTGGAACTTGGGGCCTTGAGTATAGCTAAATGGATATATACATCCTTAGGGGTTTTGCTATAATCCAGGGGATTACTGAGCAAATCTCTCTCCCTAAGAGAAGCTGTAAATCTAACATAAGACCTTCATTACAAAGGAAACCAACTCCCGCCTACCAAATGGATCTGAGAGCATCTGGACCCAACTTGCACAGGGGCGACTCTGGCTCCTAGGCCTGCTGCTGCATGGTCCTCTGGATTCAAAGGCTCGGCCTCCCACAGCTGTGCCTCACAGCAGGAGGGAGGGGACTCAGAACTGACCCCAAAATATCTTTTTCTTTCCTTAATTTTCTTCAGGTGCAGAAGGCTGAATAAATTATAACCCAAGGGTCTCTGCATGCCATCCTCACTATCACGGCATAGCTGTTTACTAGTTCTTAGGGCTTCCCTTTGTCTCCTATTCCTCTGCTTTATAGATATTTGCTCTCAAAAAATGTATATTGTTTGGTCTGCACAGGTTTTCATCTTTTAATTTTTTTAATTTTTTATTTTTTGGCAGAACTGGAGATTGAACTCAGATCCTTGCATTTGCCCGTCAAGCACTTACCCTACTGAGCCATCTCCCCGGCCCCCTACATCTTTTAATTATAACCATACTCCAGCATAAGAGAAAGTTGAGTCATACACTGTGTACCTTGTTACTTACCAACTGGTATCAAACCTTAACTGACATTTTTCTATACTTATTTTAATTTTATGTAGATTTTTGAAAATAAATTGTTGATATCATGATAAATCACCTTTAAAAACTTCTGAATTCTAAAAAGAAGGACATTCTTCTCAAGACAGTATTTTCAGTTTGAAATGCTACTAATTAAATAATTTCATTCTCTATCTAGTTCATATAATATTTTCACGTTTTGTTTTGATAAATATTTTTAACATCTTTAACTCTAGAAGTTAAAAATATTTATGGGGTATCATGTGATGTTTTGATACCTGTATGCTTTGTGTGAGTTTATATTAGTTTACATGTATCTACCAAATGTATCATTTCTTTAAGATGATAAATCGTTCACTGTAGCCTTTTGAAATGCATAGTACATTGCTACCTATAGTCGCCCTACTGTGCTGTAACACAGAAGAAGTTCTTGCTCCAGTCTAATTTAACTTAGTGTCCATTGATCATTTCTCCACATCTCTCTCTTGCTTCTACTCACCACAGTCTCTGGTAACAACCATTATACTCTCAACTTCTATGAGGTCAGCTTTTTTCTCTTCTATATATGAATGAAGTTACAAGGTATTTGTCATTCTGTTCCTGTTTTTTATTTATTTATTTATTTATTTATTTATTTATTTATTTTATTTTATTTTATTTAACACAGCACTCTCCAATCCCAGCTATGTTGCAGCAAATGAAAGAATTTCATTTTCGTGTCTGAAATTCAAGCATATGTGTCTATGTATATCACATTTAGGAATCTGTTCGTCAGGTGATGAACATTTACATTGTTTCTAGTTCTTGGTTATTGTGACTCATGCTGTAGTAACTATGGTGGGAATGCTGTACTGATTTCATTGCCTTTGTGTATGTGCTCAGTATGAGATTGTTGGTACTATGATAGCTCTATTTATAATTTTTTGAGGAACCCGAGTCCTGTTTTCCGTATTGACTCTACTTGTTACATTCCCACCATCAGTGTACAAGCTTCCCTTTTCTCCACTTCCTTGCCAGTTCTTGTTATCCTTTGGTTTTTTGTTTATTTGTTTGTTTGGCACTAGTTGTTTTTACTGGTGTGAGGTAGTATTTCATTGTGGTTTTCCTTTGTGTTTCCCTGATGGGTGGTGCTATTGAGCATTTTCTCTTATCCTGCTGACTATTTTGAAGAGACTAATCTAGTCTCACAGCATGCCCTCCATTCATATTTTATCTTACTGCTTCCTTGTGATGTTCTTTAATTTGTTCCTTTATGTTTTCATATCTTCTGTAATTTTGATGTTAAATCTAAAGATGACTAAATTCAGGCTAAAATTTTGACAAGAATATCTTTAGAGGATCTTGTATGCTTCACAGGACATTCATCATTTCAAAAACAGTCAGTTGTCTGGTATTTGTAATGTTAAGTTTGATCACTTGGGTAAAATGATGACCACCAGGTCTGTGCCTTATTAAAGTACATTTTTTTCTCTGCAGGTCTTATTAAAAAGTCCATAAGAATGTACTTTGGTACACTTTGAGCATCCTTTTCTGTGACAACTTTGCCTTAACAATTTTAGCACCCATGTGCTTCTTATCTGAATGGATGATCTTACTGACAGTTGTAACATTGTGATATTCTAACATCATCGTCAATTCTGCACCTGTTAGCTGGGATTGATCATTCCATATAACAGAGCTTTTGCTCACAGACTATGGATAAATTCAGGCATTAGTCATCTGTAGGGGAAACAGATATAACACAAGATATACAAATATATAAAAATTTACAAGATTGGCTTAAATTGGCCACCCACAGAGTCTGGTGAGCAAGAGTTGGGAGGCTTTGTTTACACATGAGGAACTGAAGGATCAAGTCAAAGTTCTGGAGCTCATCACAGTGTCCTGTGCAAGTCCCTATCAGGAGACCAGTGTGTCTGCGATGGAAAGCTGAAGAGTCTATGCCAGAAGGCTGATGGATCTGTTCCAGATGCTGGAGTTCTCACTACAAGCCAGGAGATGATGTCCGGGGTGAAGGTGAAGGTGAAGGTGAAGGTGAAGGTGAAGGTGAAGACTGGAGCTCCTCCAAAGAAACAGAAGCAGATCCGTCCTTCCTGAGTTCCCCTTTATACTGTCCAGGTGAGCCATCCGAGGCTGGGTCTTCCACATCCTATGATACAGAATTGCTGAGCCATATTAGCTGATCCTCTCTTACACAAGTTGACACAGTCCATTAATCATCATACTCCCAATCTATTTTTACCTTCATTGAAACATAAGGTAAAGTACTTAATTTATTTCCAGCTCTTTGAGTAACAAGTCAATGTAAAGTCATTTCCAAAGATGGCAAATGAATTCAACCTATCCTCTCTTCTTGCCCTGCCTCTTCTCCACTAGTAATGAAAGAAAAATAATGGGGTACTCTGAGAAGCTGCCAAGCTTTATCCTAGAAAATAGGTTCTACAGTTAGGAAGCTTTCTTTGTAAAGACAATAGAATCACTTTATAGCTATTATGGTTTATTTCTAGATGCCTCCCCAAAGACACCCTTATGTGGTCATAGGTGGGTAATTTCAAAGGCGGCTGGGTTAGGAATTGTGAATGTGGATGAAGGGTGTGATGCTGGGATTAGAGGGTGGACAATGGAAGCCCTGCCCTGTGTGTGGGTGGTAATAATCAATAGGCATAGGCCTGGGTGGAACATAAAGAGAGAGGGAAGGCAGGCCTGTAGCTGCTTTGCTGCCTCTTGCCTGCTTGCCACGAACTTCTCCTCCTCTGTGATGTTCCCCTGCCATGTCACTCTGCCTTGGAGCAGCTTGACTCTGGACTGAAACCTGAATAAGCTGTGAGCTGAACTTTGGATATATTTGATTTTAGCGATGAGAAAAGTAACTAAGACACCCTTGATGGCTTCTGTTTCCTGCCTGCCTTGCTATGTACTGTTTCCTCTGCAACACGGCTGGAGCCCTTACAAACTGTGAGCTAAAATAAGCCTTTGAATCTTTAAATTGTGAATGCTGGGTATCCTTTCCCAGCAATAAGATAGTAACCAAGACATGGGCAATATGATGAAATGGGGAATATTGTTGAGAAGTTGCTGTGGCCAAGAGATAGATTATTTATTCTGCAAATTGTCTGCTACCTCACAGAAGATAGCAAATGACATTATCTCTATCTCTATCTCTATCTATCTATCTATCTATCTATCTATCTATCTATCTATCTATCCTCTCATCATTGGTAGTTTCCAGTCACTGATGAGTTCCAGATCTTCACATCTTGGATGCACAGAATTGGGGAGGTCTAGTCTATTGACTGGCATTTACAACCTTTCTGAGTAGGGAGGGGGATGGGAGAAAAAGACTAACCTCTGGTGACCTTTGAATAAGTTAAGCTTTTCAGCAGACTATAAAGAATATTTCTGGAGAAAGCAATCTTTCTTAATGTCAGATTCAGCAGAAATGACACTCAACAGATCAAATGCTTCCACTTCCTGTCCGCAAGAATGTATCCCCACAGGAGCTGTGGAGTTTTGTAACCTACCAGCTTCAGTCTGGGGTACAGTATATTCTGATTTGACATTTGGGGAACCTTCATATATTTCAGGGCTTTCATCTGTCCTCTCAGTTACTTCTTCTTTTGAGGGTCATAAAAGCCTTGAGAAATGGCAGGCTTACTTTCCAGAATTTCTTCACTGAATGCATTATTCTCATTTCATTAATTTTTCCAGAACTTCCAATGTATTTGGAATATCATTTTATGTCCATTGCAATGCAAGTCAACTTTTCCAAGTGACTCAGTGAAAATAGTCAATTAAGCCATCAATTACATATTTTCTATCATTTAATGTATTTAGGGTTTGAATGCAAGCACTGTAGAATTGGACAATCTTAGTTCAAGGTATAACTTGATGACTTAAGCAGCTGATTCATATATTCTTAAAGTTTTGATGTACTCCCAATTTCTTTTCTTCTTTATTTTTGTAAGTCCTCAATTGTTGCTGCCATTGCTTTCATTTGCAAAAATAGTAAAAATCTTTCAAGATTTTCACAACTAGTCATATAGTAACTTCTGCTTTATTGTAAAAATGTTTCATTGTAGTGGGCAAGAAGTTTATTGTCAGTGACTTTTTTTAAAGTTTCTCTTTCTTTTGAAAAACGTTTTAATTGCGATATTGTCTCTGGCTTGATGATTTGTTATATACACACATGTAGTCCCATTAATTACTGTTGCACTCAGAAAAATAAATTATATTTAAACTTTAAGTGAATGGTAGAATTTCATTACGTGAAGTGCACAAGGAGTGTTTCACCCCAAGGTATATCTAGAATAGTTAACTATAGGTGAAGAAAATATTCATGCATTAACAAAGCCATGGCAAATATACTACACATTGTTCTGTTGATTGTTTATGATGTAGTACACATGATGCTGTGATGACAGCCTTGATCTTCAGCTCATACAGATCTTTTCCATGTACTTGTGTTCCACTGTTCAGAGATGTGCTCACATGGTACTATGAAACCATCATACCAAGTTATTCCAAAGCTCATCTTTCAATGAAGTATATAATAGGTTGACCTTAGTCCACTTCTCCATACTACCAACTAGTCCATGAGTCTTGGACAATGATGAAATCTGAATTTGAGCTTTCCCCATCCATTTTAACTCATTCTTAGGAAAACAGGACTTTGATTCGCTTTGCAGTACCAACTTGAAGTTGATTTGCTTGAGTCAAAATAGCATTTCAGTTAAACTTTGCTTAATTCTACCCTTCCTCCAAATTCTATAAAAAATTCATCTTTCATTTGTTTAGTTACATGACCCATGATTCTCCCATGTATATCAACATGTGATGATCAACATATCTGCTCTGCTGGACTACAGATTTGTCCCCAAGTGTCTTAAGCCAATAAGGCTAGGACAGTAGGCTGTATTGTTTCTATTTTTAAAGATAAGGAAACTAAAGCTCAAGAAGTTAAATAAGGAATACAAGGGGCACAGATAATACGTGGTCACAGAATTGAAATGAGATCTTAGGGGTAACAAAGCCCAGTGCTTTCCCAAATGCCATTCTGATCTCTTACCTTGGCCTCATTCCACTGGATAGATCACACTGTGTTTGTGTAACAAATCCACCCACTGTACAACCACAAAAGCTGCTCCTGCCTCTTTGCTCTTCCTCATTACAACTAGTGTCTGATTATGGCACAGCCTCTATTTCTCAGAGTGTGGTTTCACTTTGAGTACTCTTCTCTGCCAGGAATCTGAATGAACCATGCAACACTTAGTTCCAAGTTCCTTATTCCTTGGTCACACCAGTCAGTAAATATTTCTGACAGAGTCTAGATCTTCATTTTCTTTCTTTCTTTCTTTCTTTCTTTCTTTCTTTCTTTCTTTCTTTCTTTCTTTCTT
>NW_004524578.1:35842929-35855091 GCF_000260255.1 Octodon degus
TCTCTCTCTCTCTCTCTCTCTCTCTCTCTCTGTCTCTCTCTTTTCTTTTTGGAACTGGGGATTGAGCTCAGGCCCTTGTGCTTGCTTCATACTCATGTTTATGCTTTTCTTTTCTTTTCTTTTTTTTTTTTTTAACTTTGGATTCCCTAGCTCACAAATCTTTGCCTATACAAATCTCCCCCTCCTTCTCCCTACCTTTCTTCTTTCCTTTCTATCACATCAAAGTCCTTTGTTTGTAAAGAATGTAAACTATGCTACCAGTAGCCCATTTGGCAGATAATTAATTTATAAAAGCCATTAGGTCTTTCAGAGAAACATATTCTTTTGACTTGAAAGATACTTGACAATCCTGGTCCAAGGTAGACCACATCCTGTTTCCAACTCTGACACTAAGGGATGCTAGGTGCTTTTTGGCTGGTCTGGAAGCTGGGCATCTACATTACCCTCAAGATTACCCATGGTGCCTCATTTACCTCTTAGTCTCCTGGTCAGGTCTTGCATAGTTCTATCTAACTAGCAGATCCTAGGTCCCATATCTACTTCATAGTTGTAATGGCAGCTGAGAAAAGAGATTTTAGTGTTAATCTTAAGGAGCCACAAACTTAAAAATTGGAGAAGTCTTGCCAAACAGGAAAAGCATTCAGTAAGATGCCAATATAAATGATCTATGTTTATTACAGTGCATCCGGCTGGGATCTGACCTGGATCCTATAATTTTCTTTAAAACTACAGTAAGAATTAAAACCCTCTTTGTTCTGACCGTCTGGTATATTTTATTTGTTTTTCCCCTATGTTAGTACAACTGTAACAGATGAGATTCATACATCTCCCTACCTCTTTACCCTTATTTCAGTTCACAACTTCACCTTCTATGACAGTACTTTTTTTTTTTTCATTGAGTGTTTTCTGTGTACTTTATTTCTCTGAAATACAATGTTTAAACCTTTTTTCATTCACTGGTACATTTGGTTGAAAGGATGGGGGAATTAATGAAGGCCAGAAGCAGTCCTCAGCCAGCGACCAGCAGAAGATGTATAAATACTTCAGCTTCCTTGCCTTTCAGATGAGCTAACCCTAAGGCATGCATTTAATAGTAGCTGCTAGCAGTTTACTGGGTAGGGATAGGTTCTGTCTCATGCTTCTACCAATGTCGGTTTCACATCTCAGCTACAGCTGCTTGGACTTAAATCTCTGTTCCAGAGTCTGCTTTTTGCTGAACCCAAAATAAAATAGCACTACTTCCCATATAATGGACAACAAACTACTTACTTATGTATCATATAAGAGCCTCGAAGCATTGCCATCTCCCCCTCTTATGATGCCTAGTACAGGCCCCTATAAAGTGGATGTTGTGATAGTTATTCTTGATTGGCAGTTTAATTAGCACTTAGGAGATAGGTAAAGCACACTTCTGGGTATGTCTGGGTGGGTCATTGGAATCTGGTTGTGGGAACTGTATCTGGCCCATGCCTGCTTCCTCTTGGGCACCCTACATGAGCTTCTCTGCTTCAGCCACCATGAAGTGAACAGCTTTCTTCTGTCATGTCCTTCTGCCATGAAACTTGTCTTGGAGCTAGAACACCATACTCCAAACCCTTGAAATTGTGAGTCAAAATAATACTTTATTCTTTAAGTTGCTGGTATCTGGTATTTGTCTCATTAATGGAAAGGTGACTGATACAAGTATATTTTTTGAATTCATTGAATTGAATTCAATTAGTAGGGATGGTTAGATTTTAAATTTATGCTATAGTATAGTGATACAGTTTTACTCTTTTGGGAAGGAATCCTGAAATGCTATCAATAGTGGAGTTTTAAATTCAAATATTATTTTATTTATTTATTTGACTGGCATTGAAATTTTCACCTAGAGGTTTGTGCATGCTAAGCATGTGCTCTATCCCTAAACTATATCTCCATCCTCAATAGTGTTTGTATTTGGTAAAAACAATTAGAGCTGTTCAATTTCTAACTTTTGTTCCCCTATTAGTATTACTTTCTAAAATGTTGTTCAGCCAAATAGCTTTGGCTGGACAAATAGCTCAGTGGATTAAAGCACCTGCTTAGGCAGATTCAGGGTCTGGGAGTTCAATTCCCAGGACTGCCATGCCAGCCCCACCCCCAGGGTATGCTGAGATGGTGATTGAGACTGGGCATGGTGGTAGACACCTGTAATCCCAGCTCTTGGGAGGCTGTAAATAGGAGGATCACTATGAGTTCAACCTATGCAATGAGACCCTATACACCCTGTACACTCTGTCCCAAATACAAAAATAAATAAAAAATTAAAAAATAAAAAATAAAATAAAATGTCAACCATCTCAGAAAATGATGGCCCAGGCCAGCCAGATAGCTCAGCAGATTAAAGCACCTGCTTGGCCAGACACAGGGGCCAGAGGTTTAATCCCTGGTCTGCTGAGACATCCATTGAGATTGGGCCTGGTGGCTCACACCTATAATCCCAGTGGTTGGAAGGCTGAAAAATAGGAAGGATCACTACAAGTCTGATCTGTGTAGTGAGGCCCTGTAGACCCTAATACATTAAAAAAGAAAGAAAGAAAGAAAGAAAGAAAGAAAGAAAGAAAGAAAGAAGAAAGAAAGAAAAAAAAGAAAGAAAGAAAGAAAGAAAGAAAGAAAGAAAGAAAGAAAGAAGAAAGAAAGCAAGAAGAAAGAAAGCAAAATGATGGCACAAGGTGGCTAAATACAAGTGATCACGTTACTCTGAGCCCTTGAATGTGAATGGCCTGCCAAGGTTTAAGCCACGGTGATAAAGCACTTGGTGAAGAATGCTAGACACAGCCACAGGGGCCTGACTGACCTGCAGTGGGCTCCTTAGCCTTGGACCTTTAGCCTGAATTCATGCCTTAGTGAAGTCATTCCTTTTCCCAAGCCCGTCCTGTGGACCGTCTCTCAGATCAGTGCTCATTCATTTGTTTAATTCTTGAGGTTTTTTTACGTTTGATTTAGGCCCAAGGGTTTTGGCCAGGGAATATAATTTCAGTGGGTTTGATGGGTAATAATACAGAAAATAAATAGTGAGTGTTATGTAACAGTTGGCAGGCTCTGAACGGTTTGGCTATGGTTCTCAAAAAAGAATGAAGGAGGGATGTGGTCAACATACAGGAATAAATTTTGAATGGAGCCAGGCTAATATGCCTTGGATATCAACCCTGCGTGGGAGGGTAGAGCAGCGCAGCACAGACAGTCCGCACAGCGCTCCGCTCGCCAAGCTCCCCTTCTCTGCTGCAGCACTAAAGAAACTCCTGACTTCCTTGCGTGCTTCTGGCCGCAGCTCTACTCTCCTCAGGCAGGAGCTTCACACGTCTCATTTCACCAGCACCCGTAGTGGCCGTGGCATCGCTTTCCTTGAGAGCCTCGAGATTAATCTCATTAAGACGGTAGCTGCGCGTCACCAGCGGAAATTGCCGTGGAAGCCTCCTTCCTCATCCCCCAGATTCTCATTTCTGAGGAGATTCGAGTTCTGCTTTATTGGCTCCATCTCTCCTTCCTCTCTAGCTCTCAGAATTCTTCTGTGGCATCCTGGCACGCAATAAACAGACAGGAAATCCCCTCTTCCCTGATATCTCATTATCTTGTTCAAATTTGCTGTTTTCTAAAGACCCTTCTCCCTCTGCAACCCTCTGTTCAGGGCGTTTGGTCCTTGACCGCGTCTCCAGGCCCACAGACCCTCTTTGCTTTTTACCAGGGGTTTGATACCAGGGCCAAAGCATCGTCTCATCCTCAATAAAAACACCTACTCTTGAAACATCATCCTGTCATCTGCCACCTTCTTTTTTGGACTCCAGGATCACTACTTAAATGGAGATCACTTCCTCTGGTTCCTGGAACACTGCCACTTTCTCCAGCACTATGCTCACCACATTCTTCATGAATTTAGTATGCACATAGGTGAAATTCCTAGTGGCTTCGGCTTCCAATACCTCCAAATCTCCTCCAAACAGCTAGCTCATCTTCTGTTTTACCTCATGAATTCATTCAACCAGTGATCTCAACCTTAAGTTACCAATATTTGATCATCTCTTGTCATCGTATTTACCTTATTTTATTTTCATCTGTCATTCTTATCTTACCATTTCCTTATATTATCCTAAAGAATAACCACTGTCCTTAGATTTAAACTCTTATTATTATTTTCTCTTAAGTTTTTGGTATAATTTAGGTATGCACAATGACTACATTCATCATAGGGAATTTGTATCTATACATGCTATATCTTGATTCCTCTTTTTTAATTTATACCTTTAAATTTTAATTAATTTTAACAATGATCCACATATGCACATACTCCTAAGCAGTATATTACTTAGTTTTTTGTCTTTATATTACATGTAGTGTATTGTGACTTGTGCTTTTTTTTTTTTTTTTTTTTTTTTTTTTTAGGGAAGGCTCTACAGGATGTTCAGGGTCTAACTACTAGATTGGACTCATAGTGATCAGCCTGTTTACAGCCTCCCAAGTGCTGGGATTACAGGTCCACACCATCACACCCAGTCTCAATTGCCATCTCAGCTCACCCTGGGAGAAGGCCCTGGTAGTGAACCCCTGGCTCCTGTGCCTGCTTGTAGGTGCTTTAATCTGCTGAGCTATTTGGCCAGACATGGCTTATGCTTTTTGCATTCCGTTCTATAAAGAAAATATTTCTATGCAGTTATGAATGGCTGGAGTTTGCTTTTACTGCAAAGTAACATTCCAAAGTTTTAATTTACCAAAATTTATTAGGCAATTTCCTAACTTTTGATATCATTAAGTCTTTATAAGTAACCCGTAATTGTTCTATTTATGTTTCCAAGAGTTTCTATGAGAAGAATTGATGTATCAAAGGGAATAAGCAAGCTTAGTTTTATACGCATGAGTAAATAAATAAACTTCACCTTCCATTATTCTAGGTAACTACTGCTAAATTCTGATTTAAAACTATTTGACATTGTTAGGACCTATAGCCATGAATCATGCCTTTTTTATTTTTTAACCTTTTATGTATTTGTTACAGGATGATCACAGTGATTCCTGTCTCAGCCTCCCCAACACAGGGATTATAGGCATGTGCCCCCATGCCAAGTTTCAGTGGCTGGCTCAGTATGAAGGGCTGGCACTGCACGTGGTACCAGTACCAGGCAGGTGCCTAGATTGCAGAGCTATCTCCCCGGCCCTCTGTCATCTTTGTACTCTCTTCAATTTCCTGTTTCCCCAGCCTATATCCTACACATGCCTTATTGTTCGCAACACCTTCAGTTTACTTGTCTCTTCTTCCTCTACTGTGCCTCTCTGATAAAATGCCTAGTTTCAGTGACAGCTGAACCTCTGAAGCTCTGTACTGTTCCCACCTAGAGGCTGTAGCTACAGGTAGTACACAGGCCTGCTGACTCTTCTCTTATTCCATTCATCACCAGTTAGTTTAACCCAGCCTCCTGTGCTAGTTGCCAATCATACTTCACTAGTCCACTAATTCCCCCATATTTGTAACAATTTACCTTCACATCTTGTCTCAAATCTTTTCTGTACCTTTGCTCTTCACTGATGACCTTACTTATTTCTTCACTAACCAAACAAGCAATCAGAAAAGAATCTCAACTGGCTCCCTCTTCTTCACTAACTTCCCCACTCTCACATATGCCTGGTGTATTTTTCCCATTGCTGTGGAATAGATAGCTTGAACATTTAGTAGCTTAAAGGACTATTAACTGGTATCTCACTGTTTTCAGGAGGCAGGAGCAAAGACACAGCTTAGCTGGGTCCTCTCTTTGGCTTTGGTCCTCCTAGGACATCGTATTGTAGCTGAATACTAATAAACATTTATTACTAAATAGATAGGTGAGTTGTACACTGATCCTCAATGACAAATGTTTATAATGGGCTACATAGTAAAGGTCACATGCATTTCTATCCTCAGAACACAGACAGTTTCAGTAATTAACACATTGCATACTCTCTTCCTAGTGGTTATTTGCTGTACAAGATGCAGACATGATATCCTATTTACAAACACTATTACAACAAATCCCTCTATTCATTAAAAGAATGTAACTATATATCTATTCTAACCATTTTAAATACACAGATACAAAATGGACATTCTTCTGTATCCCTTTTTTGGTTTAGTTCCATCATTTGAATATTATAGGTGTGTTAACTCAGCAAAATATTCTAAAATAGTATTGGGTCTACTGCTTGACTGGCAATGTCAGAAATTGTTGACCTGGGTCCCCTACAGCTCAACATAACACCATGGCTTTACTTCTTATACTTGGTTTTTATACTTTTCTGCTGGATGGTTAAGACCAAGATGAAGCAAGACCTATGCAAAAAGAATTGTAGCTTTTGGATCTGATAAGTTTAGTCAAATCCCCTCAGGATTTTTCCTGAGATCCTGTGTCTCAGATTGTAGATCCTTTGTCAGTGTCAGCCATGTGGATGAGTCATGGCCATTGCTTGGCCAATGTGTTCTCTGTGAAAGCCCCAGAGAATGTTTTCTCTCCATGTGACTTTCCTTAGGCACACTCTACATCATCGATCACTTTCCTCTTTGGCCCCATAATCTCCTTGATCAGAAAATTTGGGACACTACTGAATTACATGACGTTACAGTAAAAGTTCTCATATGTCCTGAGTCTTAATTGACCTTAGAAGGCTAGGGCCAAAATGTTGGCTTTCCTTGCAGCCCTCCTTTTTCTCTAATTTTGGTCTGCAAACTTAAGTTGTTAACCCTCCAGAAGACAAGCTTATTGTTATTACCATACAACCTAGGCTGTTAAGCTTAACCTCACTGTCTGTCTGAATATCAAACATCTTAGGCATAACATGGAGCAGGTATTTTTCATCAAGTATTGATATGTTGAACTTTAAGTCCCTACAGAATATGATGAAAGAACATTTAAAAAATTAAAATTATTTTTAAAATAGGCATAAAGAATTGTATAATTCTTATGTTTTGTGTAAAATTAATATTATACTAGTAATAAATTATAAAACTTTTCATAGTTAAACTATTTTTCTTTTTTTTAGTATTGAAAAACAGATATCTGGAAGAGAGAAAGTAGAATGCCTGCTTCAGCTAAGACCCCAATAATTTACAGATGAATCAATGATTTAATCATGAAGAAAACAAAGTATGAAGTATAAGAAAAAAGTGAAATGGTTTTCTTATCATACAGTAGGAAGCACTTTTCCTGATAGGGATAAAACCCAGGTGTTACATAAAAAATATTGATAAATTTAATTAAACAATACTAAAATATCTATAAGATGATAAAAATTATAAATGAAATGAAGTGACAATTTACAAACCAGGGTAATATTTACAACTCGTATTATAGACAAAGAATATATACAATATTTGAAAGTCCTGACCAAAAATTTAGTAAAACACCATTAACCAACTAGAATTTTCTTTTTCCTAAACTTTAGTTTTGCACTTTTAATTTCTGTAAATTGCACTCATTATCAGTGATGCAAAAATGTTAAAAATAAGAAAAATAACATTCCAAGTTTGTAAATTGAAACGTTTTCATCAAAATCTGTAAATTAAAGTATGTGCAAAATTTTTATAAAATGAAAAATATTATAGGGGAAAATCATATAGATTTTTTTATTGTCATTGTTCCCTAAACAATATAGTATAGCAATTATTTACATATCATTTACATTACATAGAGTATTTTTATTAATCTGGAGATGTTTGAAAGGGCCTGGCGAGATAGTTCAGCAGCTTAAGCTCCTGCCTGGCAAGTATGAGCACTGGGATTCTACCCCGTACTGCATTCTGTGCAGGTCCCACAAATCCAGGCACACTGTTCTGGCCCCAAAACCAGGTGTGGTGGTGCACACCTGCAATACCAGTGCTGGGCAGACTGAGACAGGAGGATCACTATGAGTCTGAACTCCGTAGTGAGACCCTGTAACAAATAAATAAATAAATAAGTGTTTTTAAAGAAAGTATATGCAAGGATGTATATAGGTTATATGTAAATACTATGCTATTTTATATGATTCTTGAGCATTCATAGCTTTTGATAACTTCATGGGAACTGGACCTAATCTCACAGATAGAGGCAGAGTGGTAGGGATACTTTTAAAAGAATTACAATAAATTAGTCTATAAGCAACAGCACAAAAAATAGAGTATTGCAAAATGAGGGCCCATTTACTGTATGTACTCAGGAGGACAAGCGAGAGTGGTTTCATATGTAAAAAGTATCCTTGGCTCCCAGGATAGGAGCCAGATAGTCTGAATCCACATCTTGCTTTTAACTTTGACTTTTATACCCTGAGGCAAGGGAATTAAGCTAGTCAAATCTGAGTAATAATGTTTAATGATCAGTCTCACGGCCACATTGTGAAAATCAGCTACTTGATGTTGCTGCTTTGAAGGTGTAAAGTTCCAGGGTGCAAGTGCAAGTGTGTTCAGACCTGCTTGCTGTCCTGGGAGCTGAGACCCAAGTCAAGTCTTAGAGATCTCCTGGCCCTGTTCAGTCAGACAAATGCTTTGAAAGTGACAGCGCTTCCCAGTGTTTCTAAAATTCACTCATTCAGAAAAATCTTCTTTTTATTTGCATTTTCTGACTCTTGTCTTTTCTTCAACAGTGACACGAGTTCAGTAAGTAAAATTTGAATGTAATGATTTGTAGAACTTTTCAGGGAAAGAAAGCAAGTTTAATATCTAATTATAAACTTTTCAAAAACAGTGAGCTAGGGAAATTGGCTTTTAAAGAATACATTTGAAGTCCATCTGTAGGAATATAACAACCTCAAAAAATGTATAGTCTGTGGAGGTTTATGGAAATTATAGTGATGGTAGACAATTTTCATGGGCCTTTCACATTCTTGTGTGTCTTGCAAGCAGCTCGCAGACTATCTTTCTTCCCGGATTATTTTTCAAGGATGTTTGTACAGTTGACAACCTTAGAAGACAGAGCTAATGACTTCCTACAGAGCAAATTGCAGACTAGCTAACCACACTTCATAAAAATACAAACTATGTTCAAAGCCCCTTTCCTGTTAGTGCAATGCAAGACTTGTACGTCCAGGTGCCATCAGGCCCTCTGGTGATGTAGGATGTAGGGAACTGGTGCAAACATGCTGGTGTGCTGGCTCCCATCACTGCTGTGAGCAGTAAGTTCTCTTTCAACCTTGACCCAGGAGCCTTGTGTCTTCTCAACATATCAGGAAGGGTGTCTCTTTGGCTTGCATATGCAGTAAACTGTCAAATTTCTCCCAGTTCTTGCAAGAGATATGTCCACTTTAGTACAACTACATAATAGAAAAACAATGCAAACAACTTATGCAAGCTGTATAACAGAATTTAATATAACCACATTAAAAAACAAAGATGGCTAACCCCCCTCAAAAAAGGTAAAAAATCAATTTAATAATGTTATTTAAAATAGCAGGTGTTCTAAACTATTATTTAAATGTGTAACCAATGTAAAAATTAATGAATTTTTTTTTCTTTAGCACAAAGTCTTCAAACTCGGGCATTTTTTGCACATGAGGCCTATCTCAATTCAGATTAGCCACATTTCAAGAGCTCAAGAGCTGTATGTGGTCAGCCAGTGGTTTTCATTTTGAATAGTGTAGCTTTCATCTATAAATATGGTAAATGAAAATTCTTAGGCCTGGAACATATTTTCCTTTAAAAAAATTAAATTCAGAATGTCAGTGATATTGCTTATTGGCCTGGCTGCTCCTGAGATTCTGAGCTGTGTCCTACATGTTCCAGAATTTAATTCTGACAGACTTGTTGGGAAATCCTTTGTGCATTTTTTAATCCTCCCATGGCCTTTAAAGTGCATTCACAATTGTGGGTTAGTCTGCAGCTGCCTGTAATAAGATAGGAACGTAGGATAAGAGTCATTAAAGACAAATCTGACACCAATCCATCAAGCCATGCCTTGTCTTTCTGTTTCCAGAGCCTGCAATTTATCATGCCTAAAATTTCCTTCGCAGTTCTCTCCTTGGAGAAGGTTATCTACTCTGCTAGAAGAGGGCAAAGATCATCACCCCAGCATGTGCTATGTTAGCATTTGAGTAGGAGACTGGATATTCACCCGGTTTAGATGAAAGAAATAAATGAGTAACTCCAGCCCTGGAAGCTTTGCCTCAGTTTGCTCAGGGTGGCCACATGACCATGCGAGGTATGACCCTGGGGTCCCGGCAAGGGGAGAAAGTAAATGAGACCTTGGGTACAATGATGTGCTGATAAACAACCTGAAAATAAGTCAAGAAAGAACAAGAACTGGAATTTGGATTGTGTTCCCTGTCTTCCCTCCACTCTTCTCGCACCATTTCCTCATGAAGATTAAATTTTGTTACCTGAAATTTGTAAAGATGTGACTTTAATTTTCAAAGTCCAATGAAGTTAACAAATGTCGCTTAATAAAATCTGTTAATAGTGGTCAAGTCTAAATTTTGAACATTATACCTAAATTTTTCTTCTAAGAAGAATTAGAAGTTCATGTTATGACTCTTTTTTAACATGGCAGTCCATAGTAGATGATGACTTTCAAGGTTTGTGGTGCCACTGACATGGTGGCAGAGGAGGTTTTTTGGTGGATTTCTCCACCCTTGTTCTGGTGATCACAAAATGATTTTGCTTTAGGGCCAGAAGAAGAGGGAAAGAACCATGTATGAAGAGAAGCAGAGCAAGAGAAAGTTCATGCTCTTCCTTTCTCCTCTTGCATGCTATAGGGAGGATTCTAAGAATATGTGCAGATGGATACTTCTGCTTGATCTGAACACTGTATTTTGCAAGCTTTTTGTTAACTCATGATCCTAGTAAGTGATATTTATTAAAAGTGAGACTTGGAAATATTATTTTGGCTTGTGTAGATATAGAAAAGAAATTCCAGAACTGAATTTGAGTTCCTTATACAAAAGGGCCCTCAGTCAGCATCCAGGGCATTGAGGAAGGGAGAGAATGCCCCCTTCTGTACTCTGGCTTGGGTTTAGTAAGAACCTCTGACATCCCAGGGGGCCTCCTAGAAGACACCGGGGCAGACGGTGCTTATGTGAGCACCATTTATTCAGCTGCTTTACTTCTGTTTCCCATCTTCGAATCTTGGTCACTTTTACGTGATATTTCTTTTAAAAACTCATGCATTCTTCTTGGGAGACCAAAAGCATAGTAAGGTCAAGCATACTTTCTTTCTCCTGCCCCTGAGGGGTACACTGCTCTCTTGACATGCAGGGGCCCATCCTTGCAGTGACATCCATTTTCCAGGCTGCTGGGCAGGATTAATAACCAGAATGGCTGCAGGCTTCAAAGGCTCGGATGATCTCCTGTAGCAGGTCAGACCCTACAAGTGCCTGTGTTATGAACAGACACCTGGACAAACACAAAGGATGGAGCACAGACTTTTATTCCTGCTACTCATTTCCCTGAGCAAAATTTGCCCGAACTACCTTCTCATGCCTCACATTATAAAGAGGCTTTTGTGTTACTGGGAGTTGGGGGAGATAGTGGGTGTAGGGTGAGAAGCTGCTTGAAGCTCAGCCTTTCATCTACCAGCCAGTACATCTGGAATTTGCCATGTCCAGCAGCAGTTGGCGCCACTGTGAATTTATAATCCCTTTCCCTTACTACAGCCATCTCCTATCATTGACACTCACAGCCAAGTGCTCATCTATGGCTCTTTCCCACAACATGCACGGACATGTAGCTACTCGGCCTTCTACTCTGTGCCTGATTCCATGGAAGCATAATAAATACTTGATGAAGGAATAAGGGAGTTGTTGATTGAACCCCTAAGACAACCCTAGAACAAAGCTATATTTTTAGAAGCTGAACCATTTATCTTGGTTTGGAGGACTTCCATAAGCAAACTCGGAAATGTGGCTTTGAGTGAAAATTGTGTATTGGGTAGTAATGCCAGGCAGCACCAATAAGAGAAGGAGGAAGTGGGACAGGCCAGGGACTGTGGCCAGTAGAAAACACTTATTCAGCAAATGTCTCTTGCGGGTGACTGGGGCATGAGCTTGCTGGGCAGCTCTAGTGACAATAAAGTATGTGCTTTTCCCATCTGAAAAGTGAGGGTGCAGGAGTCTCAGGTACTTACCAACAGTTTTCATTAGCCATTGGTGAAAGACTATTCTAGGTGCATTATCAGTCCAACCTGTTGTGTACCCAGGCAGAGTAAATATTTTTTC
>NW_004524578.1:35856214-35860581 GCF_000260255.1 Octodon degus
CTTGTAGCAGGACAGTCCCACAACATTCCTTTTCCTGTCTCCCCAGGCAGAGTAAATATTATAGGGTGTATATTGGTAGCTAGAAGTCAGGCTGTTAGATGCACACATTTAGAAGGTGTTTGTAGTGTCTGCAGCACCCTTCCACTCACTCCAGCTTCTATCCACTCAATTTCCCCTGTTAAGATCACATGGACGTCCTTGGTTCCTTCAGCCCTAGAGATGATAATAATTCCAGAGACTACATCTTACTAGAATAAGTAATCTTCACTTTCTTGTTGCTATTATGTTAGCTGGGTGGTTGTTAGGAATACATGCTTCAGCAAACCACACATTAATCTTCCAGTGTACTCTGCTTGTGTATTCTATTTGCCTTCTCTACAAACTTCACTATCTACACCTTAGTACCCATGAAAATGGAGGAAATAAGGCTTGTCTTTAAAGTTGAAGAGGTTAGTAAGTTTCAAGCACAGTGGAGGGATAATTCAGAGGGGTTTGTGGTACTATCCTATGACTCCTTACAAAACTACACACTTAAGACCTGGAAGGGACCTTATGTATCACTTCATTCAATTAGATCATTTTACATATAATAAGACAAAAGGCCAGAGACATGAAATGCTTTGCTTGAGATTGTGCAGCTGACAAGAGTCAAGATGACGAAGGTCTCCTCAACTCAGCTTGTTTGAGCTTCTCCCACACTACTGCCTACTCTAACAATTCCCCAGAGCCAGGATAATGACCTTGGGAAGGAATTGGGGCAAAGTTCAGAATGGGCACAAAGGATTTGAGTGGTGGAGAGGGCAAAGGTCTAAGAAAACAGAAGTAGAGGAACCTGTAAGTATCGATCACTTAATATGTGTCAAATATGCTCTGAGTCTTACAGACTTTCTTGCAACAAAATCTCTGGGAGGCAAGGGTCACAGTTTATCAAATGGATTAAGCATGGATTTTTTTTAAAAAGTAAGTTTTAGACAAAAATAAAGATGTACAACTGTAATCCCAACACTTTGGGAGGGTGAGGTTGGAGGATTTAATGTTCGAGTCCCACCTGGTCAATTTAGCAAGATTCTGTCTCAAAATGAAAAATGAAAAAGGTCTGGGGATATACCTTGGTGTGAGACTGGGTTCAAGGTTCAAGACTGAGTGGTACAAAAAAAGTAATTTCTTTGATTCTTTTCACAATTGATGTCATCTTTTCTGTAGCTGTATTCCCACCTAGTCATAGAAAATAAAATAAAATGAAAAACTTCAATAGATCCATTTAAAGTAGCTGAGTTGCCTGGAGAATGACTTGTAAACCTCTGGGAATAGCCAGTGACAAATTACTTTTCTCATGTACTTGAAGAAATCCTGGGGTTGATCCCCAATGCATCAAGGCAACCCCTTGGTGAATATCCTCTGCTTCCTTTCTGGTTACAACATGGAGGATTTTTTTCAAGCTCTAATATAACTTTTGAGATGAGCAGCACATTAAATGTTTTCCATCCCATGACACCTCTAGGGGATGCATTTGTCAGGTTGGGCCAGCAAGGAAGCCAGCTGTCTGCAAGAACCCACAGGAGAATCAGGGGTTTGGGGGTGGAGTAAAAGGGAGAAGGAGGAGGTATGGGAGGGACTTTTGGGAAAGGCAAATACGGCTGTACTGCATGGGGATAGAGGACCCTTGTCAGGGCCCAGGGAGCTTGAGAAGGGAGATGGAATTGCGATTGGATTCTAAAGGCCAGAGCAGAACAGCTTCCCAATGCAGAGACCACTGGCTGTGGACAGGACAGAGCAAATATTGAGGCTGGAGCTGAGCAACTTTCAGGACCCAAATCTGACCTTTTTGGTGCTCTCTGTGTTCACAGAATCATGGTGAGTCAGAACCTTGTCTCTTGACCCTCATCTGAAGCTCAGTGTGCTTGTCACAGATGGCTAAGTCAGTCAGTGTCCCAAGGGCCAGGGGTACATTTCAGGCCCCGTGCGGCCCTCTCTGAGCTGTGATTTCCTTTGATTCTGTTGTTCTTGTTCCATCCGAGTGCGACCTCTGTTCCCATTCTGAAGGCCACTGTTAAGTCCTATTCACTCTGAATGGCTCATTTAGTTCAGTGGGAGTTTGGGGTTTTAGAAGGTTTTCTTTTAAATTTTTTTCTCCTTTTTTTTAAGGGTCATAAAGAGCTTTAAGATGCCACGCATGAAAAGCTCTGGATAAATGCAGCTTGTACTGGATTGTAAAATACTGTATTGTTCTGACCTTAATTCCTTGTGTGAGACTGGAATTGGCAATTTCCTCCTCAGAGGCAGAGGCTGAATACCAACAGGCTAAGGCTGCAAGCAAGGAGGAGCACCCCAGGAGTCCTGAGGCCTGGGAATGCTCAGGCAATATTTATGGGTTGCAATGAGAAATTCTCCTTTGGGTCCAGAATGATTTTCTTGTTGTTTACATTATGGTACAATAATATTTTTATAGAGACACACATCTCTGCTCTTTGAAGTGGCATTTGCGGGCTGGGTAGCTACTGTCTGAGATCACATATAATCATACATGGCACATAGGAGTGCCCCTCTGCACTCCAGCTTTGGAAATGACCACGTGTTGTTTGTGACACTCTTCACTGGAGTAAAGAGTCGTCCTCCACTGGAGGCCTTGTTGACCTTGACATTCCCTTTCTCTTTCCTTGACATTCAGTTTAAGATATTGGTCATCCAATGTGTTTCCCATCTTTCTGTCTGGGTCGAGCACATCACCTTGCTTTCAAATTACTGGCTTTCATAGAATTTGCCTACTTCTGATCCTATCCATTTGTCCATTGTGTGTTCTCTACTTTAATCATAGTCATGAACACATTCTAAACACTTTTTGCTTGAATTTAATGTTCTGGTTAGATTAGAAATTCATGGAGGGCTGTGTGTCATTTCCCTAGTCTATATCTGCTTTCATATATATCCAGTATTTATTAATATAACTCTTCTTTATACATTCATTCCATTGGTTGGTTTTTTTATTGGTTGGCTATTGACTCTTTGAGTCCTATGTGTCTGAGACCATATTTTGCTGTGGGACCCCAGGATCATCAGAAGTGTCCCTCATATCCACAAATGGATTGTGTTGTCTCTCCATCTTGCTGAGAGATACCTCCTTTGCTTCAATCTCCAAGGTGAGTGGGTGAGAAACCTGCTATGGAATATTTTGTGAGAGTTAGTGGACTTTTAGTAACCATTGAGTGTGGGAGGAGAATTGCCTTGCAGGATATAGCGTCTTACCATTTTCTTCTGCAGACGATCCCAAAGCCCTTGTGCATGAGGCTTTTTGCTAGCAGTCACCTTAAGCGACTTTAATACTTGAATGATGAAGTGTTTCTCCTCAACAAACATCAGGTTTAATCCAAGAATCTTTATTTCTTTTCTCATCACTATTTTTTTCACAGCATCCCTGCCCAGAAAGGTTCTGTTTCTTTTCTGGATCCAGTTAAAAAAGCGTTCATCACAGAATGCAGCCACCAAGGAAACCTGGGGTTAATGGCATTCTAGATATTTTACAACTTCCCAGAAAGTATACCGTCAGGCTGAGCCTTCTTCCCCAGAGTTAGCACCAAGGGAAACCAAGAGTAAGGTCTGAGCCCCTAGTAAACATTGCCAAAAGTGCCCCTCACTGTCTGGGCACGAAAATGTAAACAGATCTGCCAGACAGAGAGAGCTTGGCAGCTCTAAAGCCCCCAGTCCCCCATCAGGAGCTGTTCCACGTGGGTGTCTGTGCACCTCTGGCTGGGACTGCCACTCAGTCCAGCTTCCAGCAGCATCTACTCAATTAGCTTTCTGACCATGCCTTCTTCCTGCATATGAAAATAATAGGTTTTTAATAACGTAAGCTCAGATCAGCAGAGATTTCATGTCAAGGAGAAACTGAAATGGTGCTTGGGTTGGTGTTTTGATGTTCTAATGCCAGTCTCCACTTTCTCTGAAGGAGCCCTACTCTGAATCCTGCTCCCAGGCTCCCCTCACTTGTGTGGCCTTTTGTGCTGCTCCCTTGGTCTTTCTGCTCCTCAGATGTGTACACACTTTAAATAACACTCCTTCTTGAATTTGTTCCTTCATTTCCCTAGCTTCTGTGCTTGGGGACTCTCCAGCTCCCTTCCTTTTTTCTTGCTAATGTTCCCTACTCCATCCCTTGTTGACATGCCAATTTATTCAATTCTAGCCTCCCCCTTCCTCCCTTTACTCTTTTCCATTCCCCGCACTCTCCCTAACTGATGAACATTTCCTCACTGTGTGTGTGTTTGTTTTTATGTGAGTGTGTGAGTGTAAGAGTGAGAGAAGAGAGAGAGTGAGAGAAATGGGGGGAGAAAAAAGAGCAGAGAGGGAGAGGGAGGGAGGAGGGAGGGAGGGAG
>NW_004524578.1:35860749-35892409 GCF_000260255.1 Octodon degus
AGAGAGGGAGAGGGAGGGAGGAGGGAGGGAGGGAGCGAGAGAGACAGAGTGAGAGAAGGGGGAGAAAAAAGAGCAGAGAGGGAGAGGGAGGGAGGAGGGAGGAGGGAGGGAGGGAGACAGAGACAGAGACAGAGAGACAGAGAGTGAGAGAAGGGGGGAGAAAAAAAGAGCAGAGAGGGAGGCGGAGGGAGGGAGGGAGAGAGAAACAGAGACAGAGAGGGACAGAGAGTGAGAGAAAGGGGGGAGGAAAAAGAGCAGAAAGGGAGGTGGAGGGAGGGAGGGGGAGAGAGAGAGAGAGAGAGAGAGAGAGAGAGAGAGAGAGGAGAGAGAGAGCTGGAGTTCTAGGAGAAACCATCTGTTTTGGCTCCCATATCCTGAACTAGGTGGGTAGATGTGCACATGTTGTCTGATGACTGTTATGCTGAGATCTGCTAGAGCCATTTAAAAACATGATTGTATTAGTTTGTTCTTTATTATTCTAATTAAATACCCAAGGCAAGCTTTGCAAAGAAAAGAGTTTATTTTATCTCACATTGTATTCAAAGGCAAATGGTCTTCTTACTGGCAAAGTCCAGAGATGGCACTGGACATTACAATGACAAGAGACAGGGAATATGTGTGCGTGTGTGTGTGTGTGTGTGTGTGTGTGTGTGTGTGGTATGTGTGTGTCTTCCAGCCTCTCTGCCTTTTCTACAAAGTCATTAGTATTCAATACAAGTGCACCATCCTTATGACTATATCTAATCTTCCTCGCTTTTCAAAAGCCCCAGCTTCACTTATCATATATCATAGTGATATGGAATTTCTACCCTCAGTACACCCTAATGAGTATTACGTTTCAATACATGAATCCTTGAGGGCCATATTAAACTATATGAACCACAGCAGACCTGTATTTTCATTTACTGGTAAGTACTTCAAGGAAGATTAGTTAGCTTAACTATATTAGAGGATAATTTTGCACTTTTTGTGAGAACTTTACATATTCACATCATTTGATATAGTACTTTTATGTTTAGGAATTTATTTCCAGAAAAAAAATTGAGTATGGGCTGGTGAGATGGCTCAGTGGTCTAAAGCACCTACTTAGAACAAGCTTAGCAAAGCACAGGGACCGCGGTTCAATCCCCCAGCACCACATGCCAGCCAGCCCCGCCCCCTGGTGGGCTGAGATGGCCACACACACACACACACACACACACACACAATTAAATAAATTAAAAAAAAAACTGTCAAAAAAAATTAAGTATGAATGTTTCATTTACCATAGATGTCCATTTTAGTGCCAAAAGAATAGAAACAAAAAAAAAAACATTTCAAAATTCTACTATTGGAAACATATTACATAAATTTTGGTGTAGTCAAAGGTTAGAATATTATGGAACAATAAAATGATGTTTATAGTACATTTTTAATGATTTAGGAGAAATATAGATAATATTAATGAGAAAAAGCAAATGACAAGAAAGTTTATAGTAGAGTTGAGCTTTTAAATGATTAAGAAAAGATAGAAAATCCAATAAGCATTTTTAGGACAATTTTTATTTTACACATATACACACACACAGGTTTGATCCTTATATTAAATCATTTATCAAAATATATTAAAAATGGACAAATATTAAAGGATTGGATTTTATCAAAATTGAGAAGCTTTACTCTGAAGTAAACTATTAAGATAAGACAGAAAAAGCACAGTTTGGGAGAAAATATTTTCAAATGACATATATGTATGATAAGGGAGTTCTGAAACTAAAATATATTTTTTTTCTTTTTGGAACCGGGGATTGAACTCAAGCCCTTGCATTTGCCAGGAAAGCATTTATTCTACTTAGTCATCTCCCTGGCCCTGAGAATACATTTTTTTTTAAAAAAAAACAAACCTTTTTTAAACTCAATTGTAAGAATATAAATATGCTCCTTTCTTCTTCTATTGTCCCTAAAAGGGGAGTGCTGGTGACAGGCATGTGTGCATACACTCCTTCAGTCCTCCATTGCTCTGGGACAGCAGTGTCAGGGAGAGGAACGTAGGTCCATACTCCACCCTTCCTTCACTGCCTCAGGACAGCAGAGTTAGAGAGGAGACTTTGAGGATCAAACACCTCCTAAGAAAGCCTCAAAGTTAGTGATGAGGCTATCGAATACTAGAAATCTAAAGGCATCAACACACAAAACGGAATAAAATAGAAAATGACAAGATGAAGAAGCAAAATGTAATTCCAAACACCCAGGCTCTCCTAGATAAGAGATAAACGAAATCAGAAGCCAACATATGGAACTCTCTGAAATAATAGAAGCAGAAGTGAAAAAAACAAGTGAAAGAGGCCACAGGGAGAAAAAAAAAGTCTCTAAAATGCAAAATGAAATGACTATCAAAATAAAAGATATAAAAGCAGACACAGATAAGCAAATAGAGGTCAGGCAAATGATGAAAACCACAAATGCCAAACATAAACAAGAAATGGAATCAATAAAGTAGATCCAGACAGAAAAGCAAGAGATTAGAAACTCCACTGAAATCATACACAGTAGCTTGAATGAAAGTTAAGATAGAATATCAGATGTGGATGACAGGAATGTGACTAGTGACCAGGAAAAGAAAGATATCTTAAAAAATCACAAGAGACCAAGAAAAAAATCAATCCAACAGCTATGGGATAAAACAAAGAGGAACAACGTAACATTGATTTGATTCAATGAGAAAGCTGGAGATTGCACAAAATCCACTAAGACTCTCTTTGCAGAAATAATGGCAGAAAACTTCCCAAACATGGATAAAAAATTAAACATAGAGATAAATGAAACATATAGCATTCCAAATAGCCATAACCAAAGTAAATCTACATCAAGGCATATAATAACCAAGAGTCCGGAAATTCATTACATGAACAAAATATTAAAAGCAGCTAGAGAAAAGTAATACATTACTTATGAAAGAAATCCCATTAAAATCACAGAAGACTTTTCAACACAATCCCTCAAATCAAGAAGACCTTGGAGTGAAGTATTTCAAGTCCTAAAGGAAAACAATCTTTAATCCAGATTGATGTACCCCATAAAACTATCTTTCAAAATTGATAGAGAAATATGATCCTTTCATGACAAAAACCAACTGAAGAAATTTATGAGAAAACATATCCTTCTTAGTGGCACAACAAACATTCTCCAAAAAAATCATTTATTAAGTGATGAAACATGTTTAAGTAAATGTAGAGGAATTCAAATCATCCTATGCATACTATCTGAACATAGGGCAATGAAACAACAAAGTAAAGAAAAACTACATTAATACATAGAAATTAAACAATATCCTTCTGAACAACCAATGGCTCACATGGGATTTTAAAGATGAAATTAAACATATACAATTAAACAATGATGTTAATACAATATACTGAAACATGAGATTTAGTGAAAGCAGTCCTATGAGAGAAATTTATAGTGATGAATTCAGACATGAGGAAAATAGAATGAGGTCAAAGAAACAACTTAATGTTGAACCTCAAGCTTCTAGAAAAAGAACAAATTGAAGTTCACACAAGGGAAGAAACTATAAAGAGCTGAAAATAATGCAATAGAAACTTCGAAACAATACAAAGAACTAACCTTATCAAAGAGGAAAAAGAACCACAAATTCAAGCAATTAGGAATGAAAAGGGTGACATCACAACAGATCCCACAGAAATCTAGGAGATCAGTACTTACTATGCAAACTCATATTCTAATAAGACAGAAAACAGAAAAAATGGGGATTCCTAGACACAGTTAAAATGCCAAAACTAAATCAAGAAGATAGAAAAATTCTAAGTAAACTGATATCAGCCAATGAATTGAAAATGTATTAAAAAGTTTACCAACCAAAAACTGTGCAGGGCTTGATGGATTAACTGTTGAATTATACAAAAGATTTAGAGAAGAGCTAATGTCATTAACGCTGAAACTCTTTAAAGAAATTGAAAAAGTTTTGGATTAGCAATAATTGTGCCTTGGACAAACCTCATTGGCTATGATGTGCCAAGCTGTTTAAAGAAATTGAAAGGGAAGCAGTTTTCTTCTAAGTCATTCCTGGAAGCAAGTATTACCTGATTCCAAAACCAGAGAAAAATCCAATATAGAAATAAAACTACAGGTCTATCTCCCTAATGAATATTGATGCAAAAATCCTTAATATGATACTCGCAAAAAGAATGCAGCAAATTATCAAGAACATCATACATCATGACCAAGTAACATTCATCCCAAGGATCCAGAGATGGTTCAACATACTCAAGTCAATAAATGTAATATACCATATTAACAGAAACAAAGACAAAAATTACATGATCATTTCAATAGATGCAGAAAAAGTATTTCATGAAGTCCAATGTCTATTCATGGTTTAAAAAAATCTACAGAAAATTGGGAGAGATGGTATTTACCTCAATCTTATATAAGCTATCTACAATAAACCAAGAGCTAACATCATATTAAATGGTCAAAACCTGAAAGCTTTCACTCTAAAATCAGGAACAAAATAAATTTGTCCATTATCACCACTCTTATCCAACACAGTTCTGGAAACATTAGGCAGAGTAATTAGACAAGAGAAAAAAAAGGAAAAGAAAAGAAATGAAGACAGGAAAGGAAGAAGTTCAGTCATCATTATTTGCGATGACATGATACTGTACATGAATAACCCTAAAAGCTCCGCCAAAAATCTTGTAGATTTAATACCCAAATTCAGTAGTGTAACAGGATACAAAGTGAACACTCAAAAATCAATAGCATTCCTGTACACAAGCATCAAACTCACAGAGAGAGAAATTGGGGAAAGTATATCTTTCATGATAGCATCTAAAAAGTGAAATATTTAGGAATCAATCTAACAAAGGATGTAAATTTTTTGTATAGTGAAAACTACAGCACTTTATAAAAGTAGATTGAAGAGGATATCAGAAAATGGAAAGATATCACTTGATCTTGGCTAAGAAGACTCAACACACTGAAAATGACCATACTCCCAAAAGTGTTATACAGATTTACGAGCTCAATCAGAATACCATTAGCATGAATCCAGAGAAAACATTCCTAAAACTCATTTGGAACCAGTAAAGACCTAGAGTAGCAAAGGCAAACCTGAGCAGCAAAGGCAAGTCAAAGGGCATCAAAACTCGAGATCTAAAATTATACTATAAAGCTACTGTGATAAATCAGCATGCTATTGACAATACAAACAAACAAACAAACAAGAGACTTGAAGATCAATGGAACAGGTGCAGAAACAATTACAAGCACACTCAGCCACCTTATCGTTAACAAAGGAGCCAAATATGTGCACTGGAAGAAAGATAGTCTCTTTAATAAACATGGCTGGAAATTTGGCTTTCCACATGCCAATGACTAAAACTAGAACCAAGTCTATCATTGTACACTGAACTAAAGTAAAAATGGACCAAAGATCTAAACATTAAAACAGAAACATTAAATCTGCTAGATGAGAAAATATGTAGCCTTTCTTTGGACATAGGTATAAGTACAGTTTAACCCAGACTACAAGTGAAATAGTACAAAGAATTAAGAAATGAGATCTTACTTTATTAAAAAGGCTCTGAGTGAGTAAATAATATTGGAAATGTACAATAGATATTGTGAATTGGGAAGAAACTGTTCAAAGGAAAAAACAAACTGTTATAGAGGGAAAGGGGAAAGAAAGAAAAGTATATACAAGATAGTTAAAATAGTTACATAGCTAGGTTCTCCTAGTTCACTGAAAAGAATATTTTGTGTTCATATTGTTTGGACAAGACATCATGCCTATATCTTGTACTCTGAATAGCTACTATGAGTGCAGCAATACACAATATCAACTTTTGTGACTGTCCTATTAACCTGTTTTGAATCTTAGTTTCACTGTTACATTTGTCTTTTTTTCTTTTTAAAATAAAAAAGAATACAAATAATCCAAATTTAAAGTGGACAAGCAATTTCAGAAGACATTTCTACAAGGAAGATATACAAATTTTAAATAAGCACATGGAAAGATGGTCTTCAACATTAATCACCAGAAAAATGCAAATCAAAATCACACTCAGGTAAAACTATATATCTATTAGAATATCTAAAACCTATAATATCAACCTTAAGCAAGATTTGGTGGTAGTTTAGAACTATTATACACTGCTTAGGGGAATGTAAAATGCTACAATCACCTTTAGAAAATAAACACATCTACCATTTGATTCAGCTATTCTAATCCTAAATATTTACCCAAAGAAAATAAAAACATATCCATACATAAACTTGTGCATGAATATTCATAGCATTTTTGTTTATAACACCCTCAAGCAGGAAAGAACCCTGGTTTTGTCCCAGTTTCTGGTACAGAATTTCTAAAATCTTTGTAATTCCTGAACTATGCAAGTGTCTTTTGTTATTTTTAAGTCCTGTAGACCTGACCTGAAGTTTAAGATAATAAAGTGACTCATTCTAGAGTCTCTAGATCTCTTCAAAATGGGGTTGGTTACTAGAAACACTAAGAGCATGATTAAAGGATTACAACTTTTGACTCATAATTCCCACCTGTGGAGAGAAACAGAATTAGAAATTGAGCTATACCATCAGTGATCAATGATTTAATCACGTGTATGCAAGGTTAGCATTGCCAACCTAATTGAAAATGCTTGAGAGACTCATTAAGTCACTTCTGAGCAAGTCTGCATGGGGCATGGGACAATCATGGAGGCATGACCTGACTCTGTCTGTTTCCTGCCCCTCTTCTTTTTGGCTTTTCCTGGCTGTCATGAAAATACCTTGTTTGTAGCTGGTACCCAAAAGGGGGGCAGCTTTGTGGGTCTGAGTCCAGAACTCTTGGAGATTGTGCTAATTCTAAGTATTAAGGATCAAAATTAAATTGAATTATTAGACAACAGTGGGTTTCAGAGTGTTGGATAATTAGTTGTTGGTATGGGAAACAGATACTGCAAAGCCAGAGTACAAGTAAAGAAAAGGGCATGATCTTTCTTCAGCGCATCATAAATGGTCCTGGCTGACAGACCTATAATTAAAGACAGGTTAAAAAGAGAAGAACACAACAAATATATTCATCATAGTTCTACATGATGCAAGATCCTTCAGAGTAGAGATCCATAGACCTAAGGTGAATGATTTAGCTTTTTTTAAACAGGAGAGGGAACACACAGAATTTATTAGGTGACTAAGACATGAGATTATTAACTCCAAACTATCCATTTTTATGCTTGAGTTATGAAGCCTGGCTAGCCATAGAGAAATATAATTGAGCCAAAAGGTCCACTCTAGTAGTGATAAACTGATGAGGAAAACCTAGTAAAGACTGGCTGATCATTTCTTCTCACTGCTTCAGATGTAACATTTCTTCCTTTGGGGTATGAGATAGGATTTCTCTAGAATGAGGGCCTAATCTCTTTATGGCCAATTCTTATATGCAAAGATATAGGGAAGTTAGCGGAATAGTATTAAATTTTATGGCTGGCTTTGGGGAAAGGAGGAAAGTTTTTTTATAACTTGCCCTAGTTCCTACGGTTTATCTCAGGGGAGTGCTGGGGATGAGATCCAGGAGGGTGGGAGAAGGTCAGAAATCCTTCCTTCTGAGGCTGCTTTTGAGCTCCTCCCTTTTAGGTACCACTTTGATGGCCTCTCCATTACACCAAATCCATCAACAGATGAATATATAAGTAAGTTATGTACAGCAATCCAATAGAATACTAGGTAGCAGTGAAAACAAACTATTCATATAGGCTACATGTACTTGGATCTCCAAAATAACTGCACTGGATGAAAGAAGTTAGACCAAAAGTTATACTATGTGAGCCTATTAGTATATAGAGAGAATTATAGAGTATTCAATTTAATCTATAGTGTCAGAAGGCAGATCAAAGTTTGGGGATAGAGACCAGAAGAAGAAATTACAAAGATGTTTAAGAGATTTTATTGGGATGCAGGGAGTGATGGAACTCCTAATTATTTTTATTGCAGTCATATTGTAGTGTTACTGTGAACTACTTTTTATCAAGTTTATCAAATTATATATTTTAACATTGTAGTTCATTGTATGCTAGTTATATTTCAATATGCCTATAAAGATGTTTACGACAAGTGGAATAAATCATTTTCAAATGTTTATTTCTAAGTGGTATGCTTTGGAGAGTTTTTTTGTTTGTACTTTTCTTCACTTCTAAAATTACCTCTAGTGAGATTTATGGTAGAAAGTGAGTACATATAGTTAAAAAATAGCTAGTATGTAAATATTATACATGGCTGGGGAAATCTGATTTATTTTACAGGAATATTGTAAATTAAGTAGTCCTTTGTGGGCTCATCTGAGAAGCCAATCACCATTTATAACTAGGTTACTATGAAAAAATGTGCTTTTGATTCCAAAGACTGATTTTTCAATTGAACTTCCAGAGCAGTTTTATTTTCTTTTCAATTCTCTTAACAGCAGGATTTTTTTTTTTTTTTTGTTTCAGGTTTTCTTCACAAGAGTTTCTCTTATTTCCTTGTGGGCATTTATTTTTTCATGGTAGAAAAAATATTTCCTTAAAAATTGAAACAATATTTGGTGTGGGAAACACAAGAGACGAAGATCGAGGTCAGAGAAGTTTTCTGCTTGGCTTGCCAGGAAAAGCTTTCAATGTGTTTATGCACAGAAACAAGACTGTAAACACTGCACCTAGTTACCACAAGTGACTGCTTCCTAGTTTAGGTGGTTCTGGTGGCAGAGAAGCTTGGTAAAAGAACTGTTTTCTCCCTCCACACACAGCCTTTCTCAGCCTCTCAATCCACACCCCTTAGTTAAGCCTAATGCAGCACTCCTACCACAGAAGGGTTTCTGTCCTACGTCCTTACCAGCCCTGCCTTATAAGCTCCCATTAGACTTGAACAAACATTTGTTTTCCAGTTAAGTTCTCACCATGGAAGCAAGGCAATGGCATATAAAACAAAAAACAACCTGAAAATTTCTAATTTGGTGGGTGCTGTGGTCTGAGAGTGTTTCCCTAAAGAAATGTTCGTATGTTACCACTTTAATTCCTCACTGGCAGTGTTGGGAGATGAGGCCTAGTGCTGGTGTCTGAGTCCTGGGACAGGGCCCCGAAACATGGACTGCTTTGCTCTGGTGGGTGATTTCTCATTCTTGTGGGACTGGATGAGTGGATTGTTACATAAAGTACATCTTGTCTTGCTTCCATTTTATATGTGCCCCCTTGTGACCTCAACTTTTACTGTGAGGTGAAGTAACAGGAGGCCCTCCCCAGATGTGCTTGCCTAGTTTTAGATGTCCTGCCTTCCAGAACTGTCTCTTCACATCAGTGGAAGTAGATTGGATACCAAGATAACCTCTTTTCCTTATAAAAGTTTCACAGTCTCAGGCATTCTGTTATAGAAACAGAAAATAGATCATGATAGTACCAGCTGGGACGTGTGCCAGTTTTTTCTAATGAGGGACAACCAGCTGAATTAAGAGTTGCTAGATCCTAAAGAAAAATTCTTTATCTACTCGAGTATAAGAAAACTTAGGAAACACAGAAAAGCTTTGTACATGTGTCATAATGTCTTTTCAGAATAAGAAAAAGATATAATTCTACTGCAACTCCTTGCTGTCTTAGAAACCTCACACATTCTCAGACACGCAATGTAATCACACCTTGGCCTATTAAAAATAGCTCAACTCAGTCAATAAGCTTTTTTTTCTGACTAAAAATAGTTTCATCTAATTCTTCTTCTAGTGTAGTGGCAAGCAGAAACACTAAAGCAACACTCAGGATTTGGAGGGAGATTTATTTAACATCAGATGAGCACTGACAAGAAACAAATCCTTATAAAAACATCAAGCCCTGAAGGCTCATGGAGGGAAGTTTTTATAGAGTCTAGACAGGTGAGGTACAGAGGCAGAGTACTTGACTGGCTTTGACTGGTTCTTACAATATACATCATGTGACCAGCTATGGATCATGGTGACCAGCCATTTCTAGAAGACAGCTGTAACAGGAAATATTGCCTGGGCAACTAAGAAACTGAAGTATACTAGTGGTGGTGGAGAGAGAGAGAGAGAGAGAGAGAGAGAGAGAGAGAGAGAGAGAGAGAGAGAGCATTTACACTAGTAGAGCAGTAACACAACATTATGTTGAAATTTCTTACTTCAAAAGGACTACCTATCTCTCCGACAAATTTAATAGAGATCTCAAAAGTGTCTGCTACTTAAGCACACTCTTTCATTAGAAAATTTTAAATCTTAAATTAGGCTTAAATAAATATGTCATTTGAGAATAATTGATGGAATGATGACAGACTAGCACAAAAGGCTTGTCATTGTTTAGTATGATCTTTGTTGCTGTTACCTTACATGTATCTTGGGGACCTGAAGGAATGTACAGTATTGTAGCTTCTTTAAGTTGTCCAATGTTTATGTTCTGTTCCTCTTTCATCTAAATTGCTGTGACTGTGAATATCCCAAGAAGTTGATGGTTAGAAAATAATTTCCAAGTCATTGTATCCATTCAAGGAGAAGAAGGTTGTGTCACTCAGCTTTTTAGTTGAACGCAATAGAAATGAAAGCTATATAATTTAAGCAGACTATATTATTAGAGGATGGCTCACAGAATGTTGGTTCAAGGTAGATAATCAGCCAAGTGTGATGCCCAGCATGTGACAGTGAACCTTTCCTGTGAAGAGCTCACTGTCCCTTGCACTGGGCCTACCTATCACAGGTTGCACAGCCAACATCTCCAGTGCAGACTGAGTTGACACTGGTATTTCCAAATAGACCAAGTGGGGCTGTTGTCACTGTGGTCACTTTCAGCAGAGCAGCAGGACAGTTTGTAAGTGGTCTCTCCTTTGTGTCATGAGTTTCCAATTCTAAATCGAGGGCAGAAATAAATCGAAGGTCTGGGCCCCAGCTGCAAAAGTGCTATAAGCGTGAGCATCTGCCTTGTGTTCCCTAGAAAGTGGAGTGGAAGGTTCCTGTCTCAGGGCTTCAGAGGAAGTGGGCTTGATGCCATGCATGGATATCTTCTACATGGATGTTGGTTATTACTTTTTCAAGAAACAGGAAGTGGAAAAATATGATTAATATACCACTGCAAAGCACTGTCAAATACTGTTTTTGTGACAATGACACAAGAGCAAATCTGTGGAACCTAGGATGTATATAAAGGCAAATGTTAGACAATAGTGTATAGAAATGATTGGAAGAACATCACTGAGTCTGTGAGTATGTTGAGATTTTCCCCGACATCACTTATATTTCAAGACATGTATTATGCAGAAGGTTTAAGAACCCAGATCTAGATTCTAGTCTGAACCCATCACCACACAGGGTAGACTATCAGCAGAGTCCCAGAGAGTAGCTTGTTGAAAGATATACAGGGGTGGAAGGGACTAGAGCCTATACCTTAGATGTTATCTAAAGAACATCTTCCAAGTACAGGGTACAAATTAAAGATCACACATATATCTGCCTCAATTAGATATATCAATTTTCACCAAAGTTATTACGTATTTGGTAACATAGAAACTATTATCAGGCTTAAATGCTACTTTTGCTCTTTATTGGTTTGTCTTGTACTATATAATTGTACTTTCCTTTCTTATATCTTCCACTAATGACCTAGATGCATCACCTATCAGAAAGAGGAAGGTGAATCAAGCCAGAAATCAGAAGTCCCCCCCCAGATCAGATAACAGCAGCAACTTTGGCCATATGAGGCTTATAATGGGCTCTTTCTAGTTGAGGCAGTGTGCACAGTTATGTAGAGATTACTGAAAAGGTTTTGCTTCCTGTACTTACCCACATTCACTACGTCTCATAGAAAATGGACTATCAACAAGGCTGCTAATGTAATTATGCAATCACCTGTCTAGTAGTTCAGGCATTGCTAACTCCAGTGTCCATAGGGATCAAAGAGGTAACATAAATGAACACAGCCAAGGTAAGACAATAGGAAGTGCTGGGGTGTATTTGCTTTTCTGTTGCTGAGACAAAGTTCCTGACATACAGAATTTAAGGAGGAGAAGGTTTATTTTGGCTCTTGATTCCAGAAGGTTACATCCATGGGTGGCTAGCACCAAGGTATAAGTAGACCCATCAAAGGGTATCATGGAAAAAAGCTGTTCAATCTATGGCATCCAAGAAGTAGCAAGAAGGAGAGAAAGAGCAAGAGGATCTAGTCACTGCTCAAGCTGGAAGGCAGAGAACAAGAACAATTAAAAATGCCCTGTCAGTCTAAGACTAACAACCTAGAAGTTTCCTGGAGAATTTGTTATATGTCTGCACTGACTGAAGAAACTGGAATCTGATGTCCACAGAGAATGGCAATAGCAAAAGTTGAACCAACTGAAATACACTGGGGCATTCAAACACTGGCTGGCTCCTTCTTCCTCTTTCATTCCATCCTGGTTATTGGATGGTGCTACATACCAATAATCTCAGGAAACATCTCACAGGCCTACATACCAATAATCTCCGGAAACATCCCACAGACACACCCAGAAATGTGCTTCCCTAATATTTGAGGTTTTAAAAATCTTATCAATCTGACAATAACAGTGCTCACATGGGAATTGTTTACCCAAAAACATCTGGAAAAAATAAAGTTAGATTCATACCTTACTTGTGTACCAAAACAAATTAGAAAATAGATATACCTACCAAAGCAAAAACTAGACAATTAAATCTATGATCTAGAAAACAAAAGGTACCCACAGTAGATAAAGTCATGTTGCATTTCCAGCCAAAGATGTGTATTAAAGGACTGTGTGTCATACTGCAAGGACTAGAAGAAAATCAGAGAAAACTGTCTGGCCCCTTAAAATAGGTTATACAAATTTCCAAACAATATGGATCTGGCTTGACTGATTTGTGGGTTGAGTAGGAAACTCATTAAAGTCTGATGTCACAATTTGTATCGATTTTTTTCTTTTTTCTTTTATTGAGAAATAAATAGCAATGAGACAGTTTCAAAACTGATTTATAGGACAGTTTCAATAATTAATATATTGTACATTGTTATCTTTTTAGTGGTCATCCATAGTACAAGATACAGACAGGAAATCCTGTCCAAACACTATTAGTACAAATCTTTCTTCCATTGAATTAAGCAAAAGTAGCTGTATATCTATCCTAACTATTCTGCGTATACAGATACAAAATGGTCTTTCCTTTGTATCCCCCCCTTTTTTTTGTTTAGTCCTGTCAGAAATGGGTATTCCCTTGGTATCTAAATACTATAGGTGTGTGAATTCAGCAAAAACAATCCAACACAGTTCAGCAGTCCACAATAGTAGTGGGTTATCCCCAGAAGTTGTTGACTTGAGCCTTTCACAGCTCAGCATATTAATATGGCTTTACTTTATATACCTTGTTTTTTGTACTTTTCTACTGGATGGTTAAGACCAAGGTAAAGCAAGACCTATAAAACAAGAAATGTAACTTTTGTATCTGATAAGGTCAGTCAAGTACCCTCAGGATTTATCCTGTAACCCAGAACCACAGTTTGTAGATCCTTTGTCAATGTCAGCCATGTGGATGAGTCACTGCCATTGTTTGGCCAATGTGCTCTCTGTGAAAGCCTGAGAGAAGGTTTTCTCTACATGTGACTCTTCTTAGGCACACTCTACATCATTGATCACATTCCTTTGTGGCCCCATAATCTCCTTGATCAGAAAATTCAAGACACATCTGAGTTACATGATGTTACAGTGTAAGTTCTCCTATGTCCTGATGTATTGAGTTTTTTCTTTTTAAATCAACATGAATTAACAGTACATCTTATTTTATTTATTTATTTTTAATAATTAAGCTTATTGGTACAACTGAGATATGTAGAATGATCACACTCATTGTAGGGAATTGGTACCTGTACATGTTCCACCTTAGTTCCTCTTTTTTCCCCATTCTTCGTCCCTTTCTTCAACCCTTCTTCCCCTCATTATTTCCCAAGATTTGCTTCAATTTTACTCTTTTGTCTAATTGTTTTTCTTTTCCCTCTGCCTCTCTCCACTAATTTCCTGTTCCCTTTGAATAGCTGCTTCCTATTTACCAATATCTATTATATATGTTGGTTCTTATTTATGCTTTCAGTTTCTCATACCAGAGAGACAGTATGATAGTTACACATAAGTGTCCCATTTATTTCACTTAAGAGTATGGTCTCAAGGTCCATTCATTTAGCTATAAATGTCTCAAGTCTGTACTTCTTTATGGCTCAGTACTATTCCATTGCATACCAATGTATAATTTTTCTTTTTATCCATTCATCAATTGATGGTGTTTGGGTTTTTCCCAAGATCAGGATACAAACTGCTACTATAAGCATAGATGTGCATATCTTGCTGTGCTATGATGCTTTTAATTTTGGGAGGAAGATAACAAGAAGGGGATAGCTGGGTCAAATGGACTTTCTACTCTTAGTTTTCTGAGGAATGTCCCCACTGATTTTCACAGTGGTTGCACCGGTCTACACTCCCACCAACAGTGGAGAAGGGTGCCTTATCCCCTCACATCCCTGTCATCATTTGTTATTGGTTAATTTGTTGATAATAATTCTTTCTGGAGTGGGATGAAATTTTGCCATTGTTTTAATTCACATCTCTCAAATGGCCAGTGATACTCAACATTTTTACATGTATTTATTTTCTGAAATAATGGACATCTTATGATTGCTGGTGTCTTAGAAATCTTGTGTGAGAATTTGCTTGTGTGTGCATTGTGCATGTGATATGCAATGGAAGAACACATGGAAACTGGCACTAGTGGTTACCTCTGGAGGAGAAAGTAGTGTTGGCTGGCTGGGAGACAGTGTGTTTATGCCCTTTTCTAGGTTTTGCTTTTTTAGTTTTTTTTAAAAAATATATTTTGTACAGGGTCTCACTATGAGCTCAGAATCGTAGTGATCCTCCCATTTTCAGCCTCCCCAGTGCTGAAATTGCAGGCATGTGCCACCATGCCAGGACTCTGCTGCTGGCTCAGAGTGAGGTGGCAGTTGGGGGAGGGCCTGGTTCTGGCACAGCATGAGGTGCCAGGGATAGAACCCTGGTTCTTGCGCTTGCCTAAGCAGTCACTTAATCCCCTGAGCTATCTTGCCAGTCCTCCTTTGCTAGGTTTTGAATTTTGTACCTGACATGAGTATGACCCATTAGAAATATTAGTAAAATAATAATTAAGAAAATAAAATGGTATCTTTGTGTGCTAACAAGAAATCCAAGCTATAACAGAAAACAGAATATAATAATAACATGCAAAGTAGGCATTACTTTCAAGTTCCAATATAGTTAGCTATGTAGGAATACAGAGTCAGTGTGGTCAGATTTTCTAATTTTTAAGTAAACCTTGAAATCTGGATTTTTTGTACAATATCCTAATTTCAAATGTTCACATACAATGTACATCCTTTCAAACATGATTAAAATGACATAATCTATCTGGCTGAGCTGGGATCCATGAGCTATCTTTTGAGATAGCAATGTTATTCCTGACATTTGGAGGACATTCTATAGTTTACCTTTTATATCACGTATATGGGAATTTGAGCCTGACCAACCAACATGATTGTTTGTTCTGGAGGAAGCTTAACAAAAGTATTAGTGTACAAAGGAAATCAAAGCAGGACCTTGGTCCTTGTGGAAAGCTGCTGGGACAGCACGAGATGCTTTGCTAAGATATGTCAGAGGAATGATAACATGATGGCTCGCTAAGTCAAAGTTCACTTCCTGGGATAATTAAACTGTAGTGCCCTCACTAATCCTGATAACGATTCCTCCTACTTCCCCTGTTACTGCTTTTTGTGAGACTCCTAGTAAATGGCTAAAGAAAATTATAACAGGCTTTAGTCCTAGAAGCTGTAGACCCTGGATCCCATAACTTTGTCTCTCTCTCTCTCTTTTTTTTTTTTCATCCACCATACCTCATTCCCAGGACCTGTCACCCCACACTGACAAAGACCTGTTGCATACAGTTATACTGGTGGGTTGGGGTGTCTGTGCAGAGATTAGTCAGAGCTGAAGTTCAGCTTCACACTCTTCTTGCTGAGCTACAGTCCCAGCAGTGCAGGTTCATGCTTCTGGAGGAAACACCACTAAGTGTGAGCCAGATTCACCAAGTTTATCCATAAGATGCCCTTCTTCTAATTAGCTCCACAGTGGTCTGCAATGGTTAGTTATGCCCCTGGCATTTAGAGAAGGGAAATTCAGTGACTCTAGTTTAAGATGAAATTTAAAAATTTAACCCCAGATCTGTTTTTTTTCCCTTCATGAACAGATTATTTCTCACCCTCTAGGCTTATGTACTGTTTGAGGTGAAGGGCTTGCTAGCTCAGAGGGCCAGGTGGAGTGTATTCATGTAGAGGGCTCTGAAATCCTGGAAACACCCAGCCCACTGGGAGTGGTCAAGATAGACATGCCTAGTGTCAAGGAAAGTTCTTTTTGCCTCCCTTGAGAGAAATCAACACCTGAAGCATTTTTATTTATTTCTTGTTGTCAATGAATGCACAGCTTTTAGTTATTACCTGATCACCTTCCCACAAATCAATTTATTACATGGATGCCAAAGGAGAATTTAAATGAGTAGGAGTATTTTTTGTCTTGAGAGTTCACTGAGATAATGCACCCAAGGCCCTTAGCCCAGTAGTGTCCAGAGCAGAATGAATGATCGCTTTTTAAAAAACATTAATTACAATGTGGAATTCATATATAATTTGTCACAATTTTGTCTTTTCAGATTAGTAATAAAACACATTTTCTGTAGCATATAAAAGCCTTTGTGATCCATCCTACATTCACTTGAACATTGGCCATTATAATTCACTTTGCGTGGAGACCTCAGTCTAGATGTTCCATGTTAGAACTAGAAAATAGGAGAAAAGGGCTAGGGAAAATGAAAACAGAAAAGCCACTCCTGCCTATTGGCCTTTTTCTCTTGATTTTATTTTCTTTTAATTTTATTAAGAAACAAATAGCAATGAGACAGTTTTAAAACAGGTTAGTAGGATAGTTACAATAATTAATACATTGCATAATATTGTCTTCATTGTAGGTATTCATAGTACAAGATGCAGACATGATATCTTGCCCAAATACTATTAGTACAACTCTTTCTTCTCATTGAATTAAGAGAAAATAGCTGTATATTTATCCTATTTTGTGTATATATATATGTATATATACAAATGTATATGTACTATTTTGTATAGTACATATATATTTACTATAGGCACTGCAGAGTAAGGTGACAAAATATCATTCATCCATAGTACATATATATTTGTGTATGTATGTGCATATATATGTATATATATATATATATATGTGTGTGTGTGTGTGTGTGTGTGTATTTCACTACAAAATGGTCCTTCATGTATATCCCCCTTTTAATTCAACCAAAGTAGATCTCAAATTACTAAGAAAGCAGCAATTATGGAAGTTGGGACCTTGAATCTATGATTTGGAACAAAGCAAGGCACACATTTTCTACACACTGTCCCCATCATTTATACAGGGTAGAAATGAATCTGTAGTATAGGATAGTGTTTTTAAGTCAAAGCCAGATTTTCAATGTAAAAGTAGTGATAATTAAAGCAGTAATGATGATGATAGTGACAAAATGTCATTCATCCATAATACAATTACCAGCCAAACGAGCTACCTGAATAAGCTGTTCTGCTCTAGAGAACAACAGGCACCCAAGACAATCCAAGCAATAGGTTGCTAGGCAGAGGGGTGTCACATGACATCAACCTGATCAATGTGTAAATAAACACAGTACCATGGTTGAACAATTCCTTTTCCTCCCATCTAGAGAAAGGACTCACCTGATCTCAGTTGTATCTTGTCTTCAATTCTTCACCTTCTCACCACCCTTCATGGTTCTTACCCTGGAAAGTTAAGAGTCACATGAGCCACATCTTCTCTCTTTCTCTCCCTGCCACATATTGTGATAGAAAAATGAGAGAGACCTGTCTTTTGAGTAGTTTATGACTTAATAGAGTTACAATTTAGGATAAGATGAGAGACAAGACACAGGGTGGCAGGGTCTGGATGACTCCCATGTAGAAGCTATGGGAGTGTATTTGGCTGGTATGAATTTTATTTTGCAGTATGTATGGATCGTACTTCTATATGTACTATAGCTTGAATCATCCCCATGTGGAGTGAACTGGAATCAGTAACCATGTAATTTTGATAAAGCTATATTTACAGAGGGAAAGAAATCTTGAGTTTACCCACTTCCTTTCTTTGTCAGGAAGACCAGTACTTAAATCATCCAAGATGTGTATTTCTTCTCTTTTCTACCCAGGGTACAGATTCAGTAGTTTCCCAGGAGAGTCACTTGTTTAAAAGATTTCTAATGAAAGATACCGTTTTTCCTCATGTAACTCTATTTTTCTGAATTAAACCAAGAAACTTTTAAAGAGGAGAATCAAGCTAGAAAGAATTTCTAGGTCATGAGTAACATACTACTCTTTCCATTCCTGCTGGTATCTATCTTGGAGAGCAAGTCCTAGCCACTTTTAGGATTCTCACAGAAAGAGGCACTAGAAGGCCATTCTGTTCCATTCTTTAAGGAAGGATATTTGATGAAAATCCTTCTGAGTATTTATGGTTAATATTTGGTTACATAATTGGAAAGACAGCTGTCAATTGAGAACTTTTTGGTTATTGGGTTAGAATCCGAAGTATCTTATTTGCTTTTACCAATGGTTTCTAAACTTAGGATCCCTTGCAGAGCGTAGCGACCCCAAGGTTAAAGCACTCCAACTGACCTTCCTCTGCTCCAGCAAACATGAACTGGAAATGGGTTGTATGTCCAACACTGATTCTGGCCATGAATATTTGGAAGATATAGTCTTATAGATTTATAAATACCCTATCATAACTTACTATAAAATGATAGTAAGTTTTATATCATTCACTAAACATAAATTATTCAGGTTAGCCTTAAACTAGCTCAGAAGTGGAAATCTCAGAAAGTTTTGGTACATGGTACTCAATGAAGGATACCGTTTATAGAAACTCTAATGTATGACTGTTACATGTAAATATGCCAACTTCTTGAGAAGGGTTATGATATATATCTAGAGCCTCCTGCATTCATAGGTGGGTCTTTTCTCAGTTTTTATTGCCATATATTTGCAGTATATAATGATTACATTCTTTGTGGGGAATTGATACATGCACCTAAACAACAAGGTGATTGGGTTATGGGAGAGGTGTATATAGCCAACTTGCTGTTAGGATGTGGAACCTGGTAAGAAGAGGAGGATAACTGGGGACACAGCCTGCAAGGGTATGTTTCCCTCCCCAGCTCCTCGCTTCTCGATTCTCTTCCTGTCTGCCATAATGTGAGCAACTTATCCATTGCTAGACCTACTATGCCATTATTAAACTTCTGAAACGTGAGTGAAAATAACCTCTGCTCTCTTAAGTCATAGGTGTCAAGTATTTTGCCCCAACAATGAGGATGTTGTTCATGGATATTTATCATGTTGTTCATGGATATATATCATCTAGTGTTTTTGTAAGAAACAAAAATATTGTAAATAAAAAATTAATCCCTAGAATGGGTTCAACAAGTATTAATTTTTTTCTCTATAGGTTAGGAAGTTCTTTCCTAAGCTGTTCTCAATTCAGCCTCTGCCTCTTCTACTCTCACCAGTGCTAGCTTCATCTTCTGAACTAATGTGAGGCGAATACAAGACCTCCACAGGACAGCTGTAATGGTTGATAGATTGCGCCAATTTGAGAAGTGTAGAGACTTAACTAAGTAACTCAGCAGTTCTACATCCATCCTAGGGTGTAGAGGATAACAATGCCTTTACCACTCTAGGATGTGTCATTGTGGCAATTTGAGAAGTTCAGAAGTTTAACAAAGGGACTCAGCAGGGGACCATTGTCCTTACTTTGCAAACCTCCTAAGCCTGTGCAAGAGGAAGATCCAGAGATGGTGTGATTGCTACTCTCCCTTGGGGCTGGGTCACCTGCGTACACCATAAGGGACAAAAGAGGCTTATTCTCATCTTTACTCTTATTGTTGCTGTCTTCTACCATCTTGAAGTGGTGCCCCTGTGCCAGGCTACCTTGACTTGGAGCCAGTTGATTATGGACTGAAACTTCCACAAACTGTGAGCTAAATAAAACTTTCTTTCCTTAATTTTAGTTGTTGGGTATTTTGTCTCAGCAATGAGGAAAAAAGTAACTAAGACAACAGCCCCAGGTATTTTGGGGACAGTACATCAGTCTTATATCTCCAGCATCCTCTCTTATCCCTCAGGGCCACTGCCTCAGTAGAACTTGCCCAGAGGAGCCTCACTAAAAGAGAACCTGTTTTTGAGGTGTGCTTCCAATCATTCTGCTTGTTTCCTTCAAGCCCTTTCTTCTGTTTGAAAGTAGTACCTGTTCATGTTTTTATTGTTGACCAAAACACAAACTCCTTGAGGGCAAATAACTTGTCTGTCTTACTCACCACTGAACCTCCTGTGCCTAGAACTGTGAAAGCATTTTCCTAGGCACTTTTTCATTGCTGGGACAAAATACACAATTCTCACAATGTGAAGGAGGAAAGGTTTATTTTGGCTTGTTTCAGGAGTTTCAGTCCATCACTGGCAGGCTCACATACACAAATGGCATGGCGGGAGGGCCTGCAGTGTGGGAAAGCTGCTCACACAATGGCAGCCAAGAAAGCAGAGAGACAAGGGAGGGACTGAGGAGAGAGCAGTTCCTGCCAAATCACACCCTGAGTGACCTGCCTCCCACCAGGTCCAACTCCTAATATCAAGTTTAGTTACTGAACTCATTAGGGGATCAACCCACTAATGAACGCAGTATACCCATGATCCAGTGAACTTTCAAAAGCCTTGTTTCTGAGTGCCTGAGATTTCAGAGAGACATCCCAGATGTAACAATAATATAACACCTTTGGCCCCAAAACACTCACGTCATCTCTTTATGCAAAATATGTATAGTCCATCTCTAAAAGTTCCCAAAGTCTTACCAGTTACAGCAGTGATGAAAATTCCAAGAATAGTCTCTTCTGACTCAAAGCAAACTCTTAGCAGTGTAGTAAAAAAAAAATACTTGTGGTAATTGACACATTGTGTCAACTTGGTTCAATTGGCTCCGGCAGTTCCAGGTGTGGAGGCCCAGTCCTGCAGGCCGGCAGGGCCCAACCTGGGATGCTATTGGGCCAGCACTGGAGTGTGATTGGTTCAACCCTAGGGCCACGGGCCTCCCCACAGTGACTCATCACATTAAAGTGTATGTAAAGGAATTGAGGAAGGCTTCCTGCCACCCTGCCCCACTTTCTTGGAGAAGCCCGAGTTTTTGGAGGAGCTATGATCTCAGTCTTCTCAGTCAGTGTAGAAGGAAAAGAGAGGCTTTACGGACACTGCAGCTGCTGCTCCTCCTCTGCTCCTCATTGTTTTCTGCCACCATGAACTGCTGTCATTTGCACTGGAGCCACTGGAATACTAACTGAAACCTCTACAAACTGTGAGCTAAATAAGCTTTTCCTTCCTTCATTTTGAGTGTCAGGTATTTGTCCCAGCAATGAGTAAACAGTGACTAAGACATGATTAAACACTGCAAACACACAATGACATGGGATAAACATCATTTCAAAAGGGAGGAAGAGGGAGATATAAAGAATTAGGGCTGAAGCAAGATCAAAAATTAGAATGGCTAACACTAAATTGAGGGCAAGTTGGGGTGCGTTGTGAGCACCAAAGGCTTGGGAGGCCCCACTCCTATGGTGTTTTTGGGTGCAGCACTTGTATTTCTCTTTCAGAGTGGCCTCGCTCACTGCCTGTGGCTTTCCTCAGATGTTTCATGCTTCTGGTTTCTCTAACTTCTAGCTTTCAGCTTAACTCTCATAGCTCTACACACTGCCCTTTCAGAGAACCATTGCCTGGTCACTCAGGTCCTCTTCTGAAATCTTCATGGATCTTTCCTTGACTCTACAACTCTTGCATTTTACGTACTTGTATAATGACACCAAAGCCTGTCACCAGTCTGAGCAGTGGCTATCTACTTTAAGTCGTGCCTGCAGAGGCCTCCGAGTGGCTAAACACAGTGAACCAAATCCCAGGGAACCAATATTTTAGGCAGATCTGGGACTCTTTTCTCAAAGAGAGGTCTTTCAGTTTTACACTTTTGAGTTTGTGAAGGGTGAGTTCTGACTAACTCCTGAGAGGCCCTGAAAGCAACCTTCCTATTGCTGAAGCACTTGGTTTCATGCTAATGCTAATCTTCTTGACAACCAAGTTCTTCTCTTCTTCAAATTTGCAGGTACTTCTTTTCTGGGGAAACTAAAACTTTTCAAATGGTTGTTTGTTTGTTTTGGCTCCTGATTTTCAGTATAAAACTGGATAAAAACCATCTGCCGTCCTCATGCTACACTCTGAATATTGAGATGCCTTTAAATTTCTTCCACCAGACTAATTAGTCTGCTGTCCTTAATCTCAGTTCTCTTCCCACCAAAGTCTCAGGACATGAGCAAAATGTAGATAAATTTCCTGTGAGAGTATAACACACATGACCTTTGGTCTAACTGTCAGTGAAGACCTTATTCTCAACTGAAACCTCTTGAGTTTGCTCTTTATGATCTACATCTCTTTAAGCATTCTGGTCTTCTGAGTTCTGACTAGAATGTTCCATCAAATTCAGCTTAAAGAATTCTAGGGTTTCCTCTAGGCAGGGTTTCTAAACATTTTCATATTTCTCTCACAAGCCTATTCCAAAGACTCCTGAATCACATGGTCAGGTATATTGACAGTTATCACCCCACTTCTGGTACCAAAGTCAAATGCAGAAGTAGCACAGTGAAAGGGCTGTGATGTAGGAAAGCTGTTCAATTTTAGCAGCCAGGAAGCAGAGAGATGAGGGAGGATTGGGAAGGAGATATATCCTTCAGTGACTCACATCCCACCAGACCCCACCTTCTAACAGCACATCCAACCACTAAACTTATTAATGGATGAGTCTACTGATAAATACAGTGCCCTCATGATACAATGGACTTCAGACGGCTCAATCTCTGAGTGTCTGAGAGTTTCAGGGAACATCGTTGATGTAAACCATAACAGCATTCTGCTAATATTGGTGGATTATTAATCAAATGAATAATTTAGCAAACCTGAAATGAATGTCTTTTAGCCATTCTTTATTTGATTCTAGTTTGTTTCTTTAGCTCATGTAGTCAAGTGGCTCTATTATATGAATGACTACAAAGAATAAAAGAGCTAAAATATAGCAAGAAGAATCTACTGGTTGTTTTCTATTCCCTTTCCTTTAGGCACAGTGTGATACTAAGAGAAAATCAAAAGCTGCTAGGAATTATTGTGTGAAATCTGCTGGTATTTTATTATGTGACTTTGAAAAATCTCTCCATCTTTCTGAGCATTAGTCATTCATACAGAAAATTCACAGTTCAGACAACTTGAGATCAATGGCTCCCTGAGAGTCGAAAGTTCCTTCTGTGGGATTGTGAACATCAAAGAAAAAGGTCGCAGAGTGGCTGAAATATGCCTAAGATTTCATCACTGCTCAGTAACAAAGGGTCAAAACTTTGTTCCCAAACTTAGATGTATGCTTGAGCCACCTAGGAAGTAATTTTTATTAAATTGACTTCATTGAACTAAAATTTATATGCAGATAAATATATATAGTTCTAAGCAAGTTAGATGGGTTTTGACAAATATACATACCCATGTAACTATCATTCCATCAAAGTACAAAACATTGCAATCACACTGTAATCTCCTGGCCTTCTCTAATGCTCTTGGCATTATGATCTCTTAAATCCAGAAATCTGAGATTTTATTTAAACATGTTCAGAGGAAATTATTATGTAAATGTTGAGTGTATATACTTTTTAATTAGGGCATTTTTGTCTTTGAATTCAGATAGTTTCCACAATGCAACTATTTGTGGCTGAGAGTACAGTAGTTATAGGTTTCTTGTAGGCTAAGAATTTGTGTTTTTTCCACCATCTCTACCAGATCTTGTGGCCTTTCTTAGCTCATGAAGTTCCTTGGGCTGTAACAAATCTGACAGTCACCCCTGCAAACATTCTTTCAGCTCTAAGGTCATCTTGTAAATCAAATTATGGGTCCCAGTGTGCATAGGTAAGTCTATAATCTTAATCTATAAAAACGTGCCCCTGTCATGGAAAAACAGAGGTGCTTTGAGTAACCTTCTATTTCAGCTCAGCTGCTGGAATTACTCATGACAGTTTTACAAGTTGTTTTACTATCTGGAAATTTTTTTTTTTCTTTAAGAAATGAGAGAAGTTTCTTTGACCATAGTGCACACATGCCACCTTCAGGAAGGAAATAGAACACTCATTAGAGTGTTTGCAGGGAAGTTTCTTATACGAACTGTTTAAATCTTGATATTAATTACCATTTTAAAAAAACTTTATTTCAGATTTTTTAAAAATAGGATTTGAGTCTGTTACAGGTTCAGAGCAAAACAATGGGAAGAAAAAATATGTTTATATCTATGTATCTCCCAACACTTTTAATATTCCTTATCATAGTAACACAGAGCACATTTGCTACAATTAATGAAGCTACATAATTATATTTCAAAGTCTATAGTTTAAATAGGATTCATTCTTGATCCATATTCTGTGCATTTGATAAATGCTTAATGATATATATCTGCCATTTATAATATCATATAAAATGCATTTCATTGTCTTTAAAAGTCCTTTGTGTTTTGCATATCTATCCCTTTCTCCTCCCCAATATTTTTACCATCTCTGTAGTTTTGTCTTTTTCCATAATGTCATATAGTTGGAATTATATATTTTATAGCCTTTTCATCGGGTTCTATTACTTATCTACATAAAGCTCCTCTATGCTTGTTGTACACTGATAGTTCATTTCTTTTTCTTTTGGGTGTGTCCAACCCACAGCTGTGGTAAGCTGAATGTGGCACTGTGTTATGGCTTGTATTTAGAAGTCTCTTCAAAGTCTCATGTGCTCATAGGCATGGAGTTTCTAAGGTGGCTGGATTAAGTGTGTGAATGTTGATTAAGAGTGTGATACTGCAGGGATGGCCAGAGAGCTCAGTGGATTAAAGCACCTGCTTTGGCAGGTGCGGAGACCAAAGGTTTGATTCCCAGCATGCCATACTGGCCCCGCCCCTGGGGTGAGTTGATGAGATGAATGAGACTGGGCATAGTGGCACATGCCTGTAATCCCAGCGCTTGGGAAACTGAAAAGAGGAGGATCACTCCGAGTCAGATCTATGTAGTGAGATCCTTTAGACTCTCTACTAAAAAATTTAAAAAAAAAAAAAGAGTGTGATACTGGGATTAAGAGGGTGGATAACGGAAGCCCGATCTGGGTGTGGTTGGAACCAATCAGAGTGAGGGAGGCAGGCCTGCTGTTGCTGCTGGCACTTGCTGTTTGGCTCCTCCTGTCTTCCATGCCATAGACTCTTCTGCCACCCCTCTTTACCATGCCCCCTGCCTTGGAGCCAGCCAACTGTGGACTGAAACCTCTATGAACTAAAATGAACCTTCCCTCCTTTAACCTTGGGTGTCAGGTATTTTGTCTCAGCAACTAGAGAAGTAACTAAGAACAAGATCATACACTTTTAATATGTTATTTGTTTTTAAGTGTTTTTTATGACTCAGATGCATGGGTACTCAAGTATGGGCTTCATAGGTAAAATAAAAATCTGTGTAGGCATGGGCCAGTGCACTTGTAACTCTACCCACTGTTCCCACCACACACAGTCAAATCAAGACTGGTACAAGGTATCACATGCACTTGTACAACTTATACTTATGTTGTTCTCTTTTTAAAAAGTTATAATGAAAATGTAAAACTAATGAAAAATTACATATATATATATGCTTACTTATTATATTATAAATTTTTTATGTAGCCCAAAACAATTTCTCTTCACTCAGTGGGGCCCAGGCAAGTCAAAACTTTGTACCCATGGTCTAGATGCAGCACAGTTTATTTACTTACTTACCTCTGAAAAGATATATTAGTTGCTTCCAAGTTTTGGTAGTTATGAATAAAACTAAATGTTTGCACACATTTTTGTTAGATATAATTTTTCCATTGTTTTCATAAATGACAGAATGATTGCTGGATAGTCTGGAAAGAGTATATTTAGTTTTGTAAAAAATCGTCAAACTGCCTTCCAAAGTAGCTGTACCATTTTTGCATTCCTGGTAGCAACAAATAACAGTTCTTACACTTGACATTCTTGTGAATATCTAAAAGATGTGTATATCATTGATTTAGTTTGCAAATGCCTAATCATATAGGACCTAAAGAATCTTTTCCTAGATGTCCATTCAGAACTTCTACACATTTAAAAACTGGGTTATTTGTTTCCTTATTGTTGAATTTTAGGTTTTTGCACATTTTAGGTGCCAGTCCTCTATCTGTATATATTTTGAAAATGTTTTTCTGGACTATGGCTCATTTTCTCGACAATGACATTTTGTAGTTACAGTGGTACATGTCAAACATGCCCACTCCAAAAGGTAGGAATATGGCAACAGAAAAGAATAAGGTCAAAGAAAGACTGAAACTGGCAGAGAAAATATGAAACTGGAAGAGAAAATACTAAGTCCAGTAGCTCAGTACCCAATATCCAGGCACACAGCGGTAAAAGGTGAGACCCACAGGGCCTGAGTACCCCTACTGCTTTAGGCATGTTGTCCATAGCCCACACATCACTTAGGTTGGCTGCACTCATGGTCTACAGCTTTCCTTAACAGATATTCCACATTCCTAGCTCCTGAACATTTCCCTGGGATTCCACTTTGGCCAGATTCCCACTACTTTATGCACTACCCTCTCAAAAGCTTCTTGCTTCCCCTCCTGAATTTCTTGCGTGGAAGCCCCCCTGATTCCACAGTCCTTCATTCTGCATGATGGTAAAGCCAGCATCATAAATGTGGTAAGTTCTTCTGCCAGTGTGGTAAGTAGTTAAGTTTCCTTGGACTATGGGAACTGTAGCTCTGAGTGTGTGAATGGCTGAACACAGAGAAATAAATCATGATGAATGAATGCCTTAAGAGATCCTTCATGAACAGTTGTCTTATGAACTTTCTTCTGAAATGAGCAGTTTTACTGCTCATTACTGCTCATACTTTTACATCACTGAGCCTGCAATAAGTGGAGTCTTACTTATTCTATAGATGCCATCAAGGAAATATTCTTCCTCTCCCTGTGCAGAGCATTTGGTTTCTTTTCACTGTTGCCAATCTTTTTTGGTGGTCATCTCCTTTAACACCAATTTTATGCATGCTTAGTTCTGAGCCAAAATTTATATTTTTCAAAATTTTATGCTGTGCTTTTTACCCTCATTTCTCACTATAAATCTGCCTAAAAGCCACCAGCAGTACCCATGCTACAGCTTGAATGTTGGGCTGCTTTGCCATTTCACCTGTCAGCTCAATCAATTAATTGCCCTTAATTTCAATCTGCTGTAATGTCTCAGCACCTAAACAAAATCTCGACAAATTTTCTTCCAGAGTTTAAAACACATATCTTATAGTCTAATTTCCAGCAGATTCCATGTTCCCAACTGAAACTTCCTGAGCCTAACCTCTCCTGTGTGCATTCCTATAAACGTTTTGTTCTTCTGAGCCCTGACCAAACTCTTCCATTAAGCTCCACTTACAGCATGCTAGGGCTTCTCTAGCTAGCATCTGTATCATTCACCATGCCAAGAGACAGTATCTGACACTCACAAGCTTAAAGGATGAGAGATTTAACTCACATTTTCAGGGTATGCAGTATATGACTGGTTGAGTCCATGGCGGAAACATCATTACAGAAGGGGGTAGTGGAGCAAACATGCACACCTTGTGGCGCTGCAGCAGGGAAGCAGAACAGGGAACAGTGCCGGGAAAGAAGGGACTAGGGGTCATGTGTAGAACCCAAAGCCATTCCTCCAAGATCCATACAGAAATGTGGTGTACTAATTCTTGGACATTTCTTGAGCCAATGAAGCTGACATGATCAAGCTTAATTGTCATTGTCACATTATCCTACTCAAGGCCATCTAGATTTTTTTGCTCTATTGTCCTATGGCAGGAGTTTTCCAGCTTTATATATCATATTTAGGTCTGTGATGCATTTTCAGTTAATTTTTGTGGACAGTGTAAGCTATTCATCGAGACTATTTTCATGTTGTCTAGTTGATACAGAATCATTTGTTTAAAAGACTATCTTCAGGGCTGGTGAGATGGCTCAGTGGTCTAAAGCGCCTACTTAGAACAAGCTTAGCAACGCAAAGGGACCACGGTTCAATCCCCCAGCACCACATGCCAGCCAGCTCCACCCCCTGGTGGGCTGAGCTGGCCACACACACACACACACACACACACACCCAAATAAATAAATAAAATTAAAAAAAAGTTATAAAAAAAAAGACTATCTTCATTTCACTGTACAGTATTATCTTCTTTGCTTTCTCAAAGATCTATCAGCTATATTTATGTGGATCTTTCTGAGCCCTCTATTTTGCCCATTGATCTATATGTTCCTTTATAAATACCACACTATGTATTTATTTATGGTGCCAGGTATCGAACTCAGGACCTTGTACTTGCCAGGCAGGTGCTTATGTCACCAAGCTATCTCCCTAGTCCACACTGTTTTGATTACTATTGCTTTAGGGTAAATGTCAAAGGTGGGTAGTGTCAATCCTCCAACTTTTCTATTGTGTTAACTACTCTGGGTCTTTTGACGTGCATCACACTCTAGAATGACTTTGACAATGTCTAGGAAGTAATTTGCCTGGATTTTTGATGGAGATTGCATTGAATGGTGAGGAGCTGGAGATTTAGCTCAATGGAAGAATGTTTACCTGGAAAACTGGAAGCTCTGGTTTGGTCCTTGGCACCAAAACCAAACAATAAACCTCATCTAAAAAGCAATTCAATAACAACAAAAGAACACAAAACAAAAAGACCAAAAAACAAGCAAGGCAGTAGTGTTAAGTGTAGAGATCAAGTTGGGAAGAACTGACATCCCAACCATCTTCAGTCCTTCTGTCAATGAACAGGGAACATCTCCCTACTTAGTCCTATAACTTTTTTCATTAGAATTATTCAGTTTTCTTCAAATAGGTCTTGTGCATATTTTATTAAATGTATATCTGAGTATGTCACTTTTAGGGATTGCTAATGTAAATGGGGTTATTCTTTTTAATTCAAATTTTACTTGTTCATTTCTAGCATATATGTGTATGATTAAATTTTATGTATTAACCATAGTTTGAAGCCCTGCTAAAATCACACATTAGTTCCATAAACTTTTATTGATTCTTTCAGGATTTTATGTATAGACAATCATACCATTTATGAAAAAAATAGTTTTACTTCTTTAATCTGTATATTTCTTTTTCTTTTATATTGCACTAGCTAGGACATTCAATATGATATTCCAAGGATGTAGTGAGAGGGAACATCCCTGACTTCTTAAGCTTACTGAGAAAACTTTTCGTTTCTCACCATTAAGTATGCTACATTAAATATGATATGATTCTTACATAAGAATCTTACAACTAAAGGTGCAACCTAATGGCAGTTTTTTTTGTATATATTCATTTTAAGTAGTGCAGGTATTTTAAATAGTTTAAAGTATTACTCAAGCATAGAAGCAGAGGACACTTAGGATTGCTGGCTGCTCTTGACTGAGCTACAGTGCTGTATTTGTTTAATAACTGGAAGTTCCCAGCATGTATGACTTATTATTATCCGCCTGTGATGTCATTACTTTTTAATTTAAAGTAATAAAAATAAAATTCCCAGAATTTTCCTTTTCTTATTCTTTCATCAAAATTTCATCTTCAGTATCCTAAAGATCGTGCAGAGCAGTTTCTGGCTTATTATTGAGCAATCAAGATACTGAACACTACACGGAAAGTTCCGGAAAGTCAGACTCACGCAGCTGTGATCAATTCCATTCCACCATTGATTTTTTTTTAAATAGATGTTGCCCTTCTGTCAGCCTCTTTTTCTCAGCCCCCCAAGCAACATGAATATTGCGATTTATGTCTTCTTCTGAATCATAAAAACACATTTATCAGCTATTCTTTTATAATTCAAATGGTTAATTTTGCTTTAAAGCAAAGAGCAATTGATCACAAGTAGTTACAAATTCAGATCCAGACAACGTATTATCCACCTGGCTTGTCCTTTTTTTTTTTTTTTTTTTTTTCAGAATTCAAAATAGTGATAGAAAACAAAGCATTAGAAATGATACAGAATTTCTCTAAACAAAGTGAGAGGGATTCAACAAAATGGTTGCTGTACTGCTTGTTATCGTCAAATTAGTCATTCAGTTTACCGGATATAAATGTGCAAGATTGGTTTAAAGAAAAAACAAAAGAAACCATAAAACTTGAGAACATAACGAAAACCTAAAGGTACAATAGATACTGTGAAAGGGAAGGAAAAACTGGGAGAAAGAAACAGACAAATGATAGAAGGGAAACATATATTTATACACGTATGTGGAATAGTTTGGGCAATTATACCACCAATTTCTGCTAGTCTCTTGAAAGGAGCAGTTAATGCTTTTTATCCTTATTATTTTTTCTTTAGAATTTCTTACAACTATTTTCTCCCTTCATTTTTAATCTCATCTCTGAAACTGTAAAGAAATCAATCTAAAAGTTCACAGATTCTCCTTAGTCTACGTGTTTTTAAATGAATTATTTCCTAATTGCCTATAGTTAAATATTATGGATCCTACCACTGAGGTCTACATTCTGTTTGTTGCTACTTTCATGATGGTCCTGGTTATTTATTATAACTTTCAAAAAAATTTTTGTGGTGACCATTGTGATAAAAATATAAAGAGTTGTAAGTCACAGTTGCCTTCTTCTGATGACTAAGGAGCTGAAGAGAGACTGTAAGGAGCTGAAGAGAGACATCAGGAATGCAGAGTACAGTGCAATTAGTGCCTGAATGTGTAAATTTCTGGCTAGGAGTTCAGAGAAGGCCTGATCAGTGCAGACCAGTGTGAACTGGAGGTGTTGGAGAAGATCTTAGGTAGAAAACAGCAAGGAAGGCGGTCCTTCTGAGTAGGTCAGAGTTGCAGAATGAAGACAGGAGGAAAGGCTTTTTTTTTCCAGGTATCCAGTCACCATGAGCAATGACCGGGCCTTGGTAACAAGTGTGACATCAGCAAAAACAGTGTAAATAGAGCATAAAAATAATGCTTATAGGAGCTTAGATGGATGTGGCAAGGTAAGTCTGTCGTGCAGTTGAGGTTGTTCAGTTTCGTTTTTAATAACAAAAAGATAGGGGTTTTAACAAACATTTTATATAACAAATAGGAGCATAATTTATTTTTATGTTTTGTAGCTGTTTATAAATAATTATAACATTAAGAAGTATGGCAAGATGCTTAACAATCCTCTCCTTTTAGGATATTGAGATGTTTTTTTCTTTTCTCTTTTACATTTTTGAAATGTAGTATGGGAGTTGGCCTAACTGCAGCACAGGCTGCTACATCTCAGGTGAGAGGCTGGCTAGTGCTGGGTCCCTTAATAGTGGCTGGTTTTCACTATTTCAGTCTCTCCAGGATTCATTCTCTCCCTCTCCGTCTCCGTCTCCGTCTTTTTTTTTTTTTTTTTTTTTTTTTTTTTTTTTTTTTTTTTTTTT
>NW_004524578.1:35892520-35904194 GCF_000260255.1 Octodon degus
CTCTCTGTCTGTCTGTCTCTCTCTCTCCCTCTCTCGCCCCCCTTCCTAGGAGGGCCCATTTCAGGGAATATGAGCTCTCTATTCTCATTTAAAGAGAGCTGGTTACTGCATCCACAGAAACTTTTAAGTGTGCTAAATATAATAACTTTAGATTTCTAATCCTTTAACTTAAGCCGCAGTTCTCCATTTGTCTGCTAACTGGAAGTTTACTGCGTGTATGTCTTATATTATGAGATTTTGGTGCTAGTAAGGAGGTCTGCACTTAGAGCTTTGTGGTATTAACTATGAAGTTGCTTTTGCTACCCTGTAAGTGATAAGATGGTAGGTACAAAATTAATGCTGCTTTCTGGGGTTGTAGATACAAAGCTTTTGATCATCCCCGAGAAGGTTTCTTTTTTATATTAATTTTATTGAGAAAGAAGCAATGCGACAGTTTCAAAACCGGTTAGTAGGACAGTTACAATAATTAACACATTGTATATTGTCTTTGTAGTAGTTATTCATAGTAAAAGATGCAGACATGATATTTTGTCTAAACATGATTAATACAAATCTTCTCATTGAACTAAGAGAGAGTAGCTATATATCTATGCTAACTATTTTGTATATACAGATATATTTTTTTTCACTACAGAATGGTCCTTCATTTATATCCTTCTTTTTTGTTTACTTTTGCCAGAGATGGGTATTCCATTGCCATTCATATATTGTAGGTGCATGAGTTCAGCAAAATGATCCAATATAGTCCAGTATTCCATAATAGTAGTGGGTTATCCGTAGGACTGACAATGTCAGAAGTTATTGACTTGAGCCTTTTACAGCTCAGCATATTAATATGGCTTTACTTTTTGTACCTTATTTTTATACTTTTCTGATGGATGATTAAGACCAATATAAACAAGAGACAAGAAAAAATGTCACAGGACTGTCCTGCTAAAATGTTGCATATGGTAGATTTCTAAATTTCTGTGCAAAAATTTGTAATTATTTCTATTTTTTTAAAAATTTTTTTCACATTCTGTATGGATTTAAAGTTTAACACATCAACCATTGATATAAAAATATCTGTTCCATGTTATGTCTAAAGCGTTTGATATTCAGACAGATACTAATGTTAAACTGAGGTTTCTGAGTAGTAACATCAATTATAAAAGCTGGTCCTTATGCAGGTCTCAACCACAACTGTCCAAAGCCCTGTGTTGTGGGTGTTTCTCTCCACAAAATGGGCCACTTTTAGAAAATCTCTGATTCTGAAAAGAATTACATGTATATATGTCTTCTTCTTCTTCTTCTTCTTCTTCTTCTTCTTCTTCTTCTTCTTCTTCTTCTTCTTCTTCTTCTTCTTCTTCTTCTTCTTTTTCTTCTTCTTTTTGGTGGAACTGGGAATTGAACTTAGGCCCTTGTGCTTGCCAGGCAAGTGCTTATTGTACTGAGAGATCTCCCCGGCCCCTACATGTATATATGTTTTCTTGGGGAGCTTTCCTGACAACTATAGATTACAGTTGATATTCATTTACATATATATATATATTTTTTTTACCAATTTTATAATACATTGAACAAGTGCTTATTGCCTATTCACTTTGCAGGAAACCCACACTTGGGCAAGGGGACACAAAGGTGAACAAAATAGGTTTACTTGTTCATTATCCTCAGGGTATTCAAAGTATAGTAGGAAAGGCAAAAAATAAGCCTCGAATAGAAGAAGAGCACATAACAAAGGGACCTGACCCTGTGTGAGAGATAATTTAGAAATTAGCCATGCAAGGGAAAAGGGGGAGTGGCTCAGGAATAGGAAACAGTGGGCGAACAACTAATGTTGCTGAGGCAGAGAGTGTGAATGGGTGGTGTACAAGCCGAGTGTGGCTAGTACCAGCAGGCCAGGTGGGGCCACGGAAGGATTAAAGCAGAGAAGCGAAATGTGCATATATCTTTGTACATCCCACAAGACAAAGAACACATTTTATTGTTCATTAGTCAGGATACTTGGACTTTAGAAGGGAAAAGATCAGTCTCACAGCAAGGTAGTAAGTTCCATTTCCCAGTGGGTTTTGCATTGTGGCACTTTATTTAGCATCTTCTTTCCCTACTGCAGGGTTCATGTCTTCTTCTAAACTCAGTGTTAGCCCAAACCTGTCACTGAAACAGGCTCACTACTTGTCAACTAGTAATGGTTTCCCTTGGTTGACCAAAGAGGCAAGTGAGACTCGAGAAGTTGAGCAACTTGGCCACGGTCACGAAGCTGGTTGGGGACAGCACTGAATTTAGATTCACCTTTCCTACCCCAATGCCTACATATTTGCTGGCAAGGGGGTGTTGAGAGAGGGCAAGAAGATGGGATGGTGATTTCATAACAGGGACAAAGAGGATTAGAGAAGTGGAAGGAGGGAGGATGGAAATCCACAGAGGAGGAAAAAAGATGGGGCTTGCCAACCTCAGAACAAAGCCCAACCAATCCAGGCGAGTCCAAATGAGGCCAGCAAGCCGTCTTGCTTGGTCCATCTGGCCAAGCTCTCCAAGCCTACTTCCTGCACTGTGCCCAGCTGGGCAGGGTGAAAACCATTTGAAAAATATCCGGAAATTGCTACTCACCAGGGAGCATCTGTGAAAAATACTGGCCACAAATGAGCTGGCAGAGGCTCAGTGGCTGCCCTGTTGCTTGCCACAGTGTGTCTGAAGAGGTTCCGGAGCTGTTTCCCAGATGGGATGCTCAACTGTTGGAACTGTTTGGGTCCAATGGACTTTTTTTTTGTAGAATGTTTCACTAATGCAAGAGATGTGCTCTTGGAAAGCATCACAAATAGAGTCTTGTACTTGGAATCCTACTTTTCCAGCACACATGTGAGGGATCCTGTCGTGATGTCCTAAAATTCTTTCCCCGACGTGAAGAATTTTTCATAAATGACTTGCAATTTAGAATCACAAGAGTGAAGAAATTCCTGGGGCCTGTGACAACCTGTATTTCTGTGCAGCATGCTGGGAAATTCTGAGAGCCAGAGTTATTCTCTTTCCGCGGGCCTGTGATCTCGGGAATTGGCCGGGCCTCTGCCCAACCTTTCATACCAATGGCTCTGTAAGAAATCAAACCTGGAAAACCTAACCCCAAAGTTTTAGTGTATCTTTTTCTGTTCCTGGTGACCCCTGACATTATTTAATAATTTTTCTTATCTTCTAAATCCTAATGTTTCTCTCCAAAGTTCTAGCAGTAGTCTCAAGATGTCACATAAATACTTTAATTTGAGCTCAGTGTCTGAGCCTGCTGCTCACAGTCACTGACCAGGTGCTGTGTCCTCTGATCTTTTCACCCCTAGGGCTGGATTAAACAGTTTACCAGATAAAGGTGCTCTGAGTTTGGTTTAAACAGGTGAAGTTAAGAGAATGAAATATTTGTTTTTACGAAGTCAGATATACAAACTGTTCTATCTATGAGCCTCTGCCCTCTCATTGGCTTCTCTAGTACTTTCTTTACTTTTCTTTTATTTATTTATTTATTTATTTATTTGTGTGCGCACGTGTGTGTGTGTGTGTGTGTGTGTGGCCAGCTCAGCCCACCAGGGGGTGGGGCCGGCTGGCATGTGGTGCTGGGGGATTGAACCGTGGTCCCTGTGCTTTGCTAAGCTTGTTCTAAGTAGGTGCTTTAGACCACTGAGCCATCTCACCAGCCCCATCTCTAGTACTTTCTATCTATTTTAAACAGGTGAAAAACCTGTTTAAAACAGGTAGATTGAGAAGAAAAAATACAGTGGCAAAAATGGCCTCATTAACAGGAAGGGCCTTCTTTAGAAACTCTTAAATATCCCAAATGGGTCTCACAGAAGCTCTATGAGAGGACTTCCCAAGGGCTCAGGTTATGGTTTCCACAAAAGCTTTAGCCTTATGATTCCTTCCTGTATGCTTAAATACTTCACCTCACGTAGTATGGAGGCTCTCTGCTGACAGAGCCAAGCAATGGGGGAAGGAGAAAGAGACCGGGCAGCTGAGAGATGTGAGAAAAAGGAACCTGAAGAAAGATTTTTAAGCAGTGCTGAGTCAGAAGAATTTCCTAGCAAGAGGTTCTAGTTGATCCAGCTAATTCCCTTCTTGGGACGCCTGAAGAATGAGTGGCATCAGACCACAGCAATCAGATATCCATGTTGATAGTGGCACAGCTTCTAATAGCTAAATCTTGGAAATGCCCCAATGCCCATCAACTGATAAATAAGGAAGATATTTTATACAGTGGAGTACTGCCCTGCCACAAAGAAGGATGAGCTCAAGACATTTTTAGGTAAATGGATACAGCTGAGACTATATTCTTGCATGAAAGAAATCAGACACACAGGTGTAAATACTGCATTGTTTCTCTAGTGTGAGGAGCCAAGAGTGTAAATAAGGATCAAAATGTGTAACAGGTAGACAATGTTCAAATGGGGGGGCGTGGCAGTAAGAGAAAGAGGAACAGGAAGAAAGGAAGGGAAGAGTCAAAAAGAGAAAAAAGGGGGCTGCATTGGTGTAGGCCTGTAATTGCAGCAGCCAGGAGGTTGAGGCAGAAGGATCATTGTGAGTTGGAGTCCAGCCTGGGCTACAAAATGAGCTCAAGAACAGCCTGAACTGCATAGTGAGACCCTGTCTTAAAAAGATAAGGGAGGGAGGGAGGAAGGAAGAGAGAGAGAGAGAGAGAGAGAGAGAGAGAGAGAGAGAGAGAGAGAGAGAGAGAGGCAACAAAGCTTTTGTAAATGGGAAGTGGAGGAAGGATTGAAGGGAGGGTAGGGGAATGGAAGAAAAGAAATAGGTTATACCGTGTGCAGGTACAAATTCCCTACGATATATGTGCTCATGTATATCTAAAATGTACTAATAAGATCTGATTGGAAAAAATTATTAGGTAGGAATCTCCTTTAGTCACACTAAAAAACTCAAGTAAAAATGGCTTTTTTTTTTTTTTTGTTACTTTTGGTTACTGCTTTGTGTTTTCTGAATGTATCTGTATGTCTTACCGGAGCAAGTGAAATTTCTCAATTTCTTCTATTTTTCAAAAATATTCTTTTCCTGGTAAAGGAGGGTAGTAGAGATGAAAAGTTATTTTATTTTAGAAACCCTGCCTAGATAGAATCAATCCAACCACCTCAGTAGAAACCTTTGCCCCCTTTGCAACCCTCAGATGGACCCAGGCTAACACGAGGATCCCATCTTTCATTTTACTTGTGGGTTCCTTTAAATCAAACAGAATTTATTAACTATAAAAAACAAATGAGCAGTAAACAAACAGAGTTCATCAGCCCACCCCTTCATAAGTGAATACCAGAATGGCTCACTCAGGAATTTTAAGACCTTTCAAAGTGGCTGCTGCAGGCACATGCTACATTTTCCAGGCCAGCCCACTAAGAACAGAATCCCCTCCTGTCATCGTGGCTTTCTGTGTAATTGCAGCTAAGCCTCCTTGGCAGATTCTTTTTTTATATTGCATAAATACTGATAATCCCTCTTCTTTGAAACACATTTCTCCCTTATCTGGGCAAACTCCAGTTGCCATGCCCCGATGGGGATTTTACTAATGGGCAACTGGAATGCTTCGTAGGCATGGCTGGTTTTGGTTCAAAGGCTCAAGGGCTCGAGTATATATTAGATGCAGAGATGAGGGCATGATCATTGAGAAGTAAGGACTTCAAATCTTATCAGAGGAATCTGATCTAGAAGCTCTGCCTTGTAACTGGGGATTCCAATCATTCTGGCTCAAATGACTCCTGACTGGTGTTTGAGAGAAGCGATTTCTGCAGAGCCCGTCCTGAAGCACCCTGTGCATTACTGATCTCCTCCAGGCCTAACATGTGTTTAGGAGCACAACAAACTTTTGCAAAGAAATAAGCAACGGGGAAGGCATTTCACTGCCATGTTTTGATGCATGAAAGAGTGCCAGGGAGGTATCCCATTTGGGCGTAACCTAAGAGCCTCTGGCCAGAAGAGGTGCACACTATGACGAAGTCTGAAACCAGGCTCCCACTCTGCTTCCTGCAAGTTCTTTGGTAGCAACAGCGTGGAGAAAGAACCCCTTGGTTGGGGGAGACATGTGATGGCTGTGTCCACGAGCTAAGTGCTGATATTGTGCAAGGGGGATTAGTGCTGCGGCGCAGCTCCAGAGTGGACGAAACACAAACACAGCAGAAGCTGTGGGGTGGTGGCTCTTTTGGCATCAGGTGTAAGTTTTGTGGAAGGCAATTTTCCACGGGCTGGGAAAGGAGCTGCTTTTAGGATGATTCAGTTGCGTTACAGTTATCATGCAGTTCATTTCTGTCACCATTATTACATTGTGATGTATAATGAGCTCAATGTATAGCTCACCACACTGCAGGATCAGCAGGAGCCCCGAGCTTGTCTTCCTGCTACTAGAGGGTCTCACTTGGAGAAGATGGGACGCAGTGACACCCGAAGCATGTTGCTGTGTCCTGTCTGCTCTGTAATCTTGCTTTGGTTGCCGTCACTGCAGAAAATCCTATTTTACAAAGATAAAGCGTTAGAAATGGAAACCAGCTTTTCGGGGCTTTTGGGGCAGTTTCAGACATTTCTGTCTTGACTTTAATCCAGAACATATGGAGATTTGAAGTTGTCTCAAATACACTTTTAAGACCATGTCATTTCTGGTCTCACCAGTTGATCTCCTCTTGCATGAATAAAGATAATTCCCCAGTGAGGACGTCTTTTATGGTTGGGAAGTAATGCTCAAACTCTTTCAAAACTTAAAATCAGAGATCATTCTGGGAGAAAGAAAGCCCTGGCTTAGTCTCTTTTAAAATCTGCTAATGTTTGAAACATGTAAAACAACACAGAACAAAACAAATAAAAAAATACCAAACAACCAAAACAAAACAAATAAAAAAAATACCAAACAACCAAAACAAAACGTTACCTTACTGCCCCCCACAACCCACGCCACTTTGACTCTGAATGCAGTTACTTTATCTGCTGGCTTGTTATTCTCCCCTAAAGTGACAGATTGAGACACAAGTAAATTTTGTGACCAATTCTGTGACACTGAAATGTGTTGCTAGGGGTGGCTGTTTTTCTAAAAGAAATCTGTAGAGTGTTTCTTGTTACCCATAAAGCCTGGTCAGTGAGCTACCGGGAGAAAGCCAACTCAGTTCTGTGTATAAAAGAAGACAGGTGCACTCTGTGTTCACCCCCTCACAGAGCTGTGTGAGCAGACGCGGCTTAAGGACATGCACTTTAATGTGGTTGACAATTTAAATCACATTCTATAAAACATGATTAAGTTCAGGTGACACTTTATGGCCAGTCAGCATTTTTCTATGGATGACACAGCACATAGGCATGCATTGAAGTGTGACCTCTGTGACATGATTAGTGAAACCAACAAGCTGTCTAGTCATGGCAGCTATTTTGTCCATGTATATCCAACATCAAATGACCAGTTCGGTTTTCCTGATATGTAATTATTCAATGGCTTGAATACTATGGACACTATAGTTTTAGTTGGCCAAAAAAAAGAAGTATACATGGCATATCCTCAGGTGCAATCTCTTGAAAAATACAGCACATAAAAACAAGCATTCTGCTGTCAGTGTTGGTCTTAGACTCATCAACTTCAACTGGGTACCACAGTAATTCATTATTTCTCTCTAGTATTTGTGCCGGAACATCCTCTGTTATTTCATCAATTTGTAGAATTAGGTGCTAGCCAAGAAAGGAATGCTGTCACTTTTTCAATAGTGGCTTCTCCTGAAAATTCATAACAAATGTCCTTAGCCTCAGGCAGGATCGATAATAAAGAGCTTCTTAGCTGCAGTGACGCAGCTAGCTGCTGAGATTGATGCGCCCAGTGCAGATACAGTTGATGGTGTGATGGTCTTCAACAGTTGCTTCTGTTCATTATGCCATGTTTTTTCTTTTGAAAATTGCAAAGGCTTGTCTTCTAATATAGGATGTTTGGCAACTATGTGGCAAGCAGTTTCCAAGGTTTCATGGCCTCATTGGAGAGTTGGCCGTCACATAATGTACAAAGTGGGCTTGGGAATGTGAATCACCTGTTGCAATGAACTTGTTCTTTAAGCAGGACTCTTGATATTTGATTGGTTGATTGATGTGGGGTGTTTTTTTCTTTAGTTTGCAGTCTTAGAGTCTTCGGTTGTCTCAGCATTGGCTGTTTTCCTCTTTGCAAAAAAGCTCTTCAGTGATGATAGTTTTTACTCATTTTAGCTAGGGGTGGCTTGTGAGCTTACTAAAACTGTGAAGGACAAGTGTGCTGCTCCCTGGTGCAGACCGAGGTGGTAAATAAAACAATGGATGAGCTAGCATTAGTGTTGGATTCTAGCATAAACCTGCCACCAGCGTGAGGAAGGGACTCCTCACTTTCCCCTGGAGCCGATGTTTTGCATCAACTCAGGCTCTTTGTGTTAGTTACTTTTCTCACTGTTGAGACAAAATGCAAAGGTGAAGGAGGAAAGGTTTATTTTAGTTTATAGGGTTTTTTTTGTTTGTTTGTTTGTTTTTGTTTTTTGGCAGAACCAGGGATTGAACTCAGGCCCTTGCTCTTGCCAGGGAAGTGCTTATTCCACTGAGCCATCTCCCCGGCCCCTTAGTTTACAGTTTGTAGAGGCTTCAATCTGTCATCATCTGGCTCCAAGTCAGGGTGGCCTGGCAGAGAGGAATCACAGAGGTGAAACAGTTCTTGGAAGGCAGAAAACAGCAGAGCACTGAAGCCGAGAAGCAGCAGGAGACAGCCACAGCCCTCTTTCTGCCCCTCATACTCCATGCAGGCTACCCACTCTTAGGGCAGACAGAACTCATGCTGAGGGTGGGCACTTTAATCCCACACATCCTAGATCCAGCCTCTTCCCCAAAACCCCACCTGTGACCAATGAGGCTTTGGAGGGACATCTAGATACAGGTCATAAGACTCCTGATGTCATTCGGTTCTTTGGGAAATACAGAGTGCTTTTCCAACCAAGGATAATTAGTTATTGCTGTGAAATGCTAAAGGGCAAAGTGAAATTATGTTGTCAACCCAAAGTTAAATTCCTCTTAGTTCTTTTTTTCTTTGAATTCATTAATTCAGGAAACTGTTTTTGAATCTACTGATCCCAGGTATGTGGCTGGCGACATAAAACTAATAAGGGCTGCAGTTCTTGCCCACATGAGGCTTATGAATTATGGAATAGGTAGAGATGAATACCTACAACAAGGTATTCAACAAATATTGTTGTATTTATCCGGCCAAATAGCTCAGCGGATTAAAGTGCCTGCAAGCAGGCGCAGGGGCCAAGGGTTCAATGCCCAGGGCCTGCCGTGACAGTCCCACCCTTGTGGCCCGCTAAGACAGCAGTTGAGACTGGGCATGGTGGCATGCACCTGTAATCCCACCACTTGGGAGGCTGTAAACAGGAGGATCACTACAAGTTCAGTCTATGCAGTGGGACCCTGTACAGCCTAAAAAACAAAACAAACAAACAAACCTACAACAGCCCATAGCACCCCAGCAGCTGCCATTGTGATGGTAATGTCTTCTCTTTTCTCTGCACTGAATCATGTTTACCTCAGGCAATAAAAATTACTTTGGGTGACTTGGTGCTCCCTCTTCTAATAACTCTGAATTCACAAGAGACCCTCTCCATGCTTTAGTTAAAAAAAAAAAAAAAAAAAACTTATTTGTTTATTTATTTAGTACAGGGTCTACAGGGTCTCACTACACAGTTTGGATTTGTAGTGATCCTCCCTAGTTTTCAGCCTCCCTAGTGCTGGGATTACAGGAGTGCACCACCATGCCCAGTCTCAATCACCATCTCAGCATGCCCCGGGGGCGGGTCTGGCATGGCAAGCCGAGGATCGAACCATCAGCCTTTGCATCTGTCAAAGCAGGTGCTTTAATCCACTGAGCTATCTGGCCGGCCCAAAACTTTATTCTTGAGACTGAATGTGGGGGCGCATGCCTGTAATCCTAGAATTTGGGAGGCCGAAAACAGGAGGATCACTATGAGTCTGATTTGGTAGTGAGACCCTATAGACCCTGTATTAAATACATTAAAAGACTTTATTATTGAACTATGCAGTAGTCATATTCAAACTGTTTGACCACACATTTTATTAGTAAATATATATTAAATTTAAATATATAAAATTACACCCAGGTATAGCTGTTATTAGCTCATCTTGCAGTTGCCATACATACTATAGGAAAGATAATCACAAATGACAATGTTTATAGGTTCCTCCATTACAGTATCCTGATGAGGGCAATTTTTGGAAACCCATTTTATTGTCAAATGTCATGAGATTGTCATGCTTCTCTTTGTAGTAGTTCTGAAAGAAACATATTAGGAGTACGTGAACCTCTAGCAATATATTTTTGTATATTTACGAGATTGCATTACAGCAAATATTCTCTCGAGCCTACGGTTCCATGTGAAACTCCCTTTGGTTAGTGCTAGCTTAATGAAAACTAGATAATGTTATCTATGAGGCCACTTACCTGGGAACACACACACACACACACACACACACACACACACACACACACACACACACACGCTGCCGGTGCCTCAGCAGGCACACAGCACAGGGAGGCTAAACGGTGGCTGTCACTCCCCGCTTGCTTTGTGAATTTTACGCCTCTCTCAAGACACATCACGCGCCTCATTTGAACCTGACCTGGCATGACGACAGAATGAAGGTACCTGCAAAATGTTGCTAAAACACATACTTTTCAAATTTTAGATAAATGTAGACAGAAGTTCTAATATTTTCTTTCTGGTTCCTACTGGATTATGTTGTCTTCTCTTGGAGCATACGCTACACACTTCAGGGCAAAACTGCAGACCACACTGCTGAAATACGTGGCACTACGTGTGGACTGTGCTGCACAGTGCCGCAGCCCTTTGCTCTCTCCTGAGCGCCGCCGACTTTAGGGAGGTGTCTCAGTGTCTGATGTTCCTGAGGAGTGGCATTTTAATTAACTGCTAGGAATTTCCTGCGGCCTTCTGGTTCTCTTTTAAATCATGACTTACTGTGCAGCAACTACTATCTGCTATACAAGTTAAAAACAAATACTACGTCAGAGTTTAGAAAATGGTTCCAGAGAACTACACACACTTTTGTAAGGTGTAAGGGACAGAGGAAAGGGAGTGAAGGAAACTGAGGTGGCTCCTCCCATTCAGTTAAAGTCTCCAGTTTTGTAAGAAGAAAAAGAAAGACAAGATTTGCCTGTCTTCATGAATATTAATTTGAATTGAACATTACAAACTGCGCTCTTGCATTTAATTCTATACACAAAAACTAAGAAAAAAAAATTATTTCAGTGAAAAGGTGAAATAATCCTACACATTCTGTTGGCCTCCTCTACGCTTCCTGGAAGCTTCTGGAACAAATATACTTAATCTTTGTACCATGAAACCTTTGCTATCTGAAAACTATAAACACCCTCTCCAAACAGCCTTTAAATGTGTCAAGTAATATAAATTGAATTTTCAAAGGAAATCAATTACATTGAGATATTAAAAAGTAAAATATTAAGCAGTAAATGTATGAAATGTTAGTAGAGGGGGCCTGCCCCTTAGCTCAGTTCTTTAAGTGGCTGCTTCAACAAAGCCGTCAGGCTCAGGTTGCTGTGGTTCGATCCCCACAACTCAAGCCAGCCAGTCATGCCTTGAAGGCATTCGGAGCAAACAAACAAACAAAAAAAACCCAC
>NW_004524578.1:35904880-35905978 GCF_000260255.1 Octodon degus
TTATTTGCAGAACCAGGGATTGAACTCAGGCCCTTGTGCTTGCCAGGCAAGTGCTTATTCTACTGAGCTCCCTCCCCAGGCCCGGAAAGTGCTGCTTAAATGAAAAACAGTTATAGTCAAGAGGTATTTAAAGAAATGGAATTGTTTTCTTGTCTTCTCAATATGAGAACAGATTTCATGTTGTCAGCAAGGATCAGACAACACGAAATTCTTGGGTTTTTTTTTTTTTTTTTTTTTTTTTTTTTTTTTTTTTTTTTGATCTTTGCAGAACCAGGGATTGAACTCAGGCCCTTGTGCTTGCCACGTAAGTGCTTATTCTACTGAGCTACCTTCTCAGGCCCGGAAAGTGCTGCTTAAATGAAAAACAGTTATAGTCAAGAGGTATCTAAAGAAATGGAATTGTTTTCTTGTCTTCTCAATATGAGAACAGATTTCATGTTGTCAGCAAGGATCAGACATCACGAAATTCTTGTTTTTTGTTTTTTGTTTTTTTTTTTGGCAGAACTGGGGATTGAACTCAGGCTCTTGCACTTGCCAGGGAAGTGCTTATTCTACTGAGCCATCTCCCCGGCCCCCATCACGAAATTCTTGCATGTGCATCAGATGTGACTTGCTGTGGAAGATGGATAATTTATATCGCACTGCAGAAGGCGGATAATAAAACAGAAAAGATACTGAAAATGCAGGCTATACGCAGAGGCTTCTGATACAAAGCAAGGGTTAGTCTATAATTTTTTCTTTTAACTGATATATGCTTTTAGAATTCTTTGAATTCTTAAAAAAGAGAATTTTTTTGAATTCTCCTAGAAAACAGAAATATTATTGAAAATGTAATATATTGAGTAAAAGATGTTTCCAATATTGTAGAAGTCACTGTTTTTATATGGACTGTATGGGCTTCTGTTGTACCTCAGGTATGTATCTTTAATTTTTCAGTGGGTTGTCTTTTATGAATGAAATGGATAGAAACTATGTACATTGAATTGGAAAGAATTACTTTGCTTTATTTCACCTACTTTCTGCCTGACCTTCACTTGAAAATGATGATCAGTCTATAGAATTGTTCCTAATGATTTGCTATGGTAGCAGGAACTGATG